>NC_091986.1:137525110-137825110 GCF_044704955.1 Pristiophorus japonicus | reverse complement strand
GCTACTTTACGACTGCACTTTGATTTTGCTGCTCTCTTGAAGGCCATTAAGGTTACTTGGTTCCATTTGAGGCTGGGTGTCTTTCCATTATTTTCAACATTGTTTACAGCACCACCTACTGGTGCAGTACCACTAGAATCTGGAGACCAGTCACCATTTTTAACAAAGAGTATATGCGTTAATATTTTGCATCCATGTGCCCACCTTGTACATTTTGATATCCTGTTACATTTTTGTCGCGCTCTGTCAACCTTTTCTCATTATGAATTCCTACAGCCACACTTATCATTGGTTTTGCCAACGTAGCTTGATTATTGTGATTGTACAATATAATCACAGGTTCCTACAAATTACTTCATTTTCTGAACAATTTTTTCATCCACCATTTTTTTAACTGAAATTTCCAGTGTCCAAAAAATAAGGATATAAGCGATGTAGAAAATTCAAACAATTACATACTTTACAATATCATGACATTTATCCGTTGTATGTTTTTGTGGCCTTTAATGCCTGCTCTAAAATTTTTACTTGAAGGCCTCGTCCTCTCCAAAAAGTCTGGGCCTGGACTTGATTTTCTTTTTCCCCAGATCTGTGACTGAACTGAATTTATATTGTGCATTCTGAGCACATATTTTGTATGTAATTTTTCAGGATGCATCTATACCATTCAGCCAGCTAATGGCATTTATTATTCAGCTTCTAGTACTTTCTGCTCAGTAGCTTATCTTCAAATAACTTAAACAAGAGGACAAATTTCAAAAACTTTTTCTGAGGTAAAATTTATATAGCATCTTTTTTTTTTAAAAGTCTGCTTGGGAGAGGAGAATAATAACCATGTTCTGATATTGTTGCAGATATTTTTTGGCAGAGGTGTGGGATGAACTGGAGACGAGCTGTAGGGTAGGTAAGAGAAAGGGAGAAATGAAGGAGCGGTATATAGAGGGAGAGGTGTAGGTAGGGAGGAAGAGGGGAGGGGTGATGACTCGATATTCACTTTTGAGTATCGATAAGGATGATGGTGCCTCTGGGGAGTGCAGCCAGAGCCAATTCCAAGACAACACTGGTGGCTCAGCTGCACAGGGGGAAGGACGAAGAATAAAGAGCTCTAGTGCTGGGGGATTCTATAGTTAGGGGAACAGACAGGCGTTTCTGCGACCATAGACGTGACTCCTGAATGGTTTTGTGCCTCCCTGGTGCGAGGGTCGAGGATGTCACAGAGCGGACGCAGGGCATTCTGGGGGGGGGGGGGGGGAGGGTAAACAGCTAGAGGTTGTGGTCCATATCGGGACCAACAACATGGGTAAAAAGGGGGTTGAGGTCCTACAGGCAGAATTCAGGGAGCTAGGAAGAAAATTAAAGGATAGGACCTCAAAGGTAGTTATCTCCGGGTTACTACCGGTGCCACGTGCTAATGAGTACAAGAATAGAAGGATAGAGAGGATAAATACGCGCCTGGAAAATTGGTGCAGCAGGGAGGGCTTTAAATTCTTGAGGCATTGGGACCGCTTCTGGGGGAGATGGGACCTGTACAAACCGGACGGGTTGCACCTCAACAGAGCCGGGACCAATATCCTCGCGGGGAGTTTTGCTAGTGCTATTGGGGAGAGTTTAAGCTAGCTTGGCAGGGTGATGGGAACCCGAGAACAAATTCAAGAGGGAAGGAAGTAAAACAGAAATTAGATAGCAAGAATCTAGAAAGCGAATCTGTTAGACTGAGGAAACAAGGCTTAGTAAGTAGTAAGCAAGGAAGTCTTCCTCTGCTGAATGGTATATACTTTAATGCAAGGAGTATAGCGAATAAGGCGGATGAGCTAAGAGCACAGCTAGACACTTGGGAGTATGACATTATAGTCATTACAGAAACATGGCTGAAAGAGGGGCAGATTTGGCAGTTCAATATTCCTGGTTATAGGATTTTTAGACCAGATAGAGAGGGGGTTGTAAAAAGGAGGAGTGGGGGGGGGGGGCGAGTGGGTATCGCAGTATTGATTAAAGAAACTATTACAGCGGTGAGGAGGGATGATATGTTAGAGGGATCATCAAATGGGGCCATATGGGTCAAATTGAAAAATAAAAAAGGGGCGATCACACTGCTGGGCGTGTATTACAGATCCCCAAACAGTGGGAGGGAGATAGAGGAGCAAATATGTAAGCAAATTGCTGTGGTCCAAAAACCATCGGGTAGTAATAGTAGGGGATTTTAACTATCCAAATATTGATTGGGACAAATTTAGCGTGAAGGGTATAGAGGATGCAGAATTCTTGAAATGCATTCAAGAGAACTTTTTTAGTCAGTAATGTAACAAGCCCAACACGAGAGGGGGTGGTCTTGGATTTAGTTTTGGGGAATGAAGCTGGGCAGGTTGAAGGGGTATTAGTAAGGGAGCACTTGGGTGCCAGTGACCATAATTCAGTCAGATTCAAATTGGGTATGGATAAAAGGCAAGGATAGGCCTGGAATAAAAGTCCCGAATTGTGGAAAAGCTAATTTGCTAAGTTAAGGAGTGATTTGGCCATAGTGGACCGGAACAGTGGGAGGCATTCAAGGAGGAGATCCGGAAGGTGCAGGCCAAACATGTGCCCTTAAAGAAAAAGGTTGGGAATAATAATTCTAGAGCCCCATGGATGTCTAGGGACTTACAGGGGAGGATAAAGAAAAAAAGGGAAGCTTATGTCATATAACAACAGCTCATTACTATAGAATCTTTAGAGGAATATAGAAAGTTAAGAGGCAAAATTAAAAAGGATATTAGGAATGCTAAGAGAGAGCACGAGAAATTCTTGGCTAGTAAAATTAAGGAAAACCCTAAGATGTTCTATAAATATATTAAGAGTAAGAGGGTAACTAAAGAAAGGGTAGGGCCTATTTGAGACCGTGAGGGTAATCTTTGTGTGGAGGTGGAAGATGTTATTAAGGTTCTTAACGAATACTTTGCATCTGTTTTCACAAAGGAAAGGGTCAATGCAGATGCTGCTATTGAGGAGGAATGTGATATTCTGGAAGAAATAAATTATAGTGAGAGAGGAAATAGTAAGGGGTTTAGCAGCTTTGAAAGTAGATAAGTCCCCAGGCCTGGATGAAATGCATCTCGGGCTGTTGAGCAAAGTCCAGAACCAGGGGTCACAGTCTAAGGATAAGGGGTAAGCCATTTAGGACCGAGATGAGGAGAAACTTCTTCACCCAGAGAGTGGTGAACCTGTGGAATTCTCTACTCCAGAAAGTTGTTGAGGCCAATTCACTAAATATTTTCAAAAAGGAGTTGGATGAAGTCCTTACTACTAGGGGGATCAAGGGGTATAGCGAGGAAGCAGGAATGGGGTACTGAAGTTGCATGTTCAGCCATGAACTCATTGAATGGCGGTGCAGGCTAGAAGGGCCGAATGGCCTACTCCTGCACCTATTTTCTATGAAATAGCAGAGGCCTTGACCACCATTTTTCAGTCCTCTTTGGATTTGGACATGGTGCCGGAGGACTGGAGGACTGCTAATGTAGTACTCTTGTTTAAGAAGGGAGAAAAGGATAGGCCGAGAAATTACAGGCCTGTCAGCCTAACCTCAGTGGTGGGAAAATTATTGGAAAGTTTCCTGAAAGACAGGATAAATCTACATTTAGAAAGGCAGGGATTAATTAGGGACAGTCAGCACGGATTTGTTAAGGAAAGATCATGTCTGACTAACCTGATTGAATTTTTTGAGGAAGTAACCAAGCGGGTCGATGAGGGTAGTGCGTACGATGTAGTGTATATGGACTTAGCAAAGCTTTTGATAAGGTCCCACATGGTAGACTGGTCAAGAAGGTTAAAGCCCATTGGATCTAGGGCAAAGTGGCAAGTTGGATCCAAAATTGGCTTGGAGGTAGGCAGCAAAGGGTAATGGTTGATGGATGTTTTTGTGAATGGAAGGATGTTTCCAGTGGGGTTCCGCAGGGCTCAGTGCTGGGTCCCTTGCTTTTTGTGGTATATATCAACGATTTAGATTTTAATATAGGGAACATGATTAAGAAGTTTGCAGACGACACTAAAATTGGCTGTGTGGTTGATAATGAAGAAGGAAGTCATGGGCTGCAGGAGGATATCAATCTACTGGTCAGGTGGGCAGAGCAATGGCAATTGGAATTTAATTCAGAGAAGTGTGAGGTGATGTACCTTATTAGGGCGAATAAGGAAAGGGTATACACATTAGGCGGTAGGCCACTTAATAATGTAAATGAACAAAGGGACCTTGGAGTGCTTATCCACAAATCCCTGAAACTAGCAGGCCAGGTGGTTAAGAAGGCATACGGAATGCTTGCCTTTATTGGCCGATGCATACAATATAAGAGCAGGGAGTTTATGCTTAAATTGTATACTTTGGTTAGGCAACAACTGGAGTACTGCATGCAGTTCTGGTCGCCGTATTATAGGAAGGACATGATTGCACTAGAGAGGGTGCAGAGGAGATTTACTAGGATGCTGCCTGGAATGGGGAATCTTAATTATGAGGACAGATTGGATAGGCTGGGTTTGTTCTCATTGGAACAGAGGAGGTTGAGAGGAGACCTCATTGAGGCGTACAAAATATTGAGGGGCCTGGACGTAGTGGATAGTAAGGGCCAATTTCCATTGGTGGAGGGGTCTATTACGAGGGGGCATAGTTTTAAGGTGGGTGGTGGAAGGTTTCAAGGGGATTTGAGGGGGGGCTTCTTTGCGCAGAGGGTTGTGGGGATCTGGAACTCGCTGCCTGGAAGAGTGGTGGATGCAGAAACCCTCACCACTTTTATGAGATGGTTGGATGGGCACTTAAAGTGCAGTAACCTGCAGGGTTACAGACCGAGAGCTGGTAATTGGGATTAGACTGGATGACCTTTTGTTGGCTGACACAATATTAATGGTAAGTACTGCAGGGAATTACATACCGCCAGGGTGATCGGCTGGATGGGTCAGAGAGGAATTTTCCCAGATTTTTTCTCCCTAAATTGGGCTGGGTTTTTATCTGGTTTTTGCGCCTCCCAGGAGATCACATGGCTCCGGTTGGATGGAGTGTAGACTGTTTCAGTAAAAGGGGTGTCGCAGTTGTGAAGCGGACTGGTTGGGATGGGTGCTATTTGCCTTTCCATCATTGTTCATAGGTTTATTTGTAACCTATATGCTGACCAAGGGCCGTGCGGCTCTTTGTCGGCCGGCGCGGACACGATGGGCCGAAATGACCTCCTGCGCTGTAAATTTCTATGTTTCTAAGAGAGGTGGGTGCTGAGAGAGGTAGATTGGAGAAAGGGGCAGGGGTAAAGAATATCTCAGTGCTGGGGAGGGTTGTATCTAGGAAGGGTGAGTATGGAAAAGTACCTTGTGTAGTCGGGAAAATGTGTCATTAGTGAGGTTTGGAGAAGTTTCTCAGTGAGGGGTGGGAAATTGGGGGAGCGGGGGAAGTACTTCAGTTGTGTGGTTGGGAAAGTACTTGAGTACAGTTGAAGGAATCTCCTACCCCAACTGGGGAGAGTTGAATAGCTCCCTCAGAAGGACGGTGAGTGTTGTAAAAGTTCCTCATGGAGTGTATGGATGAGGAGACCCTAATTTTTCTAACATTTAAGAGATTCCAATATTCCAAAAACTGCACAGCTACTGATTTTATTACTTTTAATAAACCCCGATTTAAAAAAAAAAATGACCCGAAGTGTTTTTCAAGTTTGAAGAGGCACCAATTAAAAAAAAAAAAAAAATAATACTGGTGAGAATTCCTCATTTCTGAACAGGCAGCATATTTTGACGGTTTAATTCTGAGATGAAGTTTTATGGTATACTAACATAAGTAAAGCTTAACATTGAAAACTACTATCACAGTGCCACCCACATGTTTGAGAGGTATTGCAGATAAATATGACAAATTTTTAAATAGGATTATTTATGGGATCAAATTACCATGCGAATATGCAACACATTTTGAAATAGAACATTGTGATCATTCTACCATGTTTAATATATAATTGATATATAATTAGCGGATCTCCAGTGGCATTGCTCATGATGAACCAGAGAATTTTCTGTTTTATAAGTGTTACTGACAGTGATCGGGAAGTGTTACAGGAAGTAAGTATGGCAAGTAACATGGTATGTTGCTAAAGGAAAGGTTATATAATGCATATTGATCAGTAAATGAGACTAAGTGAATAAGTGTGGGAATATGTTTGCAATATTTCATCTGGATTTACCTTTTTAATAAAACCCGAAAATTCCCGTGAAATATTGGGGTCAAGTTTCGGCCTGAGTTGCCCTATTTTTTTGGAGCAACTAGTTAAGAATGGAGTATCTTAGAAATTGCAATTCTCGGCATTTAGTTTGCTCCAGTTCTAGTCACTTAGAACAGTTTCATTTTAGAACAGATTTTTTTTTTCAAAAGGGGGCATGTCGGCCACTTATGCCTGTTTTTTAAGTTTAGGCAGCAAAAACTTACTCCAAACTAACTTAGAATGGAGTAAGTGTAGATTTTTGTAAGCTCAGAAAAACCTTGCCTACACTTACAAATCAAGCATAGGTTACAAATCAGGCATAGGGAACGAGGGGGGGGGGGGGTGGAGAGGGAAGTAATTACATTTTACAAGCATTCCACTTATACAAATAAAGAGCCATCCTGAATTAAAAAATTATAAATAAAGCAAATAAAAAGTACATTAATTTTCCTACCTGTGTGAAGCAGCAGCCTTCAAGCTGCGGAGCTTCAGGCCTTTCATCCAGGAGATAGGAGCGGGACGGCAGCAAGCAGCCTTCGAGCTGCGGCGGAGCATCAGGCCATTCGGCCAGGAGACGGGTGAGACGACAGCAAGTTGTGTCTCACTGCGCACGCTCCAGCGCGCGTGCGCAGGGCTGCCGGCACGATGTCGTATTCTCGGATGTAGCGCCGCCCCCCCTGCAGTCTCAGAATTGGCGCCCCGCTTTGGCCCCGCCGCCCCCCCCCCCCCCCCCCCCCGCAGATCTCGCCACGCCGTGCCGAGCTGGACAGGAGCAGCAGGGAACCGGAGAATTGCTCCGTAAGTTTTTGACGCGCTTTTGAGCGCGGAATTCAGACGTGGCTCTCGGGGCTGCGCCATTCTAGGCAAGGCCCGAAACTTGACCCCATTAAAACTATGAAAGTGGTTCAAATATACTCGGAAAGTATTTTATTCCTGTATTTTTGAAGTATTCAACTACCTTTGTCATAGCATTATATGCCCACTAAACACAGTCAGCAAGTCAGGAGATGTTTACATAGAATTGAGAAGTTATGAAAAGTGTTGAATTTCTTAGGTAGCCTCTTGCCTATTATAATCCTAAATTTACATAGTTTAATTCTTATGTTCAATTTAAATACATTTTTGTACTGATAGTACTGCAGATTTTTAGATCGTTAATACAGATCACGTATAAAAATGTAGTGTATGTTCGTTTTAATATTTAAATTCTCTTTGCAGCGACCTTGTGAATGGATTAGTGGTTTTGATGAACAGTAATGTCAGCAGCCCTGTGAATGTGGTATGTAAACTTTCTATGTTCTAGCAATTCCTGTTCCAACTGTTCATTTAAAATCACATGTATATTTGGCATTATAAATGGATAATGGCTTAATTAGAAGTTTTGTAATCAATCTATAATGGCCCAGAATTTGCGCTCAGCAGCGAAGCAAAGGCATTCGCCTCTGGCAGTGAAGTAAACTTCAGACAAAGATCTCACGATCCCGGTGTCAAGAAGTTGGGGTTTTTCAACATTTAATTCAAATCAAAGTACAGTGGGGATTTCCTTGTGTGAACTAGTGTGATGTCAACATGCTGTCTAAGCAGCCAATCAAAACACAGAATTCTCACAGACAGCGAAAAGTGAGTAAGCTCTTAAAATTCTAACTTTTTAAAAATGCTAGCGAGAGCAAAACAAAGATTGGGGCTCTCACATGGGGGGGAAAAAAAGCAAACCTGCAATATTGACAAACTTTTAAAAAAATATATTTTTTTAAAGTTTCTTAAATCTTTATTTTTATTAAAATGGGCAAATTTCACACTGCACACAATTAAAATTAGTTTTTCAGGTCCTTAACATCTGTTTAGCAGTAATAACGCTGTTAAAATCCCAGTTACACTGAATCCCTTTGGGTCTAACTTTCAATGGGGAATTTAACAGCATACTTACTGCAAAAGAGCCAAAGCTTTTGACAGTTTTCCTGATCTGGGCGATTACACAGATTGCTGGCTCGGCGGCAGGGGGCGGTGGGGGGGGGAGAACAGCGTAGCCTGTTTCGGAGCTATCAATAACAGACCGCAACTTCAGTATTTTGTGCCAGATCCCGAAGTTGTGGTCATAAGAACATAAGAATTAGGAACAGGAGTAGGCCATCTAGCCCCTCTAGCCTGCTCCGCCATTCAAAACATCATGGCTGATCTGGCTGTGCACTCAGCTCCACTTACCCGCCCGCTCCCCATAACCCTTAATTCCCTTATTGGTTAAAAATCTATCTATCTGTGATTTGAATACATTCAATGAGCTAGCCTCGACTGCTTCCTTGGGCAGAGAATTCCACAGATTCACAACCCTCTGGGAGAAGAAATTCCTTCTCAACTCGGTTTTAAATTGACTCCCCCGTATTTTGAGGCTGTGCTCCCTAGTTCTAGTCTCCCCGACAGTGGAAACAACCTCTCTGCCTCTATCTTGTCTATCCCTTTCATTATTTTAAATGTTTCTATAAGATCACCCCTCATCCTTCTGAATTCCAACGAGTAAAGACCCAGTCTACTCAATCTATCATAAGGTAACCCCCTCATCTCCGGAATCAGCCTAGTGAATCGTCTCTGTACCCTATCCAAGGCTAGTATATCCTTCCTTAAGTAAGGTGACCAAAACTGCACGCAGTACTCCAGGTGCGGCCTCACCAATATCTTGTACAGTTGCAGCAGGACCTCCCTGCTTTCGTACTCCATCCCTCTCGCAATGAAGGCCAACATTCCATTCGCCTTCCTGATTACCTGCTGCATCTGCAAACTAACTTTTTGGGATTCATGCACAAGGACCCCCAGGTCCCTCTGCACCTCAGCATGTTGTAATTTCTCCCCATTCAAATAATATTCCCTTTTACTGTTTTTTTTTCCCAAGGTGGATGACCTCACATTTTCTGACGTTGTATTCCATCTGCCAAACCTTAGCCCATTCGCTTAACCTATCTAAATCTCTTTGCAGCCTCTCTGTGTCCTCTACACAACCCGCTTTCCCACTAATCTTTGTGTCATCTGCAAATTTTGTTACACTATACTCTGTCCCCTCTTCCAGGTCATCTATGTATATTGTAAACAGTTGTGGTCCCAGCACTGATCCCTGTGGCATACCACGCACCACCAATTTCCAACCCGAAAAGGACCCATTTATCCTGACTCTCTGCTTTCTGTTAGCCAGCCAATTCTCTATCCATGCTAATACATTTCCTCTGACTCAGCGTACCTTTATCTTCTACAGTAACCTTTTGTGTGGCACCTTATCAGTTTCAAACACAGAATGATGGCAAATGCTGCCAGTTTGCCATCGTCCCGATCGCAAATTCTGGGCCAATATTTTAAAAACCGTGGTCTCAAGCTTCGAGGCGATCTGATAATAGATAGTGCTGTAAGCATAAAGTTGACCAATTGATTACAGTGGGGTCAGACCTAATATTGCGTGATGGCCACTAAATGGACACACAGGTGGTGCCAATTAGAGATGAAAAATAAATCTTTTTCTGGAGAATGAAAGATTGTCAGAGATACTCGTTGAACATACTTGTCTTGGTTTTCACAGAAGTGTGTGGTAGTGGGAATGAAAGGATGCACAAGGAGGAGGTGAGGATAACTATAGGTAAGGGAAATAACAATGGTAGAAAGCAAAGTGGAAAGGCACCTGGCCCAGATGGCATGCATCCTAGAATGCTGAAGTATGACAGAGGAAATAGCAGAGGCTCTAACCAGTCATTGAAACATCCTTGGATATGGAGGGGTGATAAAGTACTGGAGGATTGCCAATTCTGTTCAAAAAAGGATAAAATGGGTTAATATGGTCCAGTCAATCTACTATTGTTAGTGGGTAAACATCTGGAAGCAGATGACGACAGGATGAAGTTAATAATCTGTAAAGGGTTAGCTGTGTTTGACAAATTTGAGATCTTTGAAGAAATAACAGGACATAGGTAGGTTATTGGGTTGGGCAGATGGATGTCAGATTAAATTTATTGCAGAGAAATGTGATGTCATGCATTTTAGGAGGTACAAGATGGAGAGAAATATGCACTACATCGTAAAACGTTCAAAGGAGTAGAGAGACTTAAGCGTTCAGATGCGCAGATATTTAAAAGTGAAAGGACAAGTTGATAAAGTCATCATTTTTTTAATGAAATGCATATGTGATCCTAGATTTTATAAATAAGGATATCGAGTACAAAACCAGAAGTTGTACAAAAAATTGATTACGTTGCAGTTAGTATGTAATCACTTTTGGACACCCTACTTTTGAAAGGATGTCCAGACCATGGAGAGGGTTCACAAAAGGTTCAACAAGGGATGAGAGGCCTTATGAGAAGAGACTAGAGCAACTAGGGGATCACTTTGCCATAGAGCAAAGGACGCTAGGAGGAGATCTGATTGACGTGTTTAAAATTATGAAGAGTTTTGATAAAGTTAAAAGAAAAAACTATTTTCACTAGTCAGTGAATCAGGAATAGAGGGTATAAATTAGAAATTATCAAGAATGGAATGAAGGGCTAGTAGATTTTTCGTTTGCGCAGAAGGTTATTAAGACTTAGAATGCCTTATCAGAAACGATTGTGGAAACAGAATACATAATAACTTATAAAAGAGTAGCTTTGAAAGGGCAGTGGAATAGGACTAAGTGGATAGCTTTTTCAGAAAGCCAGTACAGATTCAATGAGCTTGAACGGCTTATGTTTGCTGTTTAAAAAAATTATTTTGAACAAAATTATCTAATTGTTTCCTTCCCCAATGTAGATATTTTAGTATTTTCCCTCTACTTTCCAAAAGTAGTGCTATCCTCCCTATCTCTGTAACCTCCTACCAGCCCTTCACCCCTTCCCCAGAACACTATATTCCTCCTGTGCATCCTCAATCGAGACTCTGCCTTTGACTCGAGTGTTCTTGACTCAATCCTGCAGCCGCACCACTACCCGCCACCACCTCAGTAAAACCCCAACACTGCACGAGGTAGAAAAAGCCATGAGACAGCTTAAGAACAGCAAGGCTACGGGAGCGGATGGAATCCCTGCTGAGGCACTGAGGTATGGCGGAGAGGCACTGTTGGCGCGAATACATGACCTCATCTCTCTCATTTGGAGGGAGGAGAGCATGCCGGGAAATCTCAGAGATGCAATGATTGTGACCATCTTTAAGAAAGGGGACAAGTCTGACTGCGGCAACTACAGAGGAATCTCCCTGCTATCAGCCACTGGGAAGGTCGTCGCTAGAGTCCTCCTCAACCGTCTTCTCCCTGTGGCCGAGGAACTCCTCCCAGAGTCACAGTGTGGATTTCATCCCCTACGAGGCACAATGGAAATGATTTTTGCAGCGCGACAGCTGCAGGGAAAATGCAGGGAACAGCGCCAGCACTTATACATGGCCTTCTTCGACCTTACAAAGGCCTTTGACACTGTCAACTGCGAGGGGCTATGGAGCGTCTTCCTCCGTTTCGGATGTCCCAAAAGTTTGTCACCATCCTTCGCCTGCTCCACGACGACGTGCAAGCCGTGATCCTGACCAACGGATCCACTATAGACCCAATCCACGTCCGGACCGGGGTCAAACAGGGCTGCGTCATCACCCCACCCGTTTCTCAATCTTCCTCACTGCTATGCTCCACTCAGTCAGCAAGCTCCTCACTGGAGTGGAACTAAACTACAGAACCAGTGGGAACCTGTTCAACCTTCGCCATCTCCAGGCCAGGTCCAAGACCACCCCAACCTCTCGTCGAGCTACAGTACGCGGACGACACCTGTGTATGCGCACATACAGAGGCTGAACTCTAGGACATAGTCGACAATTTACTGAGGCGTACGAAAGCATGGGCCTTACGCTAAACATCCGAAAGACAAAGGTCCTCCACCAGCCTGTCCTCGCTGCACAGCACTGCCCCCCAGTCATCAAGATCCACGGCGCAGCCCTGGACAACGTGGAGCCTTTTATCAACAAGAGCAGACGTTGACGACGAGATTCAACACCATCTCCAGTGCGCCAGTGCAGCCTTCAGCCGCCTGAAGAAAAGTGTTCGAAGACCAGGCCCTCAAATCTGCCACCAAGTTCATAGTCTACAGTGCTGTAGTAATACCCGCCCTTCTGTATGGCTCAGAGACATGGACCATGTACAGTAGACACCTCAAGTCGCTGGAGAAATACCACCAACGATGTCTCCACAAGATCCTACAAATCCCCTGGGAGGACAGACGCACCATCATTGGCGTCCTCGACCAGGCCAACATTCCCAGCATTGAAGCACTGACCACACTTGATCAGCTCCGCTGGGCAGGCCACATTGTCCGCATGCCAGACACGAGACTCTCAAAGCAAGCGCTCTGCTCGGAACTCCTTCACGGCAACATCCCCACTGACACTTGGGAGTCCCTGGCCAAAGACCGCCCTAAGTGGAGGAAGTACATCCGGAAGGGCTCTGAGAACCTCGAGTCTCGTCGCCGAGAGCATGCAGAAATCAAGCGCAGACAACGGAAAGAGCGTGCGGCAAACCAGTCCCACCCATCCCTTATCCTCAACGACTATATGTCCCACCTGTGACAAGGACTGTGGATTTCGTATTGGACTGTTCAGCCACCTAAGGACTCATTTTAAGAGTGGAAGCAATTCTTCCTCGATTCCGAGGGACTGCCTATGATATTCCTCTGACTCTGGCCTCTTGTGCATCCTCCATTGTTCATCACACACCTATGTCTTATGCTTTGAAATTCCGCTCACTAAACCCTTACGCCTCTGCACATGTGTCTCCTCCTTTAAGACCTTCCTTAAACCCCCACCCTCTCCTTGACCAAGCTTTTGATCGCCCCTCCTTTTATCTCGTTGTTTGGCTCAGCATCAATTTCTATCTGATTATATCTCTGTGACGTGCCTTGGGATTTTATTTTACATTTAAAGACGTTATATAAAGCTAAGTAGTTGGACCCTTGTTATTTTCAAATTATTCACTGATAGTCCCTGGAACAGAAAGGTAATTGGTGTATTTGGAAATTAATGCATGGAACAAATTTGTGATTGAATTCATGTTGCATACATTCAGAAATTTTAAAATGAGGATTTTGGCAGCAATAAAGATGAGAAGCTGGCGATTGTTGTGAAAGTGAGTAGACTTGGTGATTAGATATGAAGTTGGATTTGAAGCTCAACTCTTGAGTCAAAACGTAATATTAAGGTTGTACACAGCCTGGTTTAGCCCGGACAAATAACTGCAGAAGGGGATGGGTCTGTAGCAAGGAATGTTTATGGCAGTGGCCAAAATAATGGGCCCAAGTTGGCGCGGCCCGGACCTGGACGCCCGTTTTTCGCACCACAAAGTGTGCCTAAAAAAAACTCACCGATTCACCGGCTCCCTGGAGGTCCTCTGGAGCTGGGCGCAGCGCAGCACAAGCTGTGGGGGGCGGAGCCAGGTCCCTGCGCTGAAAACAGTGCCGGGACCTCTGCACATGCGCACTACAGTGGGCGCGCATGTGCAGTAGCTCCAGGTGCCCAAAACTGTGGGAGGGGCCCGAAGCACGCAGCCCCTAGCCCTGGCCGAATGGCCTCACTGGGGCTGCGTGGATAAGGCTCACCTCCCACCTGACCCGACCCGACCCCCGCTCTTTCCACCCCCCCCCCCCCCGGACCTCCGCGACTCTTTCCTCCGAGACCCGACGCCACCTACCTGTAAATCCAGCCCAAAGTCTTGGGCCCGGCCGTTCAGCCTCCTTCGCTCCCTCCTCTCTCCACTCCCTCCCTCCTCTCCTCCCTCCCTCCTTCCTCTCTCCCCTCCTCCCTCCTCTCCCCATCCTTCCCTCTCTCCTCCTCCCTCCCTCCCTCCCTCCCTCCCCTCTCCTTCCCTCCCTCCCTCCCTTCCTCCCTCCCCTCTCCTTCCCTCCCTCCCTCCCCTCTCCTTCCCTCCCTCCCCTCCCCTCCCCTCTCCTTCCCTCCCTCCCTCCCCTCTCCTTCCCTCCCTCCCTCCATCCATCCATCCCTCCCTCCCTCCCCTCTCCTTCCCTCCCTCCCTCCCCTCTCCTTCCCTCCCTCCCTCCCCTCTCCTTCCCTCCCTCCCTCCCCTCTCCTTCCCTCCCTCCCTCCCCTCTCCATCCCTCCCTCCATCCCTCCCTCCCTCCCTCCCTCCCTCCCTCCCTCCTTCCCTCCCTCCCTCCCCTCCCTCCCTCCATCCCTCCTCTCCTCCTCTCTCCTCCTCCCTCCCTCCCTCCTCTCCTCCTCCCTCCTCTCCTCTCCTCTCCTCCTCCTTCTCTCCTCCCCTCCCTTCCCTTCCTCCCTCCTCTCCTCCCCCCTTCCTCCCTCCCTCCCTCCTCTCCTCCCCCCTTCCTCCCTCCTCCTCCCCCCTTCCTCCCTCCTCCTCCCCCCCCCTCACCCCCACTCCCTCCTTCTTCTCTCCTTCCCCTCTTTTTCTCTCCTTCCCCTCTCCTTCCCCTCCCCCCCTTCTCTCCTTCCCCTCCCCCCCTTCTCTCCTTCCCCTCCCCCCCTTCTCTCCTTCCCCTCCCCCCCTTCTCTCCTTCCCCTCCCCCCCTTCTCTCCTTCCCCTCCCCCCCTTCTCTCCTTCCCCTCCCCCCCTTCTCTCCTTCCCCTCCCCCCCTTCTCTCCTTCCCCTCCCCCCCTTCTCTCCTTCCCCTCCCCTCCCCCCTTCTCTCCTTCCCCCTCCCCCCTTCGCTCCTTCCCCCTCCCCCCTTCGCTCCTTCCCCCTCCCCCCTTCTCTCCTTCCCCCTCCCCCCTTCTCTCCTTCCCCTCGCTGTCAGAAACAGACACTGACAGACAGAGACACACACACACACACACACACACACACACACACACACACACATAGAGACACACTGGCAGGGGGTGGGGGGCGCATCCCAGCACGCTGTTGGAGGACTCCCAGCACGCTGTTGGAGGACTCCCGGTGCTGCAGTCGGTAAGTAGAAAATGTTTTATTGATTTTTTATTTTTTTATTTATTTGTTATTTTTTTTTGATTGATTTATTGATATATTTATCATTTATTATTGATGATGGCTCTTTATTTGTAAAACTGAAGTGTTTAATGTTTCTAAACTTCCCTTTTAAACCCCCCCCCCCCCCCATTCCCTACGCCTAATTTGTAACCTACGCCTGATTTTCCAAAGTGTAGACAAGGTTTTTTCGAACGTACAAAAATCTTCACTTACTCCATTCTAAGTTAGTTTGGAGTAAGTTTTCACTGCCTAAACTTTGAAAACAGGTGTAAGTGGCCGGACACGCCCCCTTTTTGAAAAAATTCTGTTCCAAAGTGAAACTGTTCTAACTGACTAGAACTGGAGCAAACTAAATGCCGAGAATTCAAATTTCTAAGATATTCCATTCTAAACCAGTTGCTCCAAAAAAACAGGAGCAACTCAGGCCGAAACTTGGCCCCAATGACTTTGGTCTTCCTGGGTTCATTGTACAGTCTGGTCATTCCAATCTACATTTTTATTGCACAATAATGCATTGTATTTTGCATGGTGTAATGTTTCTATCAATATAAATAGTGCATCCTGAGACTTATTGAGAGGAGCACCGCTGGAGATTTATATGTGTATATAAATGTGTGATCAAGGCTTCAAAATACAATAGTCAACATGAATTCATACTTGCCCTAGAAAGATTTTAAATATTTGTGTAATCTAAATATTTTGGCAAGTATATTCACAAAGGACTAGAATTTCCACTGGTTCACTGCCTGGTTTCTCGGCGGTTTTGGGCGAGAACCGGGTTGGCAAGAAATTCTCCAGCTGAGTTCCGCCGGCGGTTTCGAAGTACCGCTGGGGAGCAGACTGCTGGCGTGCACCGTCCACAGATCGCTATGGCACGGTTTTTGGCTCAGTGGTGACCCGTAGGTAAGTATTTAAAAAAAAAAACACCAACTAGAATCAGCGGAGCTGGGCGGTAGGTGAGTATCTCTGAAAGAAAAAGGTAATTAGTTTTTTACTAATTATTTTTAAATTCTCTTGTAGTGATTTAAGTGAAAATGGTCTGAGAATGTTTTTATGATTTTTTTTATTTTATGTTTTTTAAAAAATATTTTGTTTTTCTCCTCCTAGGCCAACCTGCAGCCTCATTGTAAATTTTTAGTAAATTTATTAATTATCGCCCATTTTCTTTAAGAACCGCCCAATCGGCCCAAGATTCCACTTTTTCGCCGAGAATCGGGGTGCAATGGCCATTTCTTTCGCTGGATGCACTTCTTTTTTGGGGGGCATTTTTCACCGGCGATAATGTTGGGAATCTTCGCAGTCTTTTGGGCGGCAATCGGGCGCTGGTGGATTGTTTGGAAATTCTAGCCCAAAGTAGTTAAAACCACAATCCCAATTGTGTTAAATTTTGAAATTGTAGCAAGTGTGGAATTTTTCATCTAAATCACCAGTTGTGCCTAAGCTTTAAAAAAAATTATCCATTCTGTTTAAAAACAAACTTTACTTTTCACAGGGAAACCCAGAAGAACACACTATTCTAGAATTTGCCAAATTAATTCGTGGCCTTGTTGGTAAGATTTTCTTTAATGTATTTTGGTAAACTGGAAAGGGAAGGGATGTCAGTCTTGGGGAATAAAATACTTTTATAGGAACAGGGGTATGCCATTTGGCTCATCAAATCTGCTTCCTTCTTTTGAATAATGTAACAATTTCTGCCTTCAAATCCTCTAGTATCCTCAAATATAGTGAGCATTTGAAAATTTTAACTAATGCTCTCCCAATTTTCTCACCTATTTCTTTGTGGTTTGGAAATTTGTGTGGCTTCAATCCCATTAGTTTATCGATTGCAGTTTTTCTTTGTATTGATACCTGTAAATTCTTCCACTTCACTAATTGCTCATCTTTCTCTGAAACTGTCTTATTTTATTCTGCTGTGAAAACCGAAGTGAAATGTTCACTTAACAATTCTGCCATTTCCTTATTTTCTACTATTGTCATATCTAAATATTTTAGTGTTCCCACCTTAGCATTGTATCCTTTTTCTTATACTTATAAAAGTATTTGCATTGGACGTTCCCAGCTTCGAGGGTATTTAATAAAGGATTTTTAAATTATGAAGCGTTTTGCTAAGGGAATGGTTCAGGTAGCGACTGTTGTATCTTTTAGAGAACAATTGGATAAATATTTGAAGCAGAGGACGAAGCAAGATTCTGGAGAGAGATCAGGCAGTAAGATTAAATTTGAAATGTTCTGGCAAAGAGCTGACACAAACGCAATGGAGCGAATGGCCTCCTTGTAAGCTGTCGACATCCAGGGTTCCTACTGTTTCTCCAATATAGCCTTAAACTTAACCTCGGAGAAGAATAAGCTTACTAATCACGGTGAGCTTTTCTACTTCCCATCCAATCAAAATTGTGAGCGTTTTGCCATAACCAGTAGCTGCTGAGATTTCTCAATTGTTTAGGAAACTCAGCAATAACAGAGTGCAGTGACTAGTATCCCATTAGGTTAGTTTGGATTCAAACCCAGGTCCCAGAGGTGTCGAGATTTGTACCATTTGATCAATAGGAACCTCTGTAAATCCTTTGGCTAATGTCTGATGAATTACTAAGATGTTTTCAGTACAGCAGAAATGAATTTGCTTGCTTTTTATGTGTGCACATGCATAATATTGGGCCGAAAATTGGGGCCTCTCTGGGTACGTACGATGTGCACCCGGCGAGGGCTCGCTAAAGCCTGTTCTCGCTGCGTGATGCACATGCGCCGAGAAGCGGCTTTTCCGATCTGTCAAAATTTCTTTTGACAGATTTTACGCATTCCCGCAGGAAGGACATCCGTGGGGCAGAGATTGGGTTATTTGGCCAGCTCTTGCCCAGCGAATGTCCTTCAAACTCTTACACCTGGTAAAAGCAGGCATATTCTTACTTTTACCAAATTAAGAGCTTTAAAACATAGAAAAATGTAATTGAATCATTCATTTTTATATTAAAAACCCTGTCTATTAAGGTAAGTTTATTTTTAACACTATTAAAACACAAAAATTCCGCCAAATAATTTTTTTTCTAATACATTTAATTACATTCAATTTCAATTAATTTTAAATATGCGAGGTGCTTTTTTTCATTTATTGTGTTAATGTTTCTTGTTTTAGGGGGGTTTTCACATTGATAGTAAAATCAGAGCTCCCATTATTATCAGTGAGATGGTGATTGGTGGTCCAGGCCCACGTGATTCCAGGATACATTTGCATATCTGGAAGACATGTCCCCGTACGCTTCGCAGCGAATGAAGGCCTCTGACCGGAATCCCACGTTCCTCCGGGACCACCAGCTATTTTCGTAGATTTTTTCCGGGTCGGAGGAGTTTGTCCAAAGGAAGCCACCGACCGCAATTTTCCCCCCATTATGTATTTCTGCCTTTATGTATTCCCATCATTCACCCATTAATTCACCTGGGTCCATTCTTATCTATCAACATTTTTTGTATTGGATTTTCTCTTTTTAATAAGCAGGTTTTTCTACAATTTCAATATACATACCTATTTTAGAGGAATCATTGTGAACTTTAATTTATATTGCTTGTAGGCAATTATGTTGGTACTTTAGATTTATTGATATTGCTGTGTACATATTTGCAGTAAGTTCAGTAAATGCTATGCCAAACATTTGGGCCGGAATATTCACATTGGAGAGCATGCGGGTTTGGGGATGGGTCAGCAGTTAAAAGCACAGAAAATGACATCTGTCCTGACTCACGGGTGAAGGTTCTGGCCTTGGGGAAGAGAATTTAGGTATTGGCTAATGAAACCATTTGGAATAGAAAAGGCTAGGCAGAAAGTTGTAACATGTTTTGGAACATTTGAGCATAAAGTTTAAAAAGGAGCCATTTCCAGAGCTGAAGCATATTTTCTCCCTTACATTTTTCCCCAAAATAGTGGTTATTTAATTAGTCTACTCTATTAATACAAAATCTATAGTATTCTTTGATGGTTTATTATTGTTTCTGTTTTAAATAATATTTTCTTCCTCTGTACCAACAGGGAGCAAAAGTGAAATTCTCTCTCTTCCAGAAGCACAAGATGATCCCCAACGAAGAAATCCGGATATCAAGAAAGCCAAACTATTACTGGGATGGGAGCCTGTGGTAAGGACATTCTGCACACACAACATTTACAATGGGATGGAATGCCAAATCATGTAGCATCAAACTACGATCAAGGCAAATGTTTCCTTTAAATGTTTTGATTTTATTGGCTGGGTAAAGTGTTAGGCCTAGAAATTGACCTCCTTCGCGCCTCCCGTTATCGTCTCCGGGGGGCGTTAACGGGGTGTTAACCATATTCGGCAGGAGATTTGCGGCGGCGGTACGGTATTGCGCCCCGATCTTCTTCGCCTGGAGATTGTGACATCATCGCCGTGCGCATGGCCCCAGTAGCACCCCGGACCCGAACTTGCATTCCGCCACCCCACAGCATCACCGGGCGAAAACTGCAGGAGGCATCCATCAGGAGGCTGGGTGCTTCGGGGGCGATGATTAAAGGTGAAGTGGCAGAGTTCAAAAAAATATACCTGCTCTCTTTCAGGTTTGTTGCCACTCTTTGCCCGCGATCAATCAGCCCAGCATTCTGCTTCAGTGCATCGGGCTGATCGGGCCAGATCACGGCTGCCTTCGGGGGCAAGGTAAGTTTTTATTTTGCAGAGCCTGTAGCGATGGCCCTTCCCTTTAAGGGAGGGAAGGAGCCTTTCAACGTGGGAATGCTGCAAGGCCCAGTGTGCAGTGCTGCTCAACTTACCATCCTGCCTGCTGCCTCTTGCACTCCAGAAAGGAAGTGGAGTGCCTGATTTAGAGCTCCACTTCCTTCCTGGCATGCTACCCCCGGATTCTTTTAAAGCCAAAAAAGATTAGTGCCTGGCGCTAATTTTTTCTACTTTTCAAAGTTAGTACCCCAAACGGAGCACTCCTGAATTTCTCACCCTTTGTACTCTAAATCTTGTTTTACCTGATTCAATTGTTAGATTGGATTAAGCACAGCATCTTCAGCCTTCTCTCAGAAATGTATCAAATGAAAGTCGACACTGAATTGATGTTCCACAAAGGTGTGCATGCGCACGTGTTCATACCTGCAGCTGTCTGAGGCACAGTGTGTTCGAAGTCAAAAATAGGCGGTCACAGTGATATGCCATCTCATAAAGGCAGACCTACAGCCTACCAGCGGGAACAGGAGGACTGACCTACCCATTGAGGTGAAGGTGACTGTAGCACTTGCCTTCTATGTTTCTGGCTCCTATTAGGCATCAGTAGGGGACATATGCTGCATCTCGCAGTTCACTACACATAGCTGCATTCGCCAGGTGACTACTACACTGTACGTACGCAGGATGGACTTTATAAAGTTCCCAATGACCCGGAGGCACAGAATGAGAGGGCTGTGGATTTTGCACGAATTGCTCGCTTCCCCAAGGCTCAGAGTGCCATTGACCGTACACACATTACCCTGCGAGCACCTTTAGAGGAGCCAGAGGTTTACCGAAACTGAAAGGGATTCCACTCGCTGAACATACAGATCGTCTGCGACCATACGGAGCTCACCATGGCAGTCAACGCCCAGTTTTCAGGGAGCATCCATGATGCATTCATCTTGTGTTTGAGCATCAGCCACAAGACCACAGCTGGATGCTGGGGGACAAAGGTTACGGCCTCGCCACCTGGCTCATGACCCTCCTCCAGAATCCTCAGACAGAAGCCGAGCATTGTTACAATAACAGCCATATAGCCACAAGCAATATCGTCAAAAAGACAATTGGAGTACTCAAGCAGCACTTCCCATCCCTGGACCGCTCTGGAGGCAGTCTGTAATCATCCGCTCAGCAGGTTGCTGAGTTCATTATGATGTGCTGCATGCTACACAACTGTAAGAGGGGTGATTCGAAACTACCAAGGGCCATAACTGTCTGTTCACTCAAACCGGAGTCTTGCTGCGGCCTGATTCTGTAAGTGGTTTTGCCCTTTCAAATCACCCCCCTTACAACAGTTCTAGATCCTGGAATTACAGTAGTGAACAGAAATACACAGTTACAGCCAGATCTTTCGGTCTCATCCGTCACAATGCTTTTATTCAAGTTAAAGCACACACCTGCTCCCAAGTAAAACAGATCCTGGTCGTGTAAAACCAACAAACACAGTACAGCACACAGTTCTGGCCCATCTAAACAGACCCCTAACGTGAAGTACCCACGTCTAAAACACCCCTGCTCGGATTCAAAAGTGCACCTCTGAAATCTGTCCAACAGAATTGAGCGTATGCTTACGATCCTTGCAAAAACCTCCCCACTAAAACCCCTAAGACTTGGTTGGGACACACAACACCCTTTCACACTATGCGGTGGTCTTAAGGATGTGTGGGCTGTGATAAATGCTCACCAATGATCCCTCTGGCATATCTTCTGGTTCTGTACCAATCTGTGGTATTCAAGTCCAGTTTCAAGGTCAGCTTCCCAGTCAAAATAGCGAGGCTCTCTGCTCGTAGATGGTGTTTCTTCGCTCCGTCCCAGACGGAGTGCTCAGGTCCTTGTGCGTTGAACGACGCAAGCAGGTGTAGAAGTGGGGAGAGATAGAGATGGCTGCAAACTGCCGTCTCTCATACTTGCAAAATGCAACTGTTCGTTTGCCTGAGGCAGTCCAACTGAAAAGCAAGACACTTCTCCAGCCTGTCTCTTTGTTACTGGGCCTCTTTCTGTGGATCTGCCTCCGAAAAGTCGAGGTGACCACATCGTTTCCTTTGTCTTTTGATGGCCTGAACACCGGCCACTTTACTTAATGTCTCACTGATGGGTTCCCATTTCATGACAAAAGGCGACCATCAACCATGATGTTCCTGCTTTCAGCCATTGACCCATCCCCGCCCAGCTGATGTGTATTCAAGTTAAACATGTTTGGGCCTGCTCCAACCATGCTGTCAGCTCTTCTGCTGTACAGTGAAATATAGTAGCAATGTCCAAAAAGTTTGTTTTTGCCGAATTCTTACACAATTTAGCCATCATGTGGGGACAGGAATTGCCACTGAGGACTGCAGGACCACCTGAGGAGAGGAGGAAGTGGTGGGAAGGAGGATGAGGAGGCTGGCGATGAACCCATGCCACCACCCCCACCACCACGACAGGGGCGGCCTTATGGAGCTATCGTTATTGCAAAAGTCTTAACATCAGCAGCTCATAAAGCAACACTTTGCTTGAACAGTGAAAG
This sequence comes from Pristiophorus japonicus, assembly GCF_044704955.1. Lineage (NCBI taxonomy): Eukaryota > Metazoa > Chordata > Chondrichthyes > Pristiophoridae > Pristiophorus > Pristiophorus japonicus. The sequence continues at coordinate 137,802,742 of NC_091986.1, read as the reverse complement.
TTACGATTCACCTTTGCCTGCCCACTATATCCCACCATGTTGACTATTACCCCATCTTATTCTGCAAATAAGACACTGCACAAGAATGATTCCATTGAACAAAATAATTGATGAAACATTGTTAAATTTATGAAACATTTGTACATTGTTGAATCTTGATAAATTTTAATTGTGAAACTTAAATAAATGCTTTACTTGAAACAATTTGTAAAACTTTTATAAAATAACCAAAACAAACAGCAACAAAACAACAACTCCCCTGCACTGAACTTCTATTTAACTGCAATCACCTTGCCAAGATGGTGTGCAGCAAGGTACACAAGGCACTGCTGGTGTTGGGGCAGAGACATTGGAGACGCCATTGGATCCCCTGGAGAAGCTCGGGATATGGAAGGCCTGACTTCTGAGTCAGGAGCCTCTTGTTCTGCCTCCCCATTCACAGGTGCCGCCGGTCTGCGTGGTATGACACTGGGGACTATAGTGCCGGAATTTAAGATCATCAATTGCCGCAGGACATTGACAGCCTCGGTGTTCTCCCGGATCGCAATAGCAATCTGTGACATGTCTGCAGATTGTGTCGCAGATTGTGTGGCGATGTTGCCGGAAATGCCACCCAGGGCCTGGAGGAGCTCTCAACCGACGCTCTCCCTTGACAGTCCCACCATGTCCAGGTGTGCGCGAGCCTGTCTTTCAGCAGACCGGCTTTGCTGACTCAACCTCCGCAAAGACGGCATACGGGGTTCTACCCTGGGGGTGGGTTGCTGCACACGACTTGGACCCGCTGCCTTGGATGGGACAAAGCCTGTAAATGTGGCTTCCTCCGAGGAACATGTGGCCACAGCTAAAAGACATGCTGACTGCATCACACTCTCCACCCCCAACACCTCCTCCACCCCACGAACAACACCCCCCCCCCTCCCCCCCCGCAACAGCTTCCTCTTCGACCCACACATGATGGGCTGAGATGGAGGCTAGCATAGGATGATGTGGTTCCTCAGAATCCTCATCTGCAATATAGAAAACAACAGATGAGTGGTTAGCAGCAGGGGAGGGGGCAGAGTGACATGAGTAAGGTCACATAATGCAGGCTTATTTGAAGGACCACCACTACTGCATTATATGTTGTTGAGAGACACTGCATCACATTACATGAACCCGATTGTGTGATGGCTTTTTCTGCAAAAATGACAACAGCAATGGTAACCAGAGTGCCCTTCTGCTCTTGTGGCACACACACATAGCCATCAAAACACTTATATCATACTGTGTGCATTTAATACAGTCCTCTGTTTAATGGCCCTGGAAGCTGCACATGGTTCATATGGAAGATATCGAAGTGCAGAAAGCAGTCTTGGTAATGTGTAGTTTGGGAGTGTTTAAACTAATATGGCAGGGGGATGGGAACCTATGCAGCGAAACAGGGCGAAGTAATATGGAGTCAGAAACAGATGGTAGAAAGGTTAAAAGCAACAGTGGAAGGCTGAGAAAATGAAGGCAAGAAACAAAAAGGGCCACACTACATCATAATTCTAAAAGGACAAAGGGTGTTAAAAAAACAAGTCTGAAGACTTTGTGTCTTAATGCAAGGAGTATCCATAATAAGGTGGATGAATTAACTGTGCAAATAGATGTTAACAGATATGATGTGATTGGGATTACAGAGACGTGGCTCCAGGATGATCAGGGCTGGGAACTCAACATTCAAGGGTATTCAACATTCAGGAAAGATAGAATAAAAGGAAAAGGAGGTGGGGTAGCATTGCTGGTTAAAGAGGAGATTAATGCAATAGTTAGGAAGGACATTAGCTTGGATGATGTGGAATCTATATGGGTAGAGCTGCAGAACACCAAAGGGCAAAAACGGTTAGTGGGAGTTGTGTACTGACCTCCAAACAGTAGTAGTGATGTTGGGGAGGGCATCAAACAGGAAATTAGGGGTGCATGCAATAAAGGTGCAGCAGTTATCATGGGTGACTTTAATATGCATATAAATTGGGCTAACCAAACTGGAAGCAATACGGTAGAGGAGGATTTCATGGAGTGCATAAGGGATGGTTTTCTAGACCAATATGCCGAGGAACCAACTGGGGGGAGGCCATCTTTAGACTGGGTGTTGTGTAATGAGAGAGGATTAATTAGCAATCTCGTTGTGCAAGGCCCTTTGGGGAAGAGTGATCATAATATGGTGGAATTCTACATTAGGATGGAGAATGAAACAGTTAATTCAGAGACCATGGTCCAGAACTTAAAGAAGGGTAACTTTGAAGATATGAGGCGTGAATTGGCTAGGATAGATTGGCGAATGATACTTAAGGGGTTGACTGTGGATGGGCAATGCCAGACATTTCGAGACCGCATGGATGAACTACAACAATTGTACATCCCTGTCTGGCGTAAAAATAAAAAAGAGAAGGTGGCTCAACGTGGCTATCAAGGGAAATCAGGGATAGTATTAAAGCCAAGGAAGTGACATACAAATTGGCCAGAAATAGCAGTGAACCCAGGGACGGAGAAATTTAGAACTCAGCAGAGGAGGACAAAGGGTTTGATCAGGGCAGGGAAAATAGAGTACAAGAGGAAGCTTGCAGGGAACATTAAGACGGACTGCAAAAGCTTCAATAGATATGTGAAGAGAAAAAGGTTAGTAAAGACAAACGTAGGTCCCCTGCAGTCAGAATCAGGGGAAGTCATAACTGGGAACAAAGAAATGGCAGACCAATTGAACAAGTACTTTGGTTCGGTATTCATTAAGGAGGACTCAAACAACCTTCCGGATATAAAAGGGGTCAGAGGGTCTCGTAAGAAGGAGGAACTGAGGGAAATCTTTATTAGTCGGGAAATTGTGTTGGGGAAATTTATGGGATTTAAGGCTGATAAATCCCCAGGGCCTGATGGACTGCATCCCAGAGTACTTAAAGAGGTGGCCTTGGAAATAGCGGATGCATTGACAGTCATTTTCCAACATTCCATAGACTCTGGATCAGTTCCTATGGAGTGGAGGGTAGCCAATGTAACCCCACTTTTTTAAAAAAGGAGGGAGAGAAAACAGGGAATTATAGACCGGTCAACCTGACGTCGGTAGTGGGTAAAATGATGGAATCAATTATTAAGGATGTCATAGCAGCGCATTTGGAAAGAGGTGACATGATAGGTTCAAGTCAGCATGGATTTGTGAAAGGGAAATTATGCTTGACAAATCTTCTGGAATTTTTTGAGGATGTTTCCAGTAGAGTGGACAAGGGAGAACCAGTTGATGTGGTGTATTTGGACTTTCAGAAGGCTTTTGACAAGGTCCCACACAAGAGATTAATGTGCAAAGTTAAATCACATGGGATTGGGGTTAGTGTGCTGACTTGGATTGAGAACTGGTTGGCAGACAGGAAGCAAAGAGTAGGAGTAAATAGGTACTTTTCAGAATGGCAGGCAGTGACTAGTGGGGTTCCGCAAAGTTCTGTGCTGGGGCCCCAGCTGTTTACATTGTACATTAATGATTTAGACGAGGGGATTAAATGTAGTATCTCCAAATTTGCGGATGACATTAAGTTGGGTGGCAGTGTGAGCTGCAAGGAGGATGCTATGAGGCTGCAGAGTGACTTGGATGGATAGGTTAGGTGAGTGGGCAAATGCATGGCAGATGAAGTATAATGTGGATAAATGTGAGGTTATCCACTTTGGTGGTAAAAACAGATACAGACTATTATCTGAATGGCGACAGATTAGGAAAAGGGTAGGTGCAACGAGACCTGGGTGTCATGGTACATCAGTCATTGAAGGTTGGCATGCAGGTACAGCAGGCGGTTCAGAAAGCAAATGGCATGTTGGCCTTCATAGCGAGGGGATTTGAGTACAGGAGCAGGGAGGTGTTACTACAGTTGTACAGGGCCTTGGTGAGGCCACACCTGGAGTATTGTGTACAGTTTTGGTCTCCTAACTTGAGGAAGGACATTCTTGCTGTTGAGGGAGTGCAGCGAAGGTTCACCAGACTGATTCCTGGGATGGCAGGACTGACATATCAAGAAAGACTGGATCAACTGGGCTTGTATTCACTGGAGTTCAGAAGAATGAGAGGGGATCTCATAGAAACGTTTAAAATTCTGACGAGTTTAGACAGGTTCGATGCAGGAAGAATGTTCCCAATGTTGGGGAAGTCCAGAACCAGGGGTCACAGTCTAAGGATAAGCCATTTAGGACCGAGATGAGGAGAAACTTCTTCACCCAGAGAGTGGTGAACCTGTGGAATTCTCTACCACAGGAAGTTGTTGAGGCCAATTCACTAAATATATTCAAAAGGGAGTTAGATGTAATCCTTACCCCTTGATCCCCCTAGTAGTATGGCGAGTAAGCAGGAATGGGGTACTGAAGTTGCATGTTCAGCCATGAACTCATTGAATGGCGATGCAGGCTCGAGGCCGAATGGCCTACTCCTGCACCTATTTTCTATGTTTCTATGTAAAGATTATTCATGGCAAATAAGGGGCCCAAGTTTCCACATGATTTGCGCCTGATTTTTAGGAGCAACTGGTGGAGAACGGACTATCTTAAAAATCGCAATTCTCCACATTTTTTTTTCTGCAGTTCTAGTCAGGTAGAACAGTTCTACTTTGGAACAGAATTTTTTCTTCAAGAGGGGGCGTGTCCGGCCACTGACGCCTGATTTCAAAGTTTCCACAGTGAAAACGTACTCCAAACTAAAGTAGAATGGAGCAAGTGAAGATTTTTGTAGAACTGAAAAAACCTGTTCTACACATTAAAAAATCAGGCGCAGGTTACAAATTGGGCGTCCAGAACGAGGTGGGGGGGAGGGGAGGGGAGGGAACTCATTAACTTCTACAATAAATCCTTATTTATACTTCTACAAATATTATACAAATGAATCCAACCTGAATAAACATTTATAAGCAAAGAAAAGATTAAATAAACCATCTTCCTACCTGTGTGAAAGTGCTTCAGGCACAGAGAATGCTGCAGTCAGCCTGAGGCGCCCGGCGCTCGTTCTGCCCGCGCGGGGGGGAGGCGGGGAAGGAGAGAGGAGGCGCCCGTTTTTTCCCGCGGGGGGGGGAGGCGCAGTTCTTCCCGCGGGAGGGGGGGGGGAAGAGGAGGCGCCCGTTCTTTCCCGCGGGGGGGGGGGGGCGCCCGTTCTTCCCGCGGGGGGGGGGTGGGAGGCGCCCGTTCTTCCCGCGGGGGGGGGGGGGGGAAAGAGAGGGAGAGGAGGCGCCCGTTCTTTCCCGCGGGGGGGAGAGGAGGCGCCCGTTCTTCCCGCGGGGGGGGGGAGGAAGAAACAGTGAGAAGGCTGCAAGTGCTGATGTGCTGATGGCAATGTGCTTTTATTAAAAAAAATTTCAAAAATTAAACAGCTACAAACAACTACAAAAATGGCCGAGTGCCAATGTTTTTTTCACACTGCGCGTGCGCGAACGCTCCAACGCGCACGCGCAGCGTTGCCGGCAGGAAAAAAACGAATTTAAATAGTACCCGCCCCCTCCCACTTACAAAATCGGCGCGAGTGTAGGCTCCGCCCCCCTGGGCGCCACGCCAGGCAGACAAGGAGCTGCAGAATGCTCCAGAATCGCGATTTTTTTTTTAGACGCCGTTTTAGGCGCGAAAAACGGGCGCCAGCTCGGAGTTGCGCCCGTTTTTTATCGTGTGGAAACTTGGGCCCAAGGTGTCTATCTATAGCAACATGGTCCTGGTGACTTACCTACTTTAAGTACAGCCAGCCTTTCTAGTCGCTCCTTTATAAGGTGTTATCCCATCCAAGTACCTCCTCTTTCACTATGACTTTGGCAGCATCATCTTCCTTGGCAAAGACTGATGCAAAATACTCATTTAGTATCTCAGCCATGCCCTCTGCCTTCATGCGTAGGTCTCCTTTTTGGTCCCCAATTCTCCCCATTCCTCCTCTTACTACCTGTTTATTATTTATTTGCCTGTAGAAAGCTTTTGGATTCTCTTTTCTGTTAACTACCAGTCTATTCTCATACTCCCTCTTTGCTCCCCTCATTTCCTTTTTCACTTCACCTCTGAACTTCCTATCTGGTTCTCCCTTGTATTCTCAACCCAACACCTAGTATACGCCCCTTTTTTCTGCTTTATCTTACTCTCTATCTGAGGCACTACAACCCTGCAACACCTCCATTCTCCTGCCACGTTTAATCCCTGAACTCTCCACCTGATAACAGCCCTTCACTCCTCTCCCTTGCCTCTCTTTCATCCTATTGGTCCATCACTTCCCCCTCTTGCCCTTTTCTCCAACTTGATCCAATTAGCACCCTGTCCTCTAGTCCTCCTCCAGTTAAGTATTTTGACTCTAGATTTGCTCTTTGTCCTTTTCCATAGCTAACCTAAACTTATATTATAATCATTATTCCCTGAATGTTCTGCTACTGAAACTTGATCCACCTGACCCACTTCATTCCCCAGAACCAGAATCCAGCCATGCCTCCTTCCTTGTTGGGCTTGAAATGTACTCATCAAGAAAGTTCTCCTGAACACTCTTCAGAAATGTTTCCCCCCTCTGCCCTTTACACTATTGCTATCCCAGTCTATATTAGGATAATTGAAGTCCCCCATTATCACTGCTCTAGTTCTTGCACCTCTCTGTAATTTCCCTCCTTTTGCTCCTTTATATCTTTCCCACTAGTAGGTGGCCTATAGAATACACCTAGTAGTGTAATGGCACCACTTTAAAAAAAAATCATAATTAAAATAAGAATTTCAAGAAAAGAGGTGTCGGAGCCATGGGAAGAGAGGGCAGAAAACCCAAAGGTTAACGGAAACAAATTGATTAACTGCTAGATAATCTGGGTGCCAAGAAACAGATAGGGAGGTGGATAGCTGGCATTTTTTTTTTAATGGTTTTAAAAATCATGTAAAAAGTTACTAAGAAATAAAAATTGTTAAATGTATTTGTACCATATAACCGCACTATGAAAAAGCACCGACTACTTGGGACACCCGGGTGGATGAATCTGTGACGTGGAGTCGGGACAAGCAGGAAAGTGGATAGCAAGCTGACTACTAAACAGAAAGTAGGGGTTAACAGCACGTTCCACAAGGATTCGTGCTGGGACCACTGTTGTTCACTATTTACGTAAACGATTTGGACTCGGGAATCAGTAGTACAGTTTCAAAATTTGCTGATGACACAAAATTGTGTCGGAAATAGAGAGGAGGACTGCAACAAAATATAGAGACATTAATAAACTTGTAGAATAGGTGTGTATTGAAGTACATTTGCCAATTATAGATAAGTATGAGGTAGTACATTTTGGTAGGAAGAATAAGGAGGCCACATTCTCCTTGGAAAATAAGTGTCTAAATGGGATAGAGGAACAGAGGGATCTGGAGGTACAGATACACAAATCACAAAGTAGCAACCAATGATAAGGCCATAAAAATGCAAACAAAGCACTGGAGTTCATTTCTAGAGGTATCGAATTGAAAAGCATAGAAGTTGTTAAACTTGTATAGAGCCTTGGTTAGACCACATTTGGAGTACTGTGAAGAGTTCTGCTCTCCTTATCAAAGGTATCATCATCCTAGGCAGTCTCTCAAAATCGAGGAAGACTTGCTTCCACTCTAAAAATGAGTTCTCGGGTGACTACAGTCCAATACGGGAATTACAGTCTCTGTCACAGGTGGGACAGACAGTGGTTGAAGGAAAGGGTGGGTGGGTAGCCTGGTTTTCTGCACGCTCCTTCCGCTGTCTGTGTTTGGTTTCTGCATGCTCTCAGTGACTAGGCTCGAGGTGCTCAGCGCCCTCCCGGATGTTCTTCCTCCACTTAAAAGCACTGGAGAAGGTGCAAAAAAGATTTACCAGGATGATGCCAGAACTAAAAGGTTATATCTATCATGAAAGATTTAACAGGTTCGGGCTCTTTTCTCCAGAAAAGACCAGAACTAAGAGGAATCAATAGGATAGTCACTAAAAAAAATCCAATTGGGAATTCAAGAAAAACATCTTTACCCCAGAGACTAGTTCAGATATGGAACTTGCTACCACAAGGAGTAGATGAGGCGATTAATATAGATGCATTTAAGGGAAAGCTAGATAAACACACGAAGGAGAAAAGAATATGTTGAAGGGATAGATGAAGTAAGGTGGGAGAAGGCTCGTGTGGAACATAAACACTGGTACAGACCTGTTGGGCCGAATGGTCTGTTTGTGGGCTGTAAGGATTACATGACATTCTTGGCATTGAAAATTCCTCTATCACAGTGCCACCCACAGGTGTAGCTGCTGTATACAGGCACTATAATAGGTTTTTTTAAATTGTTTATAGTACAGAGCTGGAGAACGTAGCACTGTAGATAAAACATATAGGTGTTGAAATGCAACTTACATGGCATTAAATTAATGTAAAATTATAAATAGACCAATGTTTGGGACTAGCACCTAATCTAGCTAACCAAATCTAGCATTAGGACTTTAAATCTAGAGCTCTTGCTTAAAAGTTTGTGATATTGAGCAGAAAATTTGTGATATTGAGCAGAAATATCCTGAATAAATATCTTAACAGCAATAAATGCAGGAATTAGGGGCTGATGATAGTGTGTTACCAAAAATATCTTATCACGCTCTCAAATCCCCCCCATTGCCAACAGTGCATTTTTAGAAGACCCTCCAGCCGTCCTTTCCCCAGAAAACATGCTGTACTTGTGTCTTTTACTTTCAGTAAGGGAGGTGCCATTCTGATCGATGAAAATGTTACTATCCTTAAGGGCGTAACATGCATCAGATATGTGGTTTTAATGATGTATGTTTAAAAAATATTTTTCGGGTTTCATTATAATGCATAAACATTGAAGAAATATTTCACTGACTATTTTTTACATATCTCTTTCTTTCTTTCTTTAAACAGGTTCCCTTGGAAGAAGGCCTAAACAAAACAATTGATTACTTCCGTAAAGAACTAGAATATCAGGCAAATAATCAATACATCCCAAAACCAAAACCTGCTAAAACAAAGAAAGGCAGACTGAGACACACCTAATGCACTAGAGCAAAATAAGCCTTCCACATCACAGGGAATAGAATGAAAACTTAGCTTTTCAAGAACCTCGAAAAAATACTAAAATTGAACTGGAATTTGTTCTTCAAGCTTGCTTCTACAGATGGATGTGCCTAAAAAAAAAACTTCAGATCTTGCCTTGCACTTTTTAATCTGTTTTATTTAAAGTAGCATAGCAATGTTGAGTGGCTGTTTTTTTGTACTTTTGCTTTTGTTTATTATATTTGTCATGAGACTGTTATTCATTGCTGTGAAGGATTTCCTTATGAACCATTTCACAAGAGCAGAACTGTTGAAAATGGGATTATTTATAATAAAGGGTACTACTTTAATTTTATCATTACTGTATGCATTAATCTTCAACCAGGCTGTCTAACAATGTTGTCAGGTGAGTAACACGGTGACACCTGGTGGTTGATCTGCCATGTAAGTGGTTCCTCAGCTATTCATTTTCAAGAGAGTTATATAATTGATGTTTTGAAATTAGGGAATATATTTCTTTTTGTAAGAATCTATTTGTTATATAAGAGTTTTTTAAAAAAGAGGTATTCATTGCCTGAATCACAGCTACATTGTGTATGTGCTTGGAGGGGGATGTGTATAACTAGATATGTGTTTTAATTGTGCTGATTTAATAAAGTTTTGTTGGGGTGGGGCTATCATATAAAACTATTTTTACATCATTGAGGATTACATAAAAGAATCGTCTTTGATGTACTCAGTAATTCAAATGTCTTGTATGGTAACGTATGTATATAGCTCCCTAAAACAATTATTAAAATCAGACATGTGTCCTTTTACTTACTCCGTTCAATTAAATACCCTCCCAGTTTAAATTAAAATTACAAACCCAATGATGATTACTGTCATTCTTCTCATTCCTTCGACCAATAAATAAAAGGAATTGTAATCCTACAAAGAAAAAAATCACCCAGAAACACTAAGAAATTTACAGCAATTCAATTCTGGCTCAGTGGATTAATGCATCTTGTGGTGTGCTGCTGAGCTGCATTAATTCTCTGGTCTGTGCTGCATTAGATCATCTCAGCAGCTGGGCAGGGCATTGCCCATAAGCTGGGGAAGAAATTAATCAGCCAATTTTCCACTCCTGATCACTACCAGTCGCCCCAGTGGAAGTGCATCTGTCTGAATGTCTGATGAGGACAAGATCTAGCTCTGTTGTAATACCCTCCCAAAGGCAAATACCTTACTGATGTTCACTGTTCATGATCCGAAACAGATTGCAATTACCACTTGGAAAAGGTACCAGACGGGCACAGACATTACTCAAGCATGAGTCGCTGACCTCCAGGACAAATGTAAGGCCTCGTACTGAGCTAAGCACGTAGAATTTTTCTCTTGTCTGTAATTTGAACTATTGTCTGTGCTCTAGTCTGACAGCTTCTCTAAAAGCTGTTTTGAATTTTTTTTGGAGTTTTGCTGTCCTTAATTAATTCAGTGTTCTTTGAGCGTCAGCTGTGGCTCAGTTGGTAGCACCCTCTCCCCTGAGTCAGAAGGTTGTGGATTCAAGTCCCACTCGAGTACATAATCTAGGCTGACACTCCAGTGCAGTACTGAGGGAGTGCTGCTCTGTTGGAGATGCCTTCTTTCGAATGAGACGTTAAACCGTCAGCCACGCCAGCTTCAGGTGGACGTAAAAGATCCCATGGCACTATTTCGAAAAAGAGCAAGGGAGTTATCCCTGCTGTCCTGGCCAATATTGATCCCTCAATCAACATCAATAAAATAGATTATCTGGTCATTATCACATTGCTGTTTGTGGGAGTTTGCTGTGCACAAATTGGCCGCCGCGTTTCCTACATTACAACAGTGACTACACTTCAAAAGTACTTCAATGACTGTAAAGTGCTTTGGGATGTCTGGTGGTCGTGAAAGGCGCTATATAAATAAAAGTATTTTCTTTTTCTTTAGCCAGTACTTCATTGCATCTCAACATCTGCCCATTTGGCCTTTTCTGTTCAGTTTTATTTCTGGTTGACTCCTACCTCCTACCTCTAGTCAATATAATATCCTAGTTTTAAAATTTGCATTAAATACATGACCGTTTCCAGCGATGGTATAAACAGATGTTGTGGTTGTCAGTCTTCGGAGCAGGCTCGAGGGACTGTATGCCCTACTTCTGATCCTATTTCTTGAGTTGTGATGGTGCATAACTTTCAAAAGTGTGAAATTTACTGCAGACTTAGCAGATGGGCTCATTATCACTGTCTTGTTCACTGTTGGGCTATTTTGGTGAATTCCTACAGGTCTGGTGCTAACTCTGCTTGGAAACATATTTACAATGTCAGGTAATTCAACAAAGTGCCTTTTTAAACAGAGATCTTTCAGGAACATTCCTTAAAATATACACTGGCCAAAGAGTGTTCAGTACTGACACAACCTCCGCCTCACCAAACACTCAAGTTGTCATTATCACTGTTAAATGCAGGTAGCTCAAACTTCCACCTTCTATTGGAAATGAACACTGATGAAATACAGACAAATTTGGTCGTAGCTGCTAACTCTTACAGCATTTTTTTTTTTTGCAAGAGAATAGTGTCAACTGAGACATTCCTGGATACCTGTACCACCCTTTCTATCCCTCCATACTGAATTTCTTCAGTACTATGGAGCATATTTTCCTTCAGTCACCATTAGCAAGGAATGTTGGAATTCCTGCTTCACATCAGCTTTAAAAACAAAATAGTAAATGGTGGAGAATGTACAGGTGTACCCTCTATCGTAATATTGCACAGTGTATGATACTAGCCTTTGCTGGCACTGGTATAAGCTAAAGATCTTGTTTGATTTGATTGTCCCAGCAGTAATAATCAATCTGAGTGAAGCCAATGCAGCAAAGGATATAATATTCCATCTTTTTTGATTGAACTAGGGAGGAGGAAGGAGAATACCCTCCTGAGGCTTTGGAGATGTAGGAAACTACTCCAGCATTGATTTTTTTTTTCCAAAATGTTCTCCTTTCCACTCATGATCTCCTCACTTGATTAATGGTTACCCGGGCAGCATTCTCCAGCCAGTATTTAATCCAAATGCCCGCGTTTCACAGTGAACGTTGACAGACTGTCCAGCTGTAGCGGATGTCACTGCTGCACATAATCCTTTCCTCACTTGGCATTCACTTCTATCAAGTGATGTTAATAATTAGGAGTAAGAACCGTGGCTGAATTTTCATACCCTAGCCCACAAGGCTCTGTGGCGCCCCTACGACCATCCAGGTTGAAATCAGCTACCTTACCACACACCAAGATTTGAAATGGGGGTCACCTGTGCTCTTATATGGCTTGGAGATGGTGACTCTCTGAGCCATCATTCTCTGGTTGGCAACAAGTAATTAGTGGGGTGCCACAGGGATCGGTGCTGGGACCCCAACTATTTATAATCTATATTAACATAGAAAATAGGTGCAGGAGTAGGCCATTCGGCCCTTCGAGCCTGCACCACCATTCAATATGATCATGGCTGATCATGCAACTTCAGTACCCCACTCCTGCTTTCTCTCCATACCCCTTGATCCCTTTAGCCGTAAGTGCCACATCTAACTCCCTCTTGAATACATCTAACGAACTGGCCTCAACAACTTTCTGTGGTAGAGAGTTCCACAGGTTCACAATTCTGAATGAAGAAGTTTCTCCTCATCTCGGTCCTAAATGGCTTACCCCTTATTCTTAGATTGTGACCCCTGGTTCTGGACTTCCCCAACAGCGGGAACATTTTTCCTGCATCTAACCTGTTCAATTCCATCAGAATTTTATATGTTTCTATGTGACCCCCTCTCATTCTTCTAAATTCCAGTGAATATAAGCCTAGTCAATCCAGTCTTTCTTCATATGTCAGTCCTGCCATCCCGGGAATCAGTCTGCTGAAACTTCACTGCACTCCCTCAATAGCAAGAATGTCCTTCCTCAGATTAGGAGACCAAAACTGTACATAATATTCAAGGTGTGGCCTCACCAAGGCCCTGTACAACTGTAGTAAGACCTCCCTGCTCAAATACTCAAATCCTCTCACTATGAAGGTCAACATGCCATTTGCCTTCTTTACCACCTGCTGTACCTGCATGCCAACTTTCAATGACTGATGTACCATGACATCCAGATTTCGTTGCATCTCCCCTTTTCCTAATCTGTCACCATTCAGATAATCTGCCTTCCTGTTTTTGCCATCAAAGTGGATAACCTCACATTTATCTACATTTATACTGCATCTGCCATGCATTTGCCCACTCAACTAACCTGTCCAAGTCACCCTGCAGCCTCTTAGCATTCTCCTCACAGCTCACACTGCCACCCAGCTTAGTGTCATCTGCAAACTTGGAAGAAGGGATTGAGTGTAACATAGCCAAATTTGCTGACGATACAAAAATGGGAGAAAAAGCAATGTGTGAGAAGGACACAAAAAATCTGCAAAAGAACCTAGGCTAAGTGGGCAAAAATTTGTCAGATTGAGTATAATGTTGGAAAATGTGAGGTCATGCACTTTGGCAGAAAAAAATCAAAGAGCAAGTTATTATTTAAATGGAGAAAGATTGCAAAGTGCTGCCATACAGCGGGACCTGGGGATACTTATGCATGAAACATAAAAGGATAGTATGCAGGTACAGCAAGTGATCAGGAAGGCCAGTGGAATCTTGGCCTTTATTGCAAAGGGGATGGAGCATAAAAGCAGGGAAATCTTGCTACAGCTGTACAGGGTGTTGGTGAGGCCACACCCAGAATACTGCGTGCTGTTTTGGTTTCCATATTTACAAAAGGATATACTTGCTTTGGAGGAAGTTCAGAGAAGGTTCACTAGGTTGATTCCGGAGATGAGGGGGTTGACTTATAGGATAGGTTGGGCCTTTACTCATTGGAATTCCGAAGAATGAGAGGTGGTCTTTTCGAAACGTATAAGATTATGAGCGGGCTGACAAGGTGGATGCAGAGAGGATGTTTCCATTGATAGGGGAGACTAAAACTAGAGAGCATGATCTTAGAATAAGGGGCTGTCCATTTAAAACTGAGATGAGGAGAAATTTCTTCTGAAGGTTGTAAATCTGTGGAATTCACTGTCTCAGAGAGCTGTGGAAGCTGGGACATTGAATAAATTTAAGACAGAAATAGACAGTTTCTTAAATGATAAGGGGTTATGCGGAGCGGGCAGGGAAGTGGAGCTGAGTCCATGATCAGATCAGCCATGATCTTATTGAATGGCAGAGCAGGCTCAAGGGGCCACATGACCTACATCTGTTCCTATTTTTTATGTTCTTATTAGGGAAGGCCCCTCAGGCAATATCTACTTACCCATTTACACTAAATTTCTTTTGATGAATCCAATGCCAACATTCCTCATTTAGCTCACCAGGTTCCAGATCATACTGCTACTAACAAGATCTAGGGCTCAATTTTCCCCAAAGCTTTTTTATGGCGTACTTGAAGAGTTATGCCCGTTTTTTGGGGGCCCAAGTACACCAAAAAAAAATGTTCTAAATTTCCCCGTTTGATTTCTTCATTTTGGCACAGCCTAACCTGTCCTTTAGTTTTGGGGTGGAGTCTTGCTCTGTGCCAAAAAGATCTGGTGCAGGGTGACCTCTGGCGTTTGACAAAGAATTGTAACGATTGGATAACGATTGGACATGAATTTTAAAAAATAAAAAAAATAAATAAATAAAAAAATGCTCTATCAGGAGGTGGGTGGGATCGCTTCTCGGCCTTTTGGCTAAGATCTGCATAACTAACCTGACCAGCCACCATGACTTCCGGGTGGTTTCTCCCTGGTCAGGAAGGTATATGCTTACATTTTTGTAAACAGGAGGTGGGTGGGATGGCTTGACCCATCCACCTCCACGGAGGTGTGTGGGGGACCTGACCCATCCACCTCCATGGCACGAACCTGGTATTGCAGTACTTCCAGGAACGGTGCAGTGGCTCTAGGCCTTTTGGCTAAGAGCATTGGCGCAGAGTGATCCTTGACTGGTGCAGGGTGACCTCTGGCGTTTGTGACTTGACAAAGAATTGGAAACGATTGGCTACGAATTTATAAAAAAAAAAAAATTAAAAAAAAAACAATGCTTCTCTATCTCGGCCTTTTGGCTAAGATCAAGTGTAGTACCGTTTCTGACCAGCCACCATGACCTCCGGGTGGTTTCTCCCTGGTCAGGAAGGTATATGCTTGCTTTTTTGGAAACAGGAGGTGGGTGGGGAGGGTTGACCCATCCACCTCCACGGAGGTGTGTGGGGGACCTGACCCATCCACCTCCATGGCACGAACCTGGTATTGCAGTACTTCCAGGAACGGTGCAGTGGCTCTAGGCCTTTTGGCTAAGAGCATTGGCGCAGAGTGATCCTTGGCATGTGCAAGGTGACCTCTGGCGTTTGTGATTTGACAAAGAATTGGAACGATTGGCTACGAATTTAAAAAAAAAACAATGCTTCTCTATCGCTTCTCGGCCTTTTGGCTAAGATCATGCATAACTGACCTGACCAGCCACCATGACTTCCGGGTGGTTTCTCCCTGGTCAGGAAGATATATGCTTGCTTTTTTGGAAACAGGAGGTGGGTGGGGTGGCTTGACCCATCCACCTCCACGGAGGTGTGTGGGGTGGCTTGACCCATCCACCTCCATGGCACGAACCTGGTATTGCAGTACTTCCAGGAACGGTGCAGTGGCTCTAGGCCTTTTGGCTAAGAGCATTGGCGCAGAGTGATCCTTGGCATGTGCAAGGTGACCTCTGGCGTTTGTGATTTGACAAAGAATTGGAACGATTGGCTACGAATTTCAAAAAAAAAAACAATGCTTCTCTAACATTAGTGAGGTCATGATTCCACAACGGTACATAATTGCAAAAATCAAGCACACAGGCAACATCTAGTAGTTGCACTGAAAGACCATAGTGATCAACACTAAAAAAAAAAGTTAAGTCTTTGCCTGCTCAAATATAAAATGTAATGAAGTACCTGTACTACATTCTATCATTATCCATGGTTTTATCTTGACTAACACCGAATAGAGTGCATCACTCCTTTTGCTGTGGAAACACAAGGGGGAGGTGGGTGGGGTGGCTTGACCCATCCACCTCCACGGAGGTGTGTGGGGGACCTGACCCATCCACCTCCATGGCACGAACCTGGTATTGCAGTACTTCCAGGAACGGTGCAGTGGCTCTAGGCCTTTTGGCTAAGAGCATTGGCGCAGAGTGATCCTTGAATGGGCCCAAGGTGACCTCTGGCGTTTGTGATTTGACAAAGAATTGGAACGATTGGCTACGAATTTCAAAAAAAAAAACAATGCTTCTCGGCGAAATAGGAGGTGGGTGGGGTGAATTGACCCATCCACCTCCACGGAGGTGTGTGGGGGGCCTGACCCATCCACCTCCATGGCACGAACCTGGTATTGCAGTACTTCCAGGAACGGTGCAGTGGCTCTCGGCCTTTTGGCTAAGAGCATTGGCGCAGAGTGATCCTTGATGTGTGCAAGATGATCTCTGGCGTTTGTGATTTGACAAAGAATTGGAAAGATTGGCACGAAAAATTAAAAAAAAAAACGTGAGCGCCCATCTCTGGATGCGGTTCAATGCATTGGTATTTATCCATTTACTCTCGGAAAACAGGGTTATAAGTGGCTTATGGTCAGTTTCCAATTCGAATTTTAGCCCAAACAGGTATTGATGCATTTTCTTTACCCCATAGACACACGCTAACGCTTCTTTCTCGAACATGCTGTCGGCTCTCTCAGCCTTAGACTGACTCCTGGATGCATAAGCAACCAGTTGCAGTTTCCCAAAATCATTAGCTTGTTGCAATACACACCTGAAGCCATATGACAACGCATCACATGCTAGTACCAAACGCTTACATGGATCATACAACACAAGCAATTGTTTGAGCATAACAATTTTCTCGCTTTTACAAAGGCATTTTATTGACTTTTGCCCCAAACCCATTCGCCCCTTTTTCGTAGTAAGACATGCAGTGGTTCTAACAGTGTGCTGAGACCCGGTAAGAAGTTACCAATGTAGTTCAAGACTCCCAGAAACGACCGCAGCTCCGTCACATTCTGTGGCCTTGGTGCGTTCTCGATTGCCTCCGTCTTAGCGTTGGTGGGCCTGATGCCGTCCGCCGCAATCCTCCTTCCCAAGAACTCCACTTCAGGCGCCAGGAAAACACACTTCGAACATTTTAACCTGAGCCCCACGCGGTTGAGTCGACTAAGAACCTCCTCCACGTTCTGCAGGTGCTTGACTGTGTTCCGACCTGTGACCAAATTGTCGTCCTGGAAGACCACGGTGTGCGGGATCGCCTTCAGTAAACTTTCTCTGGAATATCGCCGCCGCTGATCTGTTTCCAAACGGGCATCTGATATAAACAAAAAGGCCCTTGTGCGTGTCGATGCAGGTGAGGGCCTTCGATGATTCCTCCAGTTCCTGCATCATGTAGGCTGAAGTCAGATCCAGCTTCGTCAACGTCTTTCCTCCCGCCAGCGTTGCAAAGAGGTCATTGGCCTTTGGTAGTGCGTATTGGTCCTGCAGGGAGAAACGATTGATAGTTAGTTTGTAATCACCACAGATTCTGACGGTGCCATCTCACTTGAGAACTGGGACAATAGGACTGGCCTACTCGCTGAACTCGATCGGTGTAATGATGCCCTCTCTTTGCAGCCGGTCAAGCTCGATCTCTATCCTTTCTCTCATTATGTATGGTACTGCTCTTGCCTTGTGATGGATGGGTTGCACCCCCGGAATTAGGTGGATCTGCACTTTTGCTCCTTGGAATTTCCCGATGCTTGGTTCGAACAGCGAAGGAAATTTGTTTAAGACCTGGGTACACGAAGTGTCATCGGCGGGCGATAGCGCTCGGACGTCGTCCCAGTTCCAGCGTATCTTTCCCAGCCAGTTCCTGCCGAGCAGCGTGGAACCATCACCCGGTACCACCCGGAGTGGTAGCTTGTGCACCGCTCCGTCGTAGCAGACCTTTACGGTAACACTGCCAATTACAGGAATCATTTTTTTCGTGTAAGTTCTTAGTTTTGTGCGAACTGGAGTTAAGACTGGCCTTGAGGCTTTGTTGCACCACAATCTTTCGAAAGTCTTTTTGTCCATGATGGACTGGCTCGCGCCCGTGTCCAGTTCCATTGACACTGGAAGTCCATTTAGTTCATCATTCAGCATTATCGGGGGACAATTTGTGGTGAATGTGTGCACCCCATATACCTCTGCCTCCTCGATCCAAGGCTCTGGGTCGTCATGATCCTTCATGGATCTGTCCTCCTCTGCAACATAGTGGTTTGCAGGTTTAACAGGCGTAGCAGCTCGCCTGCCCACTCGGAGGTATCCGATTGTTCCACAGTCCTTACAAATGTACTCTTTGAATCGGCATGATTGGAAACGATGATCACCTCCGCAGCGCCAACAAGGTGTTAATGGCCTTGCATTCATCACCCTTGATGGTGGATTCTGAGTCATCTGCGGACGTGCAGCTGCAGGTATGTGGGACCTGCTCTGTACGTTACGAACAACATCACTTTATTCACAGTACTTGTAGCAGCACTTGTGTACTGAAAGATTTGCTTTGTATTATCACTGGTGGCAATGAATGCCTGGGCTATCGCTATGGCTTTACTCAAGGTTGGGGTCTCTACAGTCAAAAGTTTGCAAAGTATGTTTTCGTGGCCAATGCCAAGTACGAAAAAGTCTCTGAGCATGTGCTCCAAATGTCCTGCAAATTCACAATGTCCTGCAAGGCGTCTCAGCTCGTCGACATAACTCGCCACTTCCTGGTCTTCAGACCTTTTTATAGGTGTAGAACCGGTACCTCGCCATCAGAATGCTTTCCTTCGGGTTCAAATGCTCTCGGACCAGTGTGCATAAATCGTCATACGATTTCTCCATGGGTTTTGCTGGAGTGAGCAGATTCTTCATGAGGCCATACATTGATGCCCCACAGACGGTGAGGAGGATCGCCCTTCGTTTGGCAGTGCTCTCTTCCCCATCTAGCTCGTTGGCCATGAAGCATTGGTTGAGTCGCTCCACAGAAGTTTCCCAATCATCTGCCTCCGAAAATTTCTCGAGGATGCCCACTGTTCTCTGCATCTTTGGGTTCGCTATCTGTATCTCGTCGCCATTTGTTGTGTATGGAGAAAGAGTCAGACTGAACACTGTGAGCTCAAAGTAAAGTGTGACCTTAGTCTTTTATTGCAGGTCTCCAGAGTGCCTCTCCAACCTTTGAAGCCTCCTTAAATACCTGTGCTCCCAAGGGATTATGGGATCCCTTGGGATTCCAGGGGAAGAGCCCTCTGGTGGCTGTACAGAGTAAATACAAATCCACATATGAATTTCAATCGACCCAGCATTCACAGACCTTGGGGGTTCCTAGTTTTCACTATCCTTTGTGTGAAAAATATCTTCCTGATTTCACTGCCACATAATCTAACTCTAATTTTAAGACTATGCCCTCTTGTTCTGGATTCCCTCACCAGAGGAAATATCTGTATTTACCCTATCAAATCCCTTCATCATTTTAAATACCTTGATCAGATCACCCCTCAACTTTCTAAACTCGAGAATACAAACCAAGATTATGCAAGTTGTCCTCATAATTCAGCCCTGATATAATTCTGGTGAATCTACGCAATACCCTCCTATCACCATCAACCCCCACCGTCACCACCACCAGCACCACCACCACTACCATCACCACCCTTTAGGGCCTTTATATCTTCGTTGAGGCTCAGTGCCTAAAACTGAATGCAGTACACCAGATGGGGTTTGACCAATGCTCTGTACAACTGAACTAGGACTTCCTTACTTGCATTTCAACCCCCTTGAGATGAAGGCCAACATTCCATGAGCTTTTTTGATGACTTTGTACCTGTGCACTAACATTTAGTGATGTGTATACATGGACACATCCCTTTGCTCCACCACAGCTCCTAGTTTTACATCATTATGAAAATAATTTAGATTTGTCTTTCTCAGATCCAAAGTGGATGGCTTCACAATTTTCCCCTCTTTTGAATTCTCATCTGCTTTAGTTTTAGTCGCTCAGTCTGACTGTTAATTTGTAACTTCCATTTCTCATCTATACAACTTACTGTGCCTCCTAACCTAGTATCATCTCCAAACTTGGATGTACAACTCTCTCTTTCTTCATTCAAGTCATTAATATATGGAGTAAAAAGCAGAGACCTCTGCACAGATCACTTGAGAGCACAACTTGTTGCATCCCGCCAATGAGGGAATGTTCCCTTTATCTCTACTCTGTCTCCTATCTCTCAATAATTACCAACCCATATCACCAAGGTTACCTCTTGATTCCTTGAGCTCTTGTTATTACTAATAATCTCTTGTGTAAACATTATCAAATGACTTCTGGAAGTCCATGTAGATAACATGTATGGACACTCCTATCCACCATGCTAGTGACCTCAAAATATTCAGCTAGATTAGTCGGCTATAACTTACACTTCTAAATCCATGCTGACTCACCAATCAGCTCCCCTGAGATTCCAGTAACTCCCCACAATTCATGTTAAACTGTATTTATTTCCTTTTCAATTCTCAATTTTCCAATCTAAAGTTTCTGTTTCTGAATCCCGACAGCTTTGGGAAATAATGACTTGCGCATCTGCAATTTTCATGGTTGACATTATCCTTACATGAAAATATGTATCCTTGAAATCTATGTCTGTAAGCCCATCCCCTGGGCATATCACTTGGAGTATTTGAGGGATAATTACAACCACCGCCAGTTTCAATGCTGCTTTGTTATATTTCTATCTACAAGTTGAACGGATAAGAAGAAACATTGGATTACATACTGTGGTATAGTCTTCCTTTTGATTTGTTTTCTGATTGCTGCTGCTTTAGTCTTTGTTACTTTGTTGATCTCAAGGTCTCAGTTCTGCCTGCTCTACAGAATTAACTGAGATTTAGATGAGATCTTTATTATAATGGAATGCAGACAATGCGTGACCAAAATGACTAGAATTTCTTGAAAGGACAGCCCCTAAACAATTCTCCCTCCCTGTACTGTGCTATAACCATTCTCGCTTGTATGTGTAATTTGGAGTTGTTTCAATGAGTAAGGAAGACCATATCATGTATTGTTAACTATTCTGCCTATCTAATGGAACCGTTTCTCACTTGTTAAATATGTCAAAGTACAGTTTAATCAGGTTACATAAGAACATAAGAATTAGGAACAGGAGTAGGCCAGGTTGCTTGGAATGATCATGACTCCTGAATAAAATGTCCGGCAACATCCTCCTTTAATTAAAATACTACTGATATTGAACTTTTTACAGGAACTGAATCTAGAATTACACAATTTACACTTTAAACGTAGAAAAAAAGCTCTAAATTGCTTGGAAACCTGGTAATTAGCAGCAAGAGTCTGTGTGCAGTATAATGAAGGTAATGCCTTTTTCTTGATCATATTGCATTACAATGGAATCCTTTTATAAAGAAATCCTTTTATAAAGAAATCCTGTTTGCCGTGGCTGCTTATCACTGTCTGGAACATTGAGTTAGCTGTGATACTGACTGTTTCACTGAAATAACAAAAGGTAGTTACAGATGCAGACGTTTTAACATTTATATTTGCATAAGGTTCAAGTTCAGGATATCAGTATTGGTTTCAAGTACTTCCAGATGAGGTACAGCATAGCTTGACTAAGAGTAATGTTTGTTCTATTGTTCCCTAAACAAAGTGCCTTAACCCCAACTTTACACAAGGACTCTAAATGCCTCAGTGTGAATATTTCCATTTCCCACGCTAACTGTCCATATAGCTTTTGAGTGATGTTTGGGTTTAGTGCAAAATAGTGGGCAGTTTATTTGTGCTGTGATCACAGACGTCAGCAACAGGGTTGAAACAAACCCAGGTCCCAAAATGAAAGGTTACTGTTCTGACCCACTGAATCGGACCTTTTAATGAAATACAATTTGCTTCGGGTCCTGATGTGAAATGTTGTTCTTAAAACATTGCAATTGAACTAATGTCTCCTGATTAAGATAATGTGAACATTTTTTTTGAGCTGAACAGCAAAAGTAAACCCAACTGAAGTCATTGATTTCCATAGATGTGAGGCAAACTCCTTTGCCCCTTATAAACTGAATAATGGAAGATTCGTGTTTGGATTTTCTGTACATGTTTATTGTAATAATTATAACCTTCAGATCCATTGTACATAAATGAAGTGTTGAATTTTTTTGTGTAAATTGAGTTTTCTATAAGTGGGTCCCACTGTGTTAAGTTTGTCAGTGGACAATATAACAGGAAATCTTCATTGTATTTTAATTAACAAATTGTAGCCAATAAATTACAGAATGAAACTTTTATTAGGGTTTCAATTTTACAGTTTGTTGAGTTATTTATGAACTAATAAATGTGAGACTAGTTCCTTCCCATTTGGTTATGCCCCTCATATTATGGCCAATTCTTATCTATCTAATCGTAGCCAGAGAATCGCCTGCAACGGCTTCTCTTCCCATCCCCGTATCATTACCTCTGGTGTTCCCCAAGGATCTATCCTTGGTGCCTCCTATTTTTCATCTACACGTTGTCCCTTGGCGACATCATCTGGAAACACAGCGTCAGTTTCCACATGTACCCAGCTGATGACACCCAACTTAATACCACTTCTCTCGACCCCTCTACGTCTCAAAATTGTCAGACTGCTTGTCCGACATCCAGTTTTGGATGAGCAGAAATTTTCTCCAATTGAATATGGGGAAGACTGAAGCCATTGTTTTCTGTCCCCACCACAAACTCCATTCCCTAGACACTGACTCCATCCCTCTCCCCAACTCCTGTCTGAGGCTGAACCAGACTGTTCACAACCTTGGTGTCATATTTGACCCTGCAATGAGCTTTCGACCACATATCCACAGCATAACTAATACCGCCTATTTCCACCTCCGTAACATCGCCCGTCTCTGCCCTTGCCTCAGCTCATCCGCTGCTGAAGCCCTCATCCATGGTTTTGTTACCTCTAGACTTGACTATTCGAACTCACTCCTAGCTGACCTCCCACATTATACCCTATGTAAACTGGAAGTGATCCAAAACTCAGCTGCCTATGTCCTAACTCGCACCAAGTCCCGCTCACCCATCACCCTTGTGCTCGTTGACCTACATTGGCTTCCAGTTAAGCAACGCTTCGATTTCAAAATTCTCCTCCTTATTTTCAAATCCCTCCATGGCCTCATCCCTCCCTGTCTCTGTAATCTCCTCCAGCCCCACAACCCCCCCCGAGATGTCTTCGCTCCTCTAATTCTGTCCTCTTGAGCACCCCAGATTGTAATCGCTCAACCATTGGTGGCCATGCCTTCTATTGCCTATGTCCGAAGCTCTGGAACTCCCTGCCTAAACCTTTCAACCTCTCTTTCCTCCTTAAAGATGCTCCTTAAAACATATCTCTTTGACCAAGCTCCTGCGATAATTTCTACTTATGCGACTCGGTGTCAAATTTGTATCGCATAATACTCCTGTGAAGTGCCTTGGGACATTTCACTATGTTAAAGGTGCTATATAAATACAAGTTATTGTTGTAATACATATTCAAAATGGAATCCTCTGCTTTTTTGTAAATAATGTGATAATGTTTCTCGTTCACCCTTGTGTAGCATGAGACATTTATAATTTCAGGCATCAGTTTTCTACATAAGTATATCTCTCTACTTTATGACAAATAAGTATTCTAAAATTATATTTGTCAAAATGTTTCCAAGTTTTTGAATACAATGTTTTTTTTGTAATTTTCTGCTTGTTGGATTCTGCATCAAATATAGAAATCTTTCCCAGCTGCCAACAGACATTGAATCTCTCTGGTGTATCCCACTGAGACACCAGTTCATAACCTGGTAATTGTGCCCAGATTTTCAAGAAAAGCAGAAATGAAAAAGCAATTCATGACTAAAACAGAACTCCTCATTCTAGCAGTAAGGGTGCAGGTGCTAATACAAACCTAACCGTTCAGGTAAAATAACTCTCAAATTAAATATCTAGGAATCCCTACCCACAATAACAACAACTTGCATTTATACAGCACCTTTAATATAAAACATTCCAAGGTGCTTCACCGGAACCTTGGGACATTTCACTATGTTAAAGGTGCTATATAAATACAAGTTATTGTTGTAATACATATTCAAAATGGAATCCTCTGCTATTTTGTAAATAATGTGATAATGTTTCTCGTTCACCCTCGTGTAGCATGAGACATTTATAATTTCAGGCATTAGTTTTCTACATAAGTATATCTCTCTACTTTATGACAAATAAGTATTCTAAAATTATATTTGTCAAAATGTTTCCAAGTTTTTGAATACAATGTTTTTTTTGTAATTTTCTGCTTTTTGGATTCTGAAAAATTTGACCGAGCCACATAAGGAGATATTGGGACAGATGAACAAAGGCAGATTTTAAGGAGTGTCGTAAAGGTGGATAGAGAGGCGGAGAGGTTTAGGGAGGGAATTCCAGAGCTTTTAGGCCTAGGCAGCTGAAGGGATGGCCTCCAGTAGTGGGGCGATTAAAATCGGGAATGCACAAGAGGCCAGACTGGGAAAAGCGCAGAGATCTCAAAGGCTTATAGGGCTGGAGGAGGCTATAAAGATTGGGAGGAAGGAGGCCATGGAGGGATTTGAAAAGAAGAATGAGAATTTTAAATTGAGGCATTTAATTAATGAGGCCAACATTTAATGTAGGTGCTCAGGGAACCACACTGGTGGCCCTCACTTTTAGTTTCTGATGCAATGATCACAGAATCTGTGTATACTGTTTTATAAATTAGAAGGAAACTTTAAGAGTAAGACCGATTATATACAACTGTATTAGGCATGGACAGAAAGGTAGGGAGCAACCAGAATGTTCCAACCACACTTTGGATGAAAGTTTTGAAACAAATATCAGGTCACTGGGATACGAATGAGAGTGAAATGGATAGCATGTGGGCAAAACCATGTTTGGTAGCTTGAATTGCCATCTACTCTTTAGGAGCAGCAGAGAAGGCTTAGTGCTGGTATGATCAAAAATGTCAACTATAAGCGGATATTCATCTAACAGATTTTATTATTTCACCAGTTTTTCTTCTCCTTGATAATCTTTTTAGCACATAATTGTGTAAGTGTCAGAAGGCAAAAAAAACCACAATCGTCACTGAAGTTGCCATATCCTACTTTGAATATGGTCCGTTACGACAGCTTTGTGACATATCTGGAGCTGCTCGCTATAGGGCAGAGATGCTGCCATATCAGGTTCATTGACTTCAACGAAGACCATATCCACTGTGGTAGGACATTATATCTGATTATTTTTAACTTGCTCCAGTACAAGGCCAATACTGTCAAAGCCTACATTTTCTAGAAATATCACAGAACTGGTAGGTACTAGGGGCCCAAGTTTCCACACGAAAATAAACGGGCCCCCTCTGAGCTGGGTGCCCGTTTTTCGCGCCTAAAACGGCGCCTAAAAAAAACCACGCTATTCTTGAGCGCCCTGCAGCTCCTTGTCTGCCTGGCGTGGCGTGCAGGGGGGCGGAGCCTACACTCGCGCCGATTTTGTAAGTGGGAGGGGACGGTTACTATTTAAATTAGTTTTTTTCCTGCCGGCAACGCTGCGCGTGCGCGTTGGAGCGTTCGCGCACGCGCAGTGTGAAGGAAACATTGGCACTCAGCCATTTTTGTAGTTCTTTGTAGCTGTTTAATTTTTGAACATTTTTTAATAAAAGCACATTGCCATCAGCACTGAGGCTTCTTGCAGCAGTGAGAAAGCCTCAGAAAGTTGAGGCAGCCGTTTCCCTCCCCACCCCCGCCCGCCGTCGGGAACTCACTAAACGGCTCTCCCCCCCCCCCCCCCCACCCCACTCTCCCGCCCCCGCGGGAATGCACTGAACGGCTCTCCCCCCGCCCCCGCGGGAACGCACTGAACGGCTCTCCCCCGCTCCGGCGGGAACGCACGGAATGGCTCCCGCCCCCGCGGGAACGAACGATGGGTGAAGCACTTTCACACAGGTAGGAAGATGGTTTATTTAATCTTTTCTTTGCTTATAAATGTTTATTCAGGTTGGATTTATTTGTATAATATTTGTAGAAGTATAAATAAGAATTTATTGTAGAATTTAATGACTTCCCTCCCCTCCCCCCCCCACCTCGTTCTGGACGCCTAATTTGTAACCTGCGCCTGATTTTTTAATGTGTAGAACAGGTTTTTTCAGTTCTACAAAAATCTTCACTTGCTCCATTCTACTTTAGTTTGGAGTACATTTTCACTGTGGAAACTTTGAAATCAGGCGTCAGTGGCCGGATATGCCCCCTTTTGAAGACAAAATTCTGTTCCAAAGTAGAACTGTTCTACCTCACTAGAACTGCAGAAAAAAAAATGTGGAGAATTGCGATTTCTAAGATAGTTCATTCTCCACCAGTTGCTCCTAAAAAATCAGGCGCAAATCATGTGGAAACTTGGGCCCTAGGTGTGGGCATTCAGCCACCGGAGTCACACACACCTAACCCCACCAAATCATCTTCAGTCAAACCTCCTCATTACATATTCAAACTGAGCTCTCGGTGCTGTATATTGCAGTCATTAGAAGCTTGCAGTTCGGAGGAGAAAGATGGGACAGCCATTGCTGCTGCAGCAACTGGCAGACTGAAGAAGAGCATATTTTCAGGAATTAAATGTATCTGTAATTAGCAAAGTATTTCAGCAATGAAGCAGGCATGTAATAGCTTCCAGATTTCCTGATGCATCTGTAGCGATACTATTAAAATGGCCATAAAATGGTCAGTTGGTAATGTTCAGTGAGCCAGCTTCTCTGTAAAGGGGTAAATGAGCTGCCACCGTAGAATGGTTCAACCGTATTTTTAATTTCAATCATGAAAAATTGAGGTGATGGTGCTTGTGAAGGTCAGGAGGAAATGCTGGGCTTTCTCTTGTTCAAGGTAGTCATTACCTGGCACTTGGGTAACATTCATGCCACATATCATTTATCAGTACAATGCTGGACTTAATTCAAGTCCTGCTGTAGACTGGCATAGGCTGCTATATTATCAGAATGTGAATGGAGCTGAACACTGTGGAATCGTCAGTGAATAACCTCACTCCTCATCTTATAATGGAGAGTAGGTCATTGACAAAGCAGCTGAAGATGGTTGGGCCAGGGCGCGGGGAGGAGAGTTCAGAGATGTAGGACGGGAAGGGGAGAAAAGATCAGGAACGTTGTGGAACCTGGTCTGGGGGGGGAGCAAAGAATGTACAAGAGGATCATGGTCAGCATCAAGATCATCGGTGTTGGGGGCGGAGAAGAGAGTTCAGGAAAGCAATCGAAGGCCTTGTTGCGGGCAGGGGGAGTGGTCTACAATCACGGGAGGTGGGTTAGGCAGGGACCCTGGATCCAGGTATAAAGGGACTAATTAGATAACTACCAAAGAACCAGCATTATTCCATGATTGCTGTGACCTCCTCTAGCCCTACAACCCTCCAAGATCTCAAGCTCCTCCAACTGGCTTCTTGTTCATTCCCACTCCCCATTGGCGGCCGTGCCTTCAGCAGTCTAGGCCCTAAGCTCTGGAATTCCCTCCCTAAACCTTTCTGCCTTTCCACCTCTCCTTCATTAAGACCCTCCTTAAAAATGACCTCTTTGACTAAATATTTGGTCACCTGTGCTAATGTCTTTGTTTTTGGATCCATGTCAATTTTTGTCCAATTACACTGCTGTGAAGTGCTTTGGGACGCATTATGTGTGGTAGTATTCTCACCTCTGAGTCAGAAGGTTGTGGGTTCAAGCCCCACTCTAGAGACCTGAGCACGACAGTCTACATTGACACTTCAGTGCTGTTACTGAGGGATTGCTGCATTAAAGGAAAAATTTACTGGGCTATGGGGAAGGAGTAGGGGAGTAAGACTAATTGGATAGCTCTTTCAAAACACCAGAACAGGCATGTTGGGTCGAATGGTCTCCTTCTGTGCAGTATCATTCCATGATTCTAAGTGGTTGAGTGCACTGCATAAAGCATAGCGGGTTGATGAGGGCAGTGCATATGATGTAGTGTATATGGATTTTAGCAAAGCTTTTGATAAGGTCCCACATGGCAAAGTGGTCACGAAAGTAAAAGTCCATGGGATCCAGGGCAAAGTGGCAAGTTGGATCCAAAATTGGCTCAGAGGCAGGAAGCAAAGGGTAATGGTTGATGGGTGTTTTTGTTACTGGAAGGCTGTATCCAATGGGGTTCCACGGCGCTCAGTGCTGGGTCCCTTGCTTTTTGTGGTATGTATCAATAACTTGGACTTGAATGTTGGGGGTATGATTAAGAAGTTTGCAGATGACACTAAAATAGGCTGTGTGGTTGATAATGAAGAAGAAAGCTGCAGATTGCAGGAAGATATCAATGTACTGGTCAGGTGGGCAGAACAATGGCAAATGGAATTCAATCCGGATAAATGTGAGGTAATGCATTTGGGGAGGTCTAATAATGCAAGGGAATACACATTAAATGATACGACACTGAAAAGTGTAGAGGAATAAAGGGACCTTGGAGTGCATGTCCACAGATCCCTGAAGGTAGCAGGCCAGGTAGAAAAGGTGGTTAAGAAGGCATATGGAATGCTTGCCTTTATTAGTCAAGGCATGGAATACAAGAGCAATGACGTTGTGCTTGAACTGTATAAAACACTGGTAAGGCCACAGCTGGAGTACTGTGCAGTTCTGGTTACCTCATTACAGGAAAGATGTGATTGCACTGGAAAGGGTGCAGAGGAGATTTACAAGAATGTTGCCTGGACTGGAGAATTTTGGCTATGAGGAAAGATTGGAGATGCTGGGTCTCTTTTCTTTGGAACAGAGGAGGCTGAGGGGAGACCTGATTGAGGTGTATAAAGTTATGAAGGGCCTGGATAGAGTGGATAGGAAGGACCTGTTTCCCTTGGCAGGGGTGTCAACAACCAGGGGGCATTTAAAGTAATTGGGGGAGGTATAGAGGAGATATGAGGGGAAATGTCTTTACCCAGAGGGTGGTGGGGTCTAGAGCTCACTGCCTGAAAGGGTGGTAGAGGCCAAAAGCCTCACCACATTTAAAAAATACTTGGATGTGCAATGAAAGTGCCGTAACCTACAGGACTATGGACCCAAGAGCTGGAAGGTGGGATTAAGTTGGATAACTCTTGCTCGACCGGCGCAGATACGATGAGCTGTAAATTTCTATGATTCTATGTCATAAGCCTCCTTTTTCCATTTCACTTAAATTTCTATGGCATAGAAATTGGGGCATGTATTGCCGCGGGTTACCCCGCAACTCATCGATACTCAGAAGTGAATATCAGTTTGAAAGCGAGATGGACTCACGAGGGGACTCTTGCACTACCTGCCTAGCATTCGTACTTCATCTGGTGGTCACCCACTTCCTCTCTACCTGCACACTTTTAAGCTGCGGGATGACCACCTCTTGAAACGTACTATCCACGTAGCTCTCAGCCTCGCAGATGCACCATATTGACTCCAGCTCCGAAACACGGAGCTCGAGTAGTTCAAGCTGGAGACTGGGCCACGCGAAGCACCCAGGACTTCCCACATGCCGCAGGATGTGCACTCCACGGGACTGAGCTGCCCTGCCATCTCTCTAGTTAGACTTATCTAGTTTAAAATCTAATTAAAAAGAAATAGAGAAAAGAGAGATACTTACCAACTCACTTCACCGACCTCTCTGGCCTCCCGAACTCACCAACCTCTATGGCGTCCTGAATTCACCGACCTCTGGGGCTTCCTGAAGAGATCGCAAAGTCTCTTTTTAAAGAATGGACTCAGTCGAGAATATTTCATGGACTTTATGGGTTTTTTCTCTGAGGGTACTTTCCCTGTGATGGGGTCACCCTGTGCAGATACGTGAAAAGGCTGGTTTGTTAAAATTCCAGAGACCGCATGGCAGTTGGCTGTGACAAAGAACTGTCAGTCATCCAGAATGTACGGGTTCGCCCTAGCAAAAGGAAAGGGGCTCAGATATCTGAGGCATGCGTAAACTATTGGAAAACCACTCTAATATGCAAAGGCACTTCTCAGCTCCATCTCAGAAGAGAAGCAGAACAATGGACCCACTAGCCTGGCCAGACCAAGAGGGGCCAGTTTTTCCCTACACAAAAGCCGAGAGATGTCCCAGACCCAGGGCCATCAGTCCAATACACATGGGTCTGATGGTCCATCACCGACTAAGCACTGGAGTACTTAGAAGCAAAAAGATTTTTTAAATTGGCGGGAGAGATGAGGGCAACAGGACTCCTTTAAAGATAGACTCTTTTCCACCATTCTGGAGCTTTCGAGCATTCCCCCTCTCTCGCTCCACCAAGACCGACGTGACAAGAAGAAGGACCAGCTGAACGACGGAGACCAACTGGTGAGCATGGTCATGAGTGTCCCAAGCCAGTAACCAGAGCGCCAGGTGAACTGTGTGGGGTGTAAAGGGCTCAGAGTTTTCTTGGAAGTGAAGCTTTTTCGGGCTATTCTGGGGAGCGAGCTTGATGCGACTAGGTAATTCGCTGGTAGGTGGGAGTTAGACTCCATCATAGCAACAAGGAAATTACTGCATGTCACCGGTCCTCAGTGTTGTACTGTATATTGTTTTAACCTGCATCTTATTCTCCACAGAGACAGTAATTTTGTTTAGTAATGCATGTTTTAGCCAGTGTATGTTAGATCAAATAAATAAGTGCGATTTTTCACTGAAGCATTCCTGTATGTGGCTTATTCCAATTACGCTCTGAATAATAATCCCCGGGTATAGAATTCTCATAAGGCCGGGGTGATTCGAACCGTCCATCTAGCCATTGGGTTAGGATCAAAATCGCTTACATCTCATGGCGACCATGAAGGGACCTGGGTTAAAAGAGTGTAAATCAGTCATGGACAGCTCTTCTGGTGAAAAATCCCAAATGGAGGAAGGGATTTCTTCATATGTATTTAAGAAGGTCACTAAGAAACGGGTGCTAAGGCTTATTGCGTGCTGAGCATCCAGTGGACGCAGCGACAGAATGGACAGAGGGCAAGGAGCATAGGCGCAGTATTGAAAAGGCGATATGGCTCGTCTGTCGACAAAGACAAGTCCAACTGCTAAATGAGCAGGTTGGTAAGTTAGAGGCAGAGCTCAGGGAGTCCGAGGCATAGTCAGACGCAAGGGCTGTAGTAGGGAGCAGGTTATGCACGCAGCTAAGGGATGAGAAGAGGGGAATAATAAGCCAGGAGGAAACCTTTCGTAACCATAAAGAGTTCCTGAAATGCCAGGTAACTGAGGCAAAGGGGAACAAGAGGTCGGTTCGGGAGGAGAACGCTCGCTTGTCGAGTGAGGTAAAGGCACTGGAAGAGCAGTTGAAGGATATTCAGGTGGCATACAGAGTCGTCAGCACAAGAGGGTTTGATCCGGGTAATCATGGTCCTTGCCAGGAGCAGATCCGGAATTTAAGTGATGCTCTATCTAAGGCCAAAGAGATGGTCTGCTTGGTAGCTCCGGGAATGGCCTGGGTAGATAAGGTGGACTGTGAGGCAGAGGAGGACGCTCGACCACTGCCCGAAGTGCCGGGACCAGGACCCATGTGTCCTGCCTGGCAGGGGAAATACGGTGCGCCCGTAGGCGGTCAAGAGCGAGGACCACTGCAGAGTGACTTCGTGGTCCCGTATACAACCTCCCAGCTGCAGGCAATGGTCTCTAACCTGACCAAACTGACCAGCAAAGGGGACCCATCTGTCCATTTTACGGATGTGGAGCAGGTAGGGGGATCAATAATTGTAATGAAGCTGAGGCAGCCAAATTACTTTTGCTTTCCCTGGATAGTAGGTTGTAGCAGTCGCTCTCACCGGGCAGCAATAGGGGGCAGGGTACATTAGAGGGGATAAAGGATGACATCCTAGAGGCTATAGCCTTAATGATGGAAGTCCCTTCTCCCGAGTGGAAAGGACACTGCAGTTAGCTGGGGAGACTCACAGGCTTTCGCGGGCAGGCTTTGGCCCATCTACCGGAGTGCCCGCTTGGGGGTGCCCGACCGGGCGCAGCTGTAGGGGGAGCCGAGGGCTCACTGGCTGAGGACCCTGATGGCGAACAACCTGCCCAGGATCAAGGCCAAAGCAGAGAGGTGGTTCAATTCCAGGGATCCCCAGACCACAGAAGAGGGGGTGATCCGGCAGTTAACTCTCTCTTTTAAGAATGGTAAGTGTGAGGATGACAAACCAAAGGGCAGAGTGCATGAGTTAAAGTCCAGTGGAAGCAACATTAGAAAAGAGTGGCGCCAGGAAGGGGATAGCTCAAAGAAGAAGCAGGGTTGTTATGGGTGCGGGAGTAAAGGGCACTGGAGGAAAGACTGCCCAGTCCCTGACAAAGGGAGCGGGAAAGGGGATCCTCTAGCGCCAGTGCGGAAAGCCGCAGCAGTGACGGGAAGCAGCACTTATCCGTTCGCGGTATTAGTGGCTGCTCTCCGTTCAGTCTTTCCGGCAGGGCAGGGTAGGGTGGACGTGGCAGCAGGCAGCGTACTCCCATCCACCCTGAACAATCCCGACCCATGACTCGGGGCTTCTCAGCCCGTTTACCTGTGTCACTAAGTTATAATGCTTGGAAAAGACCGTGTGGGAAGATGGGGGTGAAGAAGCTGCAAGGGACCTATCTGCTGGACACTAGAGCTTCAAGCACTATTGTCTATGTGGATAACCCGACCACATCATCTCTATCGAACGGGGTCCCATATAACTTAGTAGGGTTTACCGGGAACGAATGAATTGGGTCTTTCCCCATCCCACTTGCCATCGATCTGGGTACACTCCATACGGAGTGGAAATGTGTCCTGATGCGGTGGAAGCGGGAGGGAATTGGCATTCTGGGGGCAGACTCCATACTGGCCCACAAGATATTGGTGGATTTCTGGAATCACTGTCTATGGGGGGCAGTATGCATGGGAAAGGAGAGGGAGGTGGTAGTTATACCAGGGAAGCAAGGCAAGGGAACCGTGTGTATGATGAAGCCCAAAAGTAGTTATGACCTTGAACTTTTGGTCACTTCTACCTTGGCGGAGTACAGAGCGGATGTGCGAACCAGCCTCGTGGCATTCACTACACACAAGCACGACTGCGGGAGGATAGCAGGGTGGAGTTCAGAGTAGGAGGAGACCCCATGGCCCGACCACAGAAACAGTACAACTTCCCCAGAGAGGCAGAGGCAGATTTAGAGACGGGGTTGGTATCACTGGTTGAACAGGGTGTGTTGAGACCCATAACGACATGTGAACTCTCCGATTTGGCCGGTTAGAAAACCGGACAATTCGTGGAGAGCAACTGTGGACTATCGGGTTCTTAACAAGAACATCCCAGCCTGTGTCCCCACCGTCGCAGTTGTAGCCGACCTGATCGGGAGTATTCCAGCCCCGCGAAAACATTCACGGTACTGGACATTTCGAACGGATTCTGGTCTATCCCTCTCAAAAAGGAGGACCAGTATAAGTTCGTATTCACTTTCAAGGGTCAGCAGTACACTTGGACCTGCCTTCCCCAAGGGTTTCATAACAGTCCTTCTATTTTCCACCAATGTATGGCCAACTGTTTAAAAGGCTTCAGCAGACCGCAGCAGCGTGTGCAGTACGTGGACTGTAGTGTATGGAGAAAGAGTCAGACTGAACACTGTGAGCTCAAAATAAAGTGTGACCGTAGTCTTTTATTGCAGGTCTCCAGTGTGCCTCTCCAACCTGTGAAGCCTTGTTAAATACCTGTGCTCCCAAGGGATTATGGGATCCCTTGGGACTCCGGGAATGAGCCCTCTGGTGGCTGTACAGAGTAAATACAAGTCCACATTTATAACATGGACGACCTGCTTTTGTTCTCCGACAAGGGGGAGGAGCATGGCCCATTGCTGGCTGAGCTGCTGAGTCTGTTAAAGGAAGCTGGGTTCAAGGTTAATCCCAGGAAAGCACAGATCGGCCAGCAGGAAGTAAAATTCCTCAGGCTGACCGTGCGTGCTGGGGAGAGGGCCATCGATGAGGCGAGGAGGAAGGTGGTACAGGAGCTACCTGCCCCGACCTCGGTAACGGGGGTAATATCCTTCCTGGGACTCACAGGGTATTGCAGGGATTTCATAGAGGACTATGCCGCTACAGCAGCCCCTCTACTCCAGCTCCTCCACAAGGGAGTGGGCTGGGAGTGGGATGAGGACTGCATGGCAGCTTTTAGTCGTCTGAAGAGAGATCTGCAGACCGCACCGGCTTTAGGGGCGATTGATGGGGGAGAGGAGTTCTTTTTGGAGGTAGCTGCCACAGGGGGCAGTTTGAGCGCAGTGCTGCTCCAGGAGCAGCATGGCAAGCTGAGGCCTGTGGTATACTCATCAAGAATCCTCACAGATGTAGAGAGCGGGTACTCCAATTGTGAGAGGCACCTGCTTGCCACACATCGGGCTGTGAAGAGATCACAAATCTTTACGGGGGTGTCCCCCATAACTCTCTTAACCCATCATACGCGCACTCAGCTGCTTCTGGATGTGAGGCTAAAGGATGGCATGGTGAGCAGTGCACGCATTGCTCGCTGGACTTTATTGGGCTCGCAGATGAATTTGAGCGTGAAAGGCCCCTGAGTCCAAGCTCGCCGCAAATTTGATCTACCCAGGGGTGGCCCATGAATGTTCTGTTGAAGGAGTATGGGACGTAGACATAGGGTTTCGGGCTGGGATCCATCCTACAGACTGTGAGATCTATGTAGACAGGTCCAATACAGTGGTGTCAGGGGAGCGATTCACTGGATGCGGGATTTTTGACCCAAAGGCAGGCATTACGAAGGCCATTAAACTCCCGAGCACCATGAGCGCCCAGCACGCTAAACTGTCGCTGGTGGTATATGTGGTTACCCACCCCGAAGAGTTCCCTACACCCTACATGTTTTGCTCGGACAACATGTTCACTTGCAATTCGTGTACAGAATATTTAGCCATTTGGTCTCGTCGCGGATTCACATCTGCAGATGGGAAACCCCTAGCAATCATATTGCGACAGATCATAACATCGATAGGAACCCAGGGGGATTTCTATATCCACAAAGTCAAGGCCCATTCTAAGACAGAACCCAGTGCGGAAGGCAATTAGCAGGCCGATGTATTGGCCAAAGAAGGTGTTTTGGGATCCATATGGGTCGAGTCCAATAGCAGCGATCAGTGACAGAGGTGGGACACAAGGGAGTGCAGGGGTAGCATTGGCCCCAGACCTAAATATGGTCCAGACACGTGATCCTGTCCTAAAGATGTTGCCTAAGGGAATTAAGGTAGAGGGTCCATACGGAGTGGCAGGCATTATGGTAAAGGAAGAGATGGTTTTCAAAGGGGAACATTGGGTAGTCCCGCAGCAGCACCGGAGAGAATTCCTTCAGTTGGCCTGTTAAGTCCTGACTCTAATGTACTGACTTACACGGGACACATGCTGAAGTCAAGGTCACTCAGGACCTGCACCTTTAATTCCAGCTCTCCAGTGCTGCACTTGCCTGAGACCTCCCTTTATATACCTCAGTGGGACAGGTATGGAGTGTCTCCTACAAGTGCACCCCTGGTGGTAAGGTATGCTTATTGTTACAGGTCATATCCAGTTACAGTCATGTATAGCATGGTAAGATACAGTTATATACAGTAATGTGAGATACATGACATCACCCTCCCCCAAGGTCTTATTGCCTTTATAGATTCAGTCTCTTAGGTGGTCTACGCTCTCGCGTGGAGCGTCTTAGTTGTGGTTCAGTTGTTTGCCTTGGTGCCTGTTTTACGTTCAGTGTGATTGCTGGTATCTCGCCTGGGCTGTCTGTTTCGTTCGGTGTGATTGCTGGTATCTCGCCTGGGCTGTCTGTTGAGACTGCCCTTTCCTCAGGTTGTTCCACCTGTCTGTCCACCAGGTGTGGTGTGAGTTCCACATTGTAGTCTGCCTCTGGTTCTTCAGTGTTATCAGTGAATCTACTTTTTACTTGGTCTACATGCCTCCGGCAGGTTTGACCATTGTCCATTTGTACAACCAATAACCTGTTTCCCTTTGTCTGTTACTGTCGCTGCAAGCCATTTGGGACCTCGGCCATAGTTTAGCACAAGCACTTTGTCCCCTACCTCATTCCACCTCCCCCTCGAATTTCGGTCATAGCACTCAGTTAGCTTTTGACACTTAGCCTCAACCATTTCATGCATGTCTGGGAGGATTAACGAGAGCCTGGTCTGTAAGATTCGTTTCATCAATAGTTGCGTGGGGGGAACCACAGTCAACGAATACAGACGAGCTCTGTATGCCAGCAGCAGTCACGACAGGCGACTCTGCAGCGTGGGACCTTGGATTCTGAGCATGCCTTGTTTAATGATCTGCACTGCTTGCTTCGCCTGGCCATTGGAGGCCGGCTTGAAAGGTGCAGTCTTAACGTGATTTATACCGTGGTCAACTCTAAAATCGTGAAATTCTGCGTTGGTGAAGCACAGACCATTATCAATGACCAATATGTCAGGAATGCCATGCGTTGCAAACATGGTTCTTAGGCTCTCCACAGTGGTGGAGGTGGTGCTCGAGTTTAAAATGGTGCACTCGATCCATTTTGAAAATACATCAACGACTACAAGGAACATTTTGCCCATGAGTGGGCCCGCATAGTCTACATGCACCCGCAACCACGGTTTGGTGGGCCAGGACCAGGGGCTTAGGGGGGCCTCCCTAGGGACATTACTGAGTTGGGCACAAATGGTGCACCGATGGACGCAGAGCTCCAAGTCCGCGTCAATGCCAGGCCACCAGAAATGAGATCTGGCTATAGCCTTCATAAGGACGATCCCCGGGTGCTCGCGATGGAGCTCCCGGACAAACGCCTCCCTGCCTCGTAAGGGCATAAGTGTTTGTGGTTGGTTTTTAATGCAAACTTGGCCCCGAAAAGGTATTGGGGCATCTTTTTGACACCGTACACGCACACGAGCGCCTCCTTCTCAACCATACCGTACCCGCGCTCCGCCCGCGAAAGTGACCTGGAGGCATAAGCAACGGGCTGCAATTTATCCGCATCACTGACGTGCTGTAAAACACACCTGACCCCGTACGCTGACGCATCACACGTAAGGACTAACTTTTTACCTGGGTCAAAAAAGGCTAAAACACTCGTGGAACATAGAAGGTTGCGTGCCTTATTGAAGGCGCGTTCTTGGGCGTACCCCCAAAACCAATCGCACCCCTTTGAGTAGCACGTGGAGCAGCGTGCTCAAGTTCTGCATAAAGTTCCCAAAGTAATTGAGTAGCCCTAGAAAGGAGTTCCGAGACATTCCGGGGCCTGGCTGCCAGGCGAATAACTTCGGTTTTGGATTCGGTTGGGCGGATTCCATCAGCGGCAATCCTTCTGCCCAAAAATTCAACCTGAGGCACGAGAAACAGACACTTGGATTTCTTAACTCTTAGGCCTACCTGATCCAATCGACTTAGTACTTCCTCAAGATTGCGGAGATGAGAGTCGGTGTCCCTGCCCGTGATGAGTATGTCATCTTGAAACACAACCGTCCCCAGGATAGACTTGAGCAGACTTTCCATGTTGTGCTGGAATATAGCAGCTGCCGACCTGATGCCGAATGGGCATCGATTGTACACAAAAAGGCCTCGATGTGTGTTGATGGTGGTGAGTACTTAGACTCTTCGGTCAGTTCTTGCGTCATATACGCAGATGTGAGATCAAGTTTCGAGAAAAGTTTTCCTCCAGCCAACGTGGCAAATAGGTCCTCCGCTCTGGGCAGCGGGTATTGATTCTGTAGGGAGACTCTGTTTATGGTAGACTTGTAATCCCCACAGATTCGCACGGATCCATCAGGCTTCATGACGGGGACGATGGGGCTTGCCCAGTCGCTGAATTCCACGGGAGAAATTATGCCTTCCCGCAGAAGCCAGTCCAGTTCATTTTCAATCTTTTCCTTCATCACATAAGGCACAGCTCTAGCCTTGTGATGGACCGGTCTGGCATTCTGTGTTATGTAGATTCTAACCTTAGCCCCTTTGAAGGTGCCCACAGCTGGCTGAAAGAGATCTTCAAAACGGCTTAGAACTGTTGAGCAGGAGGTTCGTTCCTCTGACGACATGGCGTGAACATCATCCCATTCCAATTAAGTTCTGCTCGCCAGCTTCTCCCCAACAGGGCTGGGAGATCCCCGGGGACAATCCACAGGGAAAGTCGGTGCACCATCCCTTTGTGTGTGACTGAGAGCATGGCGCTGCCAAGGACTGGGACGATTTCTTTAGTATAGGTCCTTAGTTTGGTGTCGATCCTTGTGAGTTTTGGTTTGTTGCTTTTGTGCGGCCACAGCTGTTCAAATTGTTGAATGCTCATGAGGGATTGACTGGCCCCCGTGTCCAGTTCCATGTTGACGGGTATCCCGTTGAGTAGAACCCTCATCATAATTGGAGGCGTCTTGGTGTAAGAACAGTGGACACTGATCGTGTTAACCCGCTGTACCTCAGTCTTGTGCACTGTTCCAACCATCTTCTGGTCCGCTTTCCGACCCTTCCAATTCGTATACCAGCTGAGCTGCTGTTTTTCTGCACATGTGAGCCAGATGCCCTGTGTAGTTGCAGTTTCTGCAAACGGCATGCTGAAATCAACACACCCTGGTTGAGTGCCTTCCCCCACATCTCCAACACAGACCGTTTCCATTGTTTCTGAAGGATGAGCTGCGTCTGGCTGATCTCCCTTGAGCTTCTCTCAATCTGTTGTTGATTGCTCAAATTGTGGGTTGATGAGGTGTGATCGGCCGTTCATGTGGCCCTTGATTTTGATGGCTTCTGGCGCCACTGTCTGCTGTTGAAGGCCTGCTCTCCTGCCTTTGTCTGTGTGAACTCCTTGTTCCGATGTCTCGTTGGTTGTCGTACCCGAAGTATAGATCAGCCTCGTTTCTTCTTCGCCTGCCAAGAACGTCTGTGCGACCAGTGCTGCTGCCTCTAGAGTCAAGTTCTTAGTCTCTATAAGCTTTCAGAATATGTCTGCGTGGCCTATTCCTTCAATAAAAAAGTCTCTCAGTACTTCTCTCCTTAATTCATCGGGGAACTCACATGAACTAGCCAGCCTCCGAAGATCCGCCACGAAGTCGGGTATGCTTTGGCCCACACAGCGTCTGCAGTTGTAGAACCTGTGTCTGGCCATGTGTAGGCTGCTCGCTGGCTTCAGGTGATCTCTCACCAGTGTGCTCAACTCCTCAAACGACTTACTTGCTGGTTTCTTGGGTGCCAGCAGGTCTTTCATTAAAGCGTATGTTTTCGAGCCACAGCTGGTCAAGAGATGGGCTCTTCTCTTGTCTGCCTTATCATCGCCCAGCCAGTCTTTGGTCATAAAGCTTTGCTGGAGGCTTTCTATAAAGTCATCCCAATTGTCTCCAGCATTGTATTTCTCATCTGAGCTGTTGGTAGCCATTCTGTGGATTCTGTGATCCCGTAACTCATCGCCACTGTTAAGTCCTGACTCTAATGTACTGACTTACACGAGACACATGCTGAAGTCAAGGTCACTCAGGACCTGCACGTTTAATTCCAGCTCTCCAGTGCTGCACTTGCCTGAGACCTCTCTTTATATACCTCAGTGGGACAGGTATGGAGTGTCTCCTGTAAGTGCACCTCTGGTGGTAAGGTATGCTTATTGTTACAGGTCATATCCAGTTACAGTCATATATAGCGTGGTAAGATACAGTTATATACAGTAATGTGAGATACATGACATGACATGGCCCACAGGGGTCCAGGAGCAGGACACCCCAGGTTGGAGACTATCTGGCAACGGGTGGAACAGGCAGGGTGGTGGCCGCAACTGAGGGAGGACGTCCGCGACTTCTGCGTGGATTGCTTGATGTGCGCTGCAAACAATCCTCACCCCCAGAATAGGAAGATATCCATGGGACACACTAGGAGAGTGGGGGGACCATGGCAGTCCATACAGGTCGATTGTATCGGGCCACTGCCCAC
The DNA here is from genome assembly GCF_044704955.1 of Pristiophorus japonicus. Lineage (NCBI taxonomy): Eukaryota > Metazoa > Chordata > Chondrichthyes > Pristiophoridae > Pristiophorus > Pristiophorus japonicus. The sequence continues at coordinate 137,762,796 of NC_091986.1, read as the reverse complement.
CACAAAGGGGGGGTTACAAGTACTGCCTGGTCCTGGTAGATGTGTTCGCTAAATGGGTAGAAGCCTTCCCTTGCCGAACAGCCACAGCTTTGGGGACCGCAAGGATTCTAGTGAGAGAAGTGTTCTCTCAGTGGGGACTACCACAGTATGTGGAATCTGATCAGGGGAGTTACTTCACGGGGGCAGTCATGCAGGCGACTCTGAAGATGCTAGGTGTAGAGGGTAACTGGCACGTCGCCCACAACCCGCAGTCATCGGGGATTGTGGAGCGGATGAATAGGAAAGGTTACGAAAGGAAACTGGAGACTCGCCTAGAAAATGGGTGGAGGTCTTGCCGTTAGTTCTGAAGGGGGTCGGAGCCAGCCTTTCTAGAAGCACAGGGTGTTCCCCGCATGAGCTTGTGACTGGCAGGGTCATGAGAACGCCCAGCCATGTACTGGCACCGGTTGTCACGGAAGGTCAGTTGAGAGAGGTGAACCGGGAAAGGTTTGTTAAGAATTTGTTTGAGCATCTCAAACAGATCCATTGGCAGGCTGCCTGCAACATGGGGAAGCAACATCATAGAAATTGTTCATTGCTTGAGCCTCAGAGGTACCACGAGTGGAAGGTCGGAAATCAAGTAATGGTCAGAAACTTCACCAGGGTCGGGACTTTTGAACCGCTATACATGGGACCGTACAGTATCGTGGATAAGGCAAGTCCGATGGTATATGCGGTCAAAATGCCCTGACGCGCTAAGTGGTTCCATGTCAATCTGTGCAAGCTTTCAAACCCTGGGGAAAGAGCTGATAAGAGGAGGAAGCAGCAGGGAATGGTGAGCTGCGCTACAGGTGTGGGTCTCCAGCCCATAATCTGAGACTGTGAGGAGCCCACAGAGGGACCAGCCATTCCACCTGTGGGGGCAGGTGTGAGGAGGAGTGCCAGGATCCCACGGCCCAGGGTGCTGTGGACGCCTCCTTACACATGGGTGAATGAAGGAAGCCAGAGTCGTAAGAGGCCCAGGGTCGAGGAGACCTAGTGTGGAAACCGGGAGACGGGTAGCGCTGTACATAACTTCTTTCTCTCCTATCTGTTGCCTTAGCTTGTCTGTATATTCCGGTTACCAAAGGTAATCGTGTGTAGCTGCGTCTGGAAAGGTGAGGCATCACCCCAAGGACAACGTTGTCTTCTATGTGTTTTCAGGAAACGCTTAAGAACAAGATGAAGTCAGTCATAGTAATCCTGATCATCATGATTGAAACCAGCACGAGTCGCAGGGGCAACACCGAGGAATCGGTTGTCTTCGGCTGCACCGGCGGAGACGGACCGACCGTGACCACCGGAGGTGGCTCGAAGGATGGGGCGAGCGTCTATCTCCACAAGGGGAGATGGCCAGGGTGGCTGGGGTCAAATTCCACCCAGTATTCCAGCCATGACAAGTTCACCTATGATGAAGCATCCATTCCATGCCTGAGAATAGGGGTTACCACTTCCCGGGTTAGGGTAGCGGAGGGTAAGCGGGTGTGTCTTAGCTGTAGGGGACACATTCCACTGGGAAGGTGGTGGTGACTCAGGAAACTGAGCGCAGACACAGGGGACCGAACAGCTGACTGGGAAAGACTAAGTAACGACACGTACCGGACGATCATGGGGTTCTAAGGGAGGAGGGAATGTGTGTTGGGATAAGTGGTGGGAATCCGAGGAAGGGATTTATGTGTGTACGTGGATGTCGGAAAAGATCTGTCCAACTGGTATGTCGATCGCATTTAGCAGGTGGTGGCAGGACGCCGGGGATGGGATTAATCCTCTCTCATTACACATCACCCAGTCTAGGATGGCCAGCTCTCTTGTTGATTCCTCGACATTTTGGTCTAGAAAACCATCCCTTATATACTGCAGGAAATCCTCCTCCACCGAATTGCTACCAGTTTGATTAGCCCAATCTATATGCAGATTAAAGTCACCCATGATAACTGCTGTACCTTTATTGCACGCATCCCTAATTTCCTGTTTGATGCCATCCCCACCCTCTCTACTACTGCTTGGTGGTCTGTACACAACTCCAACTAGCGTTTTCTGCCCTTTGGTGTTCTGCAGTTCTACCCATACAGATTCCACATCATCCAAGCTAATGTCCTTCCTTACTATTGCGTTAATCTCCTCTTTAACCAGCAACGTTACCCCACCTCCTTTTCCTTTGTGTCTATCCTTCCTGAATATTGAATACCCCTGGATGTTGAGTTCCCAGTCTTGGTCACCCTGGAGCCATGTCTCCGTAATCCCAATTACATCATATCCATTAACAGCTATCTGCGCAGTTAATTCATCCACCTTATTACGAATGCTCCTTGCATTGAGAGACACAGCCTTCAGGCTTTTTTTTTTAACACTCTGTCCTTTTAGAATTATGTTGGTAATACTGTGGGGTCCAGGAGGCAGAGAAGAGGGACCTGGAACGATGTAGCCACAGCGTTCAGTACAGGAAGGGGTATTGTTAATAGTATGGATGATGTACAACTCCAGATGCAGATCACTGGGTTAAAGAACCAACTGCGTAAGATTCTAGGGGAAGAGAACACAGTGGTGGGTTCAGAGCTTCATGAGGACCAGGCAATGACCGTTCATTTATAGGAGGTTTTTGCGGCACGCTAAAACTGTTAATGATTTGATATGGGAGGACAGGAACGCCTCGGAGCAGGCTGCACAGAATGAGGTGTGTGTGGTTATGGAGTATGGTTGCTGGGTGAGGGCCGCAGCAACCTGGAGGACCTGAGGCAAGGTTGCATCCCTTCATGGATAAGCAACAAGCATCTCGCTGCGCTGCACCCGTATAGCAATTCGTTGAGCCCGTGTCAGCTTCGTTTAGCCTTTGAAGCCTACCCTGTCCCTGTAGATTGCGGGCGGTCCAACCATACAGTGATGGGAATTGTAGTGAGGATACCGGTAAAGGGCAGGTCATCCCGGCCAGCACCAGTATACAGGTTTGAGAATATCGGGGTCATTCGTGGAGGAGTGCATTGCTTCCATCCCCGATCCCTCGACCATTCACCTCACAGTAAACGACATCTCCAGGACTATGTGGAACATTTCGGGTACCCGCTTCCTTTTCTGCCGGAACACCAGACTGAGTTAATAAAGGCTGTTGATCTCTCCCAGAAACATTTTTACACTTTAGAGCAAAAGACAGTGGAAGTGGGGAAGGAGATCAAGGGGATTGTCTCGCCACCGTGGTGGGACATCGGTCTGAGTGTGGAGATTCCCCCCTTGATCCGCATCTGTTCCCATGCATTAGTCATCATACAATTATTGCTTGTAAGCTATTTGTTGTACACCAGCTGCAGGCGACAGAGCCAGAGGCTCTGAATGCAGTGGCAAGGGATGTTACATCGACTCGGAGAGGTGTAATTGTTGATGAAGGTTTCTCCCTGCCAAAACTTGTAACGTACCAAAGTTCTGTAAGCAACTGTATTATATTCTGGTTACAGTTTCACACTCTGTGTTGCGCAATGTGCGCTGTTGTAGTTTTTGTAATGTGTCACCACCTGTCAATGCTGTACTGTGTGATGTGCGCGGTGATTATGTTTTTTTTTGGTAACGTCTTCTGGATCTTATGTGTGAAGAAGCTGCTTTCTTATGTTTTGACTCTGTAGAAGGGAACTGTGACACACCGTAAGAGGTATAGTTCTGGGGTTTTAAAATGTAAAATCAGGGCAAGAGCTTCACTTGTGGGAGACTTTGGCCTTTGCTCTCTTGTCAAGTGATGTTTTATGGAAAGAAAAAAGCATCAAATGGGGGACTGAAGAGATCGCAAAGTCTCTATTTAAAGAATGGACTCAGTCAAGAATATTTTGTGGACTTTATGGGTTTTTTTCTGTGAGGGTACTTTCCCTGTGATGGGGTCACCCTGTGCAGATACGTGAAAAGGCTGGTTTGTTAAAACTCCAGGGACCGCATGGCAGTTGGCTGTGACAAAGAACTGTCAATCATCCAGAATGTATGATTTCGCTGTAGCAAAAGGAAAGGGGCTCAGATATCTATGGCATGCATAAACTATTGGAAAACCACTCTAATATGCAAAGGCACTCTCACCTCTATCTCAGAAAAGAAGTAGAACAATGGACCCACTAGCCTGGCCAGACCAAGAGGGGCCAGTTCTTCCCTACACCAAAGCCAAGAGATGTTCCAGACCCAGGGCCATCAGTCCAATACACATGGGTCTGATGGCCCATCACCGACTAAGCACTGGAGTACTTAGAAGCAAAAGGATTTCAAAGATTGGCGGGAGAGATAAGGGCAGCAGGACTCCTTTAAAGATAAACTCTTTTCCACCATTCTCTAGCATTCTGGAGCATTCTCCAGCGTTTGAGCATTCCCCCTCTCTCTCTCGCTCCACCAAGACCGACGTGATAAGAAGAAGGACCAGCTAAGCGATGAAGACCAACTGGTGAGCATAGTCACGAGTGTCCCAAGCCGGTAACCAGAGCGCCAGGCAAGCTGTATGGGGTGTAAAGGGCTCAGAGTTTTCTTGGAAGTGAAGCTTTTTCGGGCTATTCTGGGGAGGGAGCTTCATGCGACTGGGTAATATGCTGGTAGGAGGGAGTTAGACTCCACCATAGCACCAAGGAAATTACTGCATGTCACCGGTCCTCAGTGTTGTACTGTATGTTGTTTTAACCTGCATCTTATTCTCCACAGAGACAGTGATTTCATTTAGTAATGCATGTTTTAGCCAGTGTATGTTAAACCAAATTAATAAGTGCAATTTTTCACCGAAGCATTCCTGTCCGTGACTTATTCCATTTACACTCTGAATAATAATCCCCGGGTATAGAATTCTCGTAAGGTGGGGGCGATTCGAACCGTCCAGCTAGCCATTGGGCTTGGTTCAAAACTGCTTACACTTCCTGAACTCACCGACCTCCCGGATCTCCTGAACTCACGGACTCCCCCGAACTCGGACACTTCCACTCTCGGACTCCCCCAAATTCAGACTCTCCCGAACTCGGACTCTGGTGCCACTGAGGAGCGCAGCTAGAACCAATTCCAAGGCACAGTGGGGAGGGACAAAGAATAAAAGAGCTCTAGTGATAGGGGAACAGACAGGCGTTTCTGTGGCCGTAGACGTGACTTCCAAATGGTTTGGTGCCTCCCTGGTGCCAGGGTCAAGGATGTCACAGAGACGCAGGGCATTCTGGGGGGGAAGGTAAACAGCGAGAGGTCGTGGTCCATATTGGGACCAACGACATAGGTAAAAAGAGGGTTGAGTTCCTACAGGCAGAATTCAAGAAGCTCGGAAGAAAATTCAAGGGTACAACCTCAAAGATAGTAATCTCCAGGTTACTATCGGTGCCACGTTCTAAGGAGTACAAGAATAGAAGGATAGAGAGGATGAACATGTGGCTGGAGAGTTGGTGTAGGAGGGAGGGCTTTAAATTCTTGAGGCATTGGGACCGGATGGGGCCTGTACAAACCGGACGGGTTGCACCAGAATAGCACTGGGACCAATATCCTCACAGGGAGTTTTGCTAGTGCTGTTGGGGAGTTTAAACTAGCTTGGCAGGGGGATGGGGACCTGAGAACAAATTCAATAGGGAAGGATGTAAAGCAGAAATTGGACAGCAAGAATCTAGGAAGTGAATCTGTAAGACAGAGGAAACAAGGCTTAGTAAGTAGTAAGCAAGGAGGTCTTCCTTTGCTAAATGGTATATACTTTAATGCAAGGAGTATAGCGAATAAGGCAGATGAGCTAAGAGCACAGATAGATACTTGGGAGTATGACATTATAGCCATTATAGAAACATGGCTGAAAAAGGGGCAGGTTTGGCAGATCAATATTCCTGGTTACAGGATTTTTAGCCAAGATAAAGAGGGGGGTAAAAGGTCGGCGGGGGGGGGCGGGGTTGCAGTACTGATTAAAGAAACTATTACAGCGGTGAGGAGGGATGATATGTTAGAGGGATCATCAAATGAGGTCCTATGGGTCGAATTGAAAAATAAAAAAGGGCCGATCACACTGCTGGCCGTGTATTATAGATCCCCAAACAGTGGGAGGAAGACAGAGGAGCAAGTATGTAGGCAAATTGCTGTGGTCCAAAAACCATAGGGTAGTAAAGTAGGGGATTTTAACCGAATATTGATTGGGACAAATATAGTGTGAAGGGTATAGAGGGTGCGGAATTCTTGAAATGCATTCAAGAGAACTTTTTTAGTCAGTATGTAGCAAGCCCAATACGAGAAGGGGCGGTTTTGGATTTAGTTTTGGGGAATGAAGCTGGGCAGGTTGAAGGGGTATTAGTGGGAAAGCACTTGGGTGCCAGTGACCATAATTCAGTCAGATTCAAGTTGGTTATGGATAAGGACAAGGATAGGCCTCGAATAAAAGTCCTGAATTGGGGAAAAGCTAATTTTGCTAAGTTAAGGAGTGATTTGGCCATAGTGGACTGGAAACAGCTACTTGTGGATAAATCCGTGTTGGAACAGTGGGAGGCATTCAAGGAGGCGATCCGGAAGGCTCAGGCCAAAAATGTGCCCTTAAAGAAAAAATCTGGGAAAAATAATTCTAGAGCCCCATGGATGGCTAGGGACTTACAGGGGAGGATAAAGAAAAAAAAGGGATGCTTATGTCATACACCAATGGCTAAATATTATAGAATCTTTAGCGGAATATAGAAAGTTAAGAGGTAAAATTAAGATATTATGAATGCTAAGAGAGAGCATGAAAAATTCTTGGCTAGTAAAATTAAGGAACGCCTAAGATGTTCTATAAATACATTAAGAGTAAGAGGGTAACTAAAGAAAAGGTAGGGCCTATTAGAGACGATAGGGATTGTTATACATGCAACCCGAGGCAACCTGTATCACACCGCCACTTGAAGGCAAACATGTACTGGCACTTTGAAGTCTGAATAAAGGAGCTAAGGTCACACTTACTCATTGTCTACAGTACTCAGTTATATTACTTTATTTATGAGCTTAACAACTGGTGATGAGATAATGAACAATCACGCGAAAATGCAAAGAACTGTTGGTATCCTGGAGAAATTTTCAGAAGGGGATGATTGGGAGGCCTTCATGGAGCGACTCAACCAAAACTTCATGGCCTACGAGCTGGAAGGGGACAAGAACACTGCCAAACGAAGGGCGATCCTCCTAACTGTCTGCGGGGCAACAACCTATGGCCTCATGAAGAATCTTCTAGCTCCGGTGAAACCAACAACCAAATCATATGAAGAACTGTGTACGCTGGTCCGGGAGCACCTAAATTTGAAGGAATGCATTCTGATGACAAGGTATCGATTCTACACGTGTCAAAGGTCTGAAGGCCAGGAAGTGGCGAGCTACGTCGCTGAGCTAAGGCATCTTGCAGGACATTGCGAATTCAATGGATTCCTTGAGCAAATGCTAAGAGACTTCTTTGTGCTTGGCATTGGCCATGAGGTTATCCTTCTTAAGCTATTGACTGTTGAAACACCGAACCTGAGCAAAGCCATAACGATAGCCCAGGCATTTATGTCCACCAGCGAAAACACAAAACAAATTTTGCAGCATAAAGAGGTTTCGGCAAGAACTGTACACAAAGTAACGTCGTTTTCAGGCAGGAATGCATATGGCAGAACGGCAGCTGCATGATCTCAGATGACCCAGAGTCCGCCATCAAACGTTAATGTGAGGCAGTTAACATCTTCCTTAGGTCTCTTAATTTTCAATGAGATGCGAACTCCGGTGATATTTTAACATAATTTTATTCCAACAGCAGCATACAAGCTTTTGGCTGATTGCCAGTTCCTTTGTCCTTCTGAGAACACATGGCAAAACATGACTGTTCTTATCCTGGATCAATTTACAGAACTCGCTTCCTTTGACTTTATTGGCTCAATTGATATATTCTTAACCCCTAATTGGCTCGCTGCCAAAGGTCCTGAAATGTCAAGTTGATTGATGACTCAATGCAATGTGCTCATTCGCACGTAGACATGGAGTCTGTGTTTTCTCAACTTTGCAGCCTGTTTGAATTCTCTATCAACCTTGTTGGCGCTGCGGAGGTGATCAAGCCCATCAATGCCACTTCAAACACTATGTGTGCAAAGGCTGTGGAACAATGGGACACCTCCAGCGAATGTGCAGACGAGCTGCAAACCCTACAAACCACCACATTGCAGAGGAGGATCGATCCATGGCGGATCAGGCTGAACTAGAGACTCGAACCGAGGAGGCAGAGGTATACAGAGTATACACCTTCAACACAAAATGTCCACCGATCATGTTAAAAGTTGAACTGGACGGAATTCCAATATCCATGGAACTGGACACGGGTGCGAGTCAGTCTATCATGAAAAAAAATGCCTTCAACAGGCTGTGGTGCAACAAGGCACACAGGCCCAAGCTTAACCCCATTCACACCAAGCTAAGAACGTACACTAAAGAGCTGATCCCTGTTATTGGTAGCACAGCAGTAAAAGTCTCTATGATGGAGCAGTCCCATCAGGAGATGGCCCCAAACTGTTCAGCAGAAGCTGGCTGAGAAGAATCCACTGGAACTGGGACGACATCCGAGCACTTTCCACTGTCGACGATGCTTCATATGCCCAGGTTCTGAGCAAGTTCCCGTTGCTGTTTGAGCCGGGCATCGGATGTTTTTTGGGGGTGAAGGTACAGATCCACTTGGTTGTCGCTGAGGTGTGAGTCCGGGGTCGGCGAGAGGTCTATAAAGGCCGCGAGTTCAGCAGTCGGGAGGTGTGTCGCTGAGGCGTGATTCTGGGGTCGGCGAGAGGCCTATAAAGGCCGCGAGTTCAGCAGTCGGGAGGTGTGTCGCTGAGGCGTGAGTCCGGAGTCGGCGAGAGGCCTATAAAGGCCGCGAGTTCAGCAGTCGGGAGGTGTGTCGCTCAGGCGTGAGTCCGGAGTCGGCGAGAGGCCTATAAAGGCGCGAGTTCAGCATTCGGGAGGTGTGTCGCTCAGGCGTGAGTCCGGAGTCGGCGAGAGGCCTATAAAGGCCGCGAGTTCAGCAGTCGGGAGGTGTGTCGCTGAGGCGTGAGTCTGGGGTCGGCGAGAGGCCTATAAAGGCCGCGAGTTCAGCAGTCGGGAGGTGCGTCGCTGAGGTGTGAGTCCGGGGTCGGCGAGAGGCCTATAAAGGCGCGAGTTCAGCAGTCGGGAGGTGCGTCGCTGAGGCGTGGGGTCGGCGAGAGGCCTATAAAGGCCGCGAGTTCAGCAGTCGGGAGGTGCGTCGCTGAGGTGTGAGTCCGGGGTCGGCGAGAGGCCTATAAAGGCGCGAGTTCAGCAGTCGGGAAGTGCGTCGCTGAGGCGTGGGGTCGGCGAGAGGCCTATAAAGGCCCAGCTGGTGCAGCTACAGGGAGAAGACAAAAAAGAAGTAGAAAGAAACAGAAAGGTGATGTCACAGCCAAGGGGGTAAGTGATTGGCTGGTGATTGGTGAGTAGTTTTTCTTTTTTCTCTTCGAAAACAGGGAGTAAACTTTAGCATTGTTGTTGCCAATTTAAGTGTATCTAAAGGTTAAGTCATGGCAGGAGAGCTCGGTCACGTGATATGCTCCTCCTGTACCATGTGGGAACTCAGGGACACTTCCGGTGTCCCTGACGACTATGTGTGCGGGAAGTGTATCCGACTCCAGCTCCTGACGGTCCGCGTAGCGGAATTGGAGCTGAGGGTGGATTTACTCTGGAGCATCCACGATGCTGAGAATGACGTGGGTAGCACATGTAGCGAGTTGGTCTTACCGCAGGTGAAGGGTCCACAGCCAGATAGGGAGTGAAGACAGCAGAAAGAGCAGTGCAAGGAAGGTAGTGCAGGGGTCCCCTGCAGTCATCCCCTTGCAAATCAGATACACCGCTTTGAGTACTGTTGAGGGGGATGACTCATCAGGGGAGGGCAGCAGCAGCCAAGTTCATGGCACCGTGGCTGGCTCTGCTGCACAGGAGGGCAGGAAAAAGAGTGGGAGAACAATAGTGAAAGGGGAGTCAATGGTAAGGGGAATAGATAGGCGTTTCTGCGGCCGCAACCGAGACTCCAGGATGGTATGTTGCCTCCTGCTGCAAGGGTCAAGGATGTCTTGGAGAGGTTGCAGGACATTCTGAAAAGGGAGGGTGAACAGCCAGTTGTCGTGGTGCACATTGGTACCAACGATATAGATAAAAAAAAGGGATGAGGTCCTACGAGACAAATTTAAGGAGCTAGGAGCTAAATTAAAACATAGAACCTCAAAAGTAGTAATCTCGGGATTGCTACCAGTGCCACAAGCTAGTCAAAGTAGGAATCGCAGGATAGCTCAGATGAATACGTGGCTTGAGCAGTGGTGCAGCAGGGAGGGATTCAAATTCCTGGGGCATTAGAACCGGTTCTGGGGGAGGTGGGACCAGTACAAACCGGACGGTCTGCACCTGGGCAGGACCGGAACCAATGTCCGAGGGGAAGTGTTTGCGAGTGCTGTTGCGGGGGAGTTAAACTAACATGGCAGGGGGATGGGAACCAATGCAGGGAGACAGAGGGAAACAAAATGGAGACAAAAGCAAAAGACAGAAAGGAGATGAGTAAAAGTGGAGGGCAGAGAAACCCAAGGCAAAAAAAAAAAGGGCCACTACAGCAAAATTCTAAAGGGTCAAAGTGTAATAAAAAGGCAAGCATGAAAGCTCGGTGCCTCAATGCAAGGAGTATTCGGAACCCAGGAGAGGGCTCTGAGCTAGTTAGAGTGGGTGAGAGTACAGATGAACAGGACCCCAAGAAAGAATGCAAAAGGCAGGAGGCAACAGAGCAGAGTAGCACTGGGGTAAGTGTAAACCACAAGCTGATAGGAAGGGACAATATGTATGAATATGAAGGCATTCGATAAGGTGCCACACAAAAGGTTACTGCAGAAGATAGAGGTACGCGGAGTCAGAGGAAATGTATTAGCATGGATAGAGAATTGGCTGGCGAACAGAAAGCAGCGAGTCGGGATAAATGGGTCCTTTTCGGGGTGGAAATCGGTGCTGGGACCACAACTGTTTACAATATACATAGATGACCTGGAAGAGGGGACAGAGTGTAGTGTAGCAAAATTTGCAGATGACACAAAGATTAGTGGGATGGATGTGGTACATAAGAACATAAGAACATAAGAATTAGGAACAGAAGTAGGCCATCTAGCCCCTCGAGCCTGCTCCGCCATTCAATAAGATCATGGCTGATCTGGCCGTGGACTCAGCTCCACTTACCCGCCCGCTCCCCGTAACCTTTAATTCCCTTATTGGTTAAAAATCTATCTATCTGTGATTTGAATACATTCAATGAGCTAGTCTCAACTGCTTCCTTGGGCAGAGAATTCCACAGATTCACAACCCTCTGGGAGAAGAAATTCCTTCTCAACTCAGTTTTAAATGGGCTCTCCCGTATTTTGAGGCTGTGCCCCCTAGTTCTAGTCTCCCCGACCAGTGGGAACAACCTCTCCGCCTCTATCTTGTCTATCCCTTTCATTATTTTAAATGTTTCTATAAGATCACCCCTCATCCTTCTGAACTCCAACGAGTAAAGATCTAGTCTACTCAATCTATCATTATAAGGTAACCCCCTCATCTCCGGAATTAGCCTAATGAATCGTCTCTGTACCCTTTCCAAAGCCAGTATATCCTTCCTTAAGTAAGGTGACCAAAACTGCACGCAATACTCCAGGTGCGGCCTTACCAATACCCTATACAGTTACAGCAGGACCTCCCTGCTTTTGTACTCCATCCCTCTCGCAATGGTGTATTTAGATTTCCAAAAGGCATTCGATAAGATGCCACACGAAAGGTTACTGCAGAAGATAAAGGTGCGCGGAGTCAGAGGAAATGTATTAGCACGGATAGAGAATTGGCTGGCTAACAGAAAGCAGAGAGTCGGGATAAATGGGTCCTTTTCGGGTTGGAAATCGGTGGTTCGTGGTGTGCCACAGGGATTGGTGCTGGGACCACAACTGTTTACAATATACATAGATGACCTGGAAGAGGGGACAGAGTGTAATGTAACAAAATTTGCAGATGACACAAAGATTAGTCAGAAAGCGGGTTGTGTTGAGGACACAGAGGCTGCAAAGAGATTTAGATAGGTTAAGCGAATGGGCTAAGGTTTGGTAGATGGAATACAATGTCGGAAAATGTGAGGTCATCCACCTTGGGGAAAAAAAACAGTAAAAGGGAATATTATTTGAATGGGGAGAAATTATAACATGCTGCGGTGCAGAGGGACCTGGGGGTCCTTGTGCATGAAACTCTTGGAGTTTACCTGAAAAAACATAAACATTAAACCGTGCCACCCGCCCTGGATGACACACCAGACATTTACAAGGCCCTTTTTTTCTTTTTTGTGTTTTTTTTTGTGTTTTTCTTTTTTTTTTTGTTTTTTTTTGGGCACTAAAATCAAATTTTTTCCTCCAGTGTCCCCTATAAAAGGGGAGGGGGACAATAAAAGCACCGGCAATTAAAACAAATTAAACTTTAAAACATAAAATCAAATTAAAATTTGGTTGCCGGGTGTGACGATGCACTCAAGTCCCTCCGGTGCCCACCTCTCGCGGAAGGCCGCGAGCGTACCGGTGGACACCGCATGCTCCATCTCCAAGGACACCCTGGCGCGGATGTACGCGCGGAAGAGAGGCAGGCTGTCAGGTTGAACGATCCCCTCGACCGCCCGCTGCCTGGACCGGCTGATGGCAGTCCTACGAGGAGGCCCTCGGACCTACCCGCTCCCCACTGCACAGTGTGCCCAAAGATCAGGAGAGTGGGACTGAAGTGCAGCCAGAATTTCAGGAGCAGCCCCTTTAAATAATAAAACAGGGGCTGCAACCTCGTGCATTCCATAAAAACATGGAACACGGACTCCTCCAGACCGCAGAAATTGCAGGCGGCCTGGGAGTCCGTGAACCGGCTTAAAAATTTGTTGCACGGCACTGCTCCGTGCACCACCCTCCAGGCCAAGTCCCCGATGAATAGTGGGAGGACTCCCGCATAGAGTGCCCTCCATCGGGGACCCCCGCCTCCTCCGGACGGCAAGATGGTACGCCATGGCGTGTCCGGACGGCCGGCGAGGATGGCAAAGTTGAGAGTGTGCAGGAGCAGCCCGTACAGGAAACCCCTCTGCGCGGAACTGAAAGGCACGGAGGGGATTTCCTCGAGGCGGCTCAAGTTGTGAGGCGCCAGCTCCCGAGGGAGCTTCCGGGGTTTGGCGCCGATGAGGAATTCCGTCCGGACGGGGGTCAGTTCGGACGGGATCTCTCCACGTGCTTGAGCCTCCTCGATGCAGCTAACAGAGTCAGGACCCAAAGCTGTTTTTAGCGACTCGATGGCTTCGGCCGCGCGGCAGACGTTGGCTGAATTTAGGCGCCATCCAGCCCGCTCCTCCGCCATCGAGCAGGTCCCTGACCCTGGTCACCTCACCAGCCACAGCCCTCTCTTCCGACCGCCACATAAAACCTCGGTCGTGGAGGTACGGATTCCCGAGCAGCGGCTCCTGCAGGACAGCCGCCACTCCAGCCAGCGGAGAGCTGCGCTTGGTGGAGACTTTGTTCCAGACCCTGATGAGTTCCTTGTAAAAGACAGGCAGCTCCTGGAGGGCAGTCCTGACACCCCCCAAGTTCACAAACAGGAGCTGCGTGTCGTAATTAAGGTCGCGCTGCTGGCGGAAGAAATACGTCGCCAGAGCACACCACCTAGGAGGGGGCTCGACGTAAAGGTATCTCTGCAAGGTCTGAAGACGGAAAGTCGCGAGCAGGGCGCTGACGCACACCAACGACTGACCGCCTTCCTCAAGCGGGAGACTCAAGACCGCGGCAGAGACCCAGTGCTTCCTGTTGTTCCAGAAGAAGTCCACCAGCTTCTTCTGTATCTTGGCGACAAACGCAGGAGGAGGGGTCAAAGTGACCAGCCGGTACCACAACATTGCGGCCACCAGCTGGTTTATGACTAGCGCTCGACCCCTGTAGGACAGCACTCGGAGCAGTCCTGTCCAGCGCCCTAGGCGAGCGGCGACCTTGGCATCCAGCTCCTGCCAGTTCGCCGGCCAGGCTTCCTCGTCGGGGCTAAGGTAGACTCCCAGATAGAGGAGATGGGTCGTGCTCCAGGCAAAAGGCCTGAGCTCCTCCGGCAGGGAGTCCACCCGCCACTGACCGACCAGGAATCCGGAACATTTTTCCCAGTTGATTCTGGCGGAGGATGCGGCCGAGTAAATCTCCTGGCACTCACGCATCCTCCGCAGGTCAGCGGGATCCTCTACCGCGAGGAGCACGTCATCGGCGTAAGCCGAGAGGACGACCTCCATGCCCGGCCCTTGCAGAGCCAGTCCCGTCAACCTCGTCCGCAGGAGGCGCAGGAAAGGCTCCACGCAGATGGCATATAACTAGCCGGACATGGGGCATCCCTGGCGCACCCCTCTCCTAAAGCGAAGGGCCGCCGTCAAGGACCCGTTAACCTTAATCAGACACTCCGCGGCGGCGTACAAAAGTCGGATCCGGGCGACGAAATGCGTCCCGAACCCAAAAGCGCGCAGAGTTCCGAGCAGATAGTCGTGATCCACCCTGTCGAACGCCTTCTCTTGGTCGAGAAATAGGAAGGCGACCGACAGACCAGCCTCCTGGGAATGATGGATGAGGTCCCAGACCAGATGGATGTTATCGTGGATTGTCCGGCCCGGGACCGTGTAGGACTGGTCGGGGTGGATCATGTGGTCCAGCACGGTGCCAAGGCGAGCAGACATCGCCCTGGCGAAGATTTTGTAGTCCGTGCTGAGGAGGGAGACCGGGCGCCAGTTCTTAAGGAGGCGGAGATCGCCCTTCTTAGGCAGCAGGACGATGACTGCCCTGCGCCAAGAGAGGGGCATCTCCCCAGTCGCCAGACATTCCCCCAGGACCCGCGCGTAGTCGCTCCCCAGGACGTCCCAGAACGCCCTGTGGAACTCCACGGTCAGCCCGTCCAGCCCCGGGGATTTTCCCCTCGAGAGCCGGTCGAGGGCACCGGTCAGCTCCGCCAGGCTTAGCGGAGCTTCCAAATTTTCACCGCCCTCCGGGCTGACTTTCGGCAGGTCCTCCCACAAAACTCTACGCGCTTCCTCGCTGGACGGATCCGGAGAGAACAGAGTCCCGTAATATTCACGGGCCCTGTTGTTGACGCCCTCCGGATCCGAGACGAGAGAGCCGTCGTCGGCCAGCAGCGTCAAGAGCTGCTTACGGACACTCTGTCTTTTTTCCAGCGAGTAGAAGAAGGGGGAGCCGCGGTCCAGATCCCGCTGGAACCGGATCCGCGACCTCACGAACGCGCCTCGGGACCCGACGAGCTGCAGGTCCTTCAGCGCGGCCTTCTTCGCTTCGTACACCGTCCGCAGGGCCGGGTCCTGGACGACTTGACCGAGACGGGATTCGAGGTCGAGCACCTCTTTTTCTAGGCGCCCGACCCTGGCCGCCCGCCTCTTGGTCGACCCCCTCGCGTACTCTTGACAGAAGACGCGGACGTGAGCCTTGCCCATGTCCCACCATAGCCTCAAGGAGGGGAAGCCCCCCTGCTTCCTTCTCCAGTCGGACCAGAATCGACGGAACGAGTCCTGGAACCGCACGTCCTCCAGCAGACGGTTGTTAAAGTGCCAGTACCCGGACCCCGTCCTCGCGCGGAGCGAAGCGAGCTCCGCCCACACCAGGTGGTGGTCCGAACACGGCACCGGCCGCATGGAGGCCGCCGGGACGCAGGAAACGTCCGCCCGAGACACGTAAAGGCGGTCGACTCTGGACCATCCTACTCCAGGCCTCACCCAAGTAAAGGCGCTGGAGTCGGGGTGGAGATTTCGCCAGACGTCCACCAAGTCGAAGGACCCGACCAGGTCCCTCAACTTCTCCATCGCCGTCATGCTCTGCGGGGCACCGGAGCAGTCCCTCGCCTCGAGGGTGCAGTTAAAATCCCCCCCGAGGAGAATGCAGTCGCCGACGTCGACGGAGCCAAAAAGAGCGGACACTTCTTCGAAGAAGCGCGCCTGCTGCGGGCCGGGCTGAGGGGCGTACACGTTCACGAGATGGAGCGGCACGTCCCCCAGGCGAACCGTTACGTGCAGCAAGCGGCCTGGCACGGGCTCCTCGACCCCCAAGATCTCCGGCTGAAAATGCGGGCCCAGCAAGATGGCCACCCCACTAGAAGTGGCGGTGAGGTGGCTCATGCGGACCTCTCCTTGCCATTCCAGGAGCCACGTGGCTTCGTCTCCCGGAACGGTGTGGGTTTCTTGCAGGAAGCACACCACATATTTCCCCTCCCGCAGGAGCGAAAAATTGTCAAATCTACGACGTGCCCCTCTGCCGCCGTTGATGTTGAGCCTGGCTATGGTTATCTTCATGGCAAAAGCATAGTGCAACCTCTACCTTAACCTATTGCGGGGAGGGAGCGGAGTCTTTTGTTGACCTCCACTCCATCAGCAGCCCAGCGAGGAACTTTTTGAGCCGGCGCAGCTCAAGGCCTTGCGCCCTTGATAAGGGCCCGCCCGCGGCCATGGTTTTAGCGGCGACGCGGACGGAAGCGATGAGCAGCCCCGGCTCGGACCATCTTTCCCGGGCCAGATGGGCTCGGTTGCGGCGACCCTGGCTCTCGACCAAAAAGTCCCGGAGATCCTCTACGGGAATGAGGGGGGACTCAGCGGCGGGCACGAGGAGATCCACCGCATCACTGGCGATGGACTCGAGATCTTCACCCGCATCCTCCACTGAGTCCCCGTCCTCCTCCGGGAGGTCGCCGCTAGCAGCCGGCCTGTCTACCGCACGAGGTACGGCAAACGGCCCGGCCGCTCCATCCGGCCCTGGCTCTGCCCCGATCCCACCCCCAGGATCGTCGGCAGAGGAGTCCCCACTGGGCTCTTTTAGAATTGGTGCTGGGTCGGGAAGCGACAGCGGAAGGGGTTCCTCCTCCGCCCCAGGAACCGGGGAACAAGGAGAGACCCGGCCATAGAAAATCCCCAGGCCCTCCAAGCGCTCCAGCTCCAAAGTAGGGGGCGAGGGTGGGTGTTCCTCCCCCTCCCCGCCGCCACCCCTCGGCCCAGCATGTACAGATTCATTAAAAGTGTTAATACTTTGTATTTGTGCCGAGTCGAGCAAATCTCGGGGGAAGTTGGGTATTGGCTGGGCGGGCTCAGGTTCGGCCTTTTCGGCCCCGCCCGCCTCAGACCCCGGGATGCTCGACCCGGCGGCTACGCATTCTTCCGGTGGCCCCACGCCCCCCACGACAGGCAGATCTTTCACGCCATCCCCTGGAGGCAGCGGCTGGGCAGCCTCGACTGCCTCACCCTCCCCGGGGACAGATTCCTCGTGCCTACGGCGCAGTTTGGGGGCGCCGGTGGGGGACGCGGGACACGCGGCGGGCACCGATTCCTCCACGGAGGGATGTTGTTCCCCCCCCGCCTCATTGGAGCGGCGCCTCCTTTTTTTCCTGGGGGGGCACGGAGACAGGGAGATACCCGTGTCTGCCGAGGCCTCCCGCTCCACTCCCCCCTTTTTCTTATCTTGCCCGCGCCCGAACCCCTCTGCGGTATTAGTCAAGGGCTCGGGCACGGGCTCAGGGCACCCCGCGCTCGCTGGTGACGGGGTTGGGCCGAGCGCGGTGAACAGCTTGTCTGGCGCACTAAGGGGACCCGCCTCTAGATGTTTCGCCTTGTTCCGCGCCTTCTTTCCGGCCGGACGCTCTCCCTCCCCCCCACCGGGGGCCGTGAAAACAAAGGCCCCCGACGATGCCCGCGCACCCACAGCTCCCGGCACACGGACGCTACTAGGGGGAGGGGTGGCGGCGGCGCCAGCCTTGTCCGCCCTCGGTGGTTTGGCGGCTTTGGAGGCGGGGCAGTTCTTGCGAACGTGCCCCACCTCCCTGCAAGCATGGCACCGCACGCCGTCCGATGTCCAAAAGACGCGGTAGGCAGTCCCCTCGTGCACCACATTAAAATTGCCCTCTGTCGTCTCTTCCCGCGCCAGCCGGACAAAGAGCTGGCGGCGGAAGGAGAACACATGGCGCAGGCTGTTCTCCCTGAGGCCAAGCGGTATGGGGTTGATCCCCGACCTTACCTCCCCCAGTTGGTGTAGGTGAGGGAGGAGGAGCTCAGCGGGAACAAAGGGCGGGACGTTTGATAGAATGACCCTCTGCGCGGTGGCCTCGAGAGGGTCCACTGGCAGGAACGCCCCGCCCACCGTGAGCCCCTTTTCAATGGCCAGGGGCACCGCCCGCTCCGACCCCAGGAAGAACACGGCCTTCCCAGACATCTTGGAGGCTGCGACAATGGCCGAGGGGCCGACGACCCCAGCCATCGCCCGCACGCACTCCTCGATGCTCATTGTGGGGTGAGTGTAGCTCTTGACCCCGTGTTTCTTAGTTATAAGTCTGAATGGTGGCAGGGCAGCAGGTGGCGCAGGAGGTGCCGTGGATGTGGATGCCGCCTGCGCATAAGTCCTAGCTGGCCCTGCCACCGGCGTAGATGGGGTCGCCATCACGGGGTCCCTTTAAGGGCTACACCCACCCCAAAGTCACAGGCCTTAATGGTCTTTAAATGGCCTCGTTTAATAGACTGAGCAGAGGAGCTCTTAACGAGGCACACCTCTCCCCTAGTTGACAATTGGGGAGAGGCCTTGCTCCCTCTGCTCAGTTGTCTTAATTGTTTTATATTTTTCCAATCAATTTGGGAGGAAAAGGGCTCTCAGAGAGAGAGGGGAGAGACAGAGAGTAACAGAGAAAGAGAGCGGGGGGTGGGAAGGGGGGAAACTGCGAGGGCAGGTCTCCCCTCGCAGCTGTGGGTGGGTGCAATCCCCAGATGGCAAACAAAAATAGTCTTTGGGGTGGTCTTCGGGTGAGGGGAGAAGATGTCTTCACCTGGTGCAGCTGGAGCCACACAGGCACACACTCCCAACGATGTTTAATTAGGGTGGATTAATTGTTTCTTCAGCCTGGTAGCTCCAGCTATCCCAGGCTAGGCAATGGGGGAGGGGTGCTTCAAAGGTGTGTGGGGCTTAGTTGTAACAAGGCCCCCACACACACTTCCACACACACACACCCCCCGCGATGTTCCGGCCCCCGACTGGTCTTCTTTCCTCCCCCCACCGATACAGCAAAGTCTTTTAGGGACTGCACCAATACACCCACCTGTAGAATGGTGGAGTCTCCCTCCTTCCACACTGGATGTTGTTGTTGGTCTTTCCCCCTCTCTCCAACTCTTTGTAGAAATGGTGAAGTTGTTCAAGTTTTCTGCTTTTTCCTCCTCTCCCTCTGGGTGAAAGTTGGTGGTGAAGCCCCTTCCTTCCTTCCTTCTCTTCCTGGGCTGATTCACAGGCCCAGCCAGGAGCAAAAGCAGCAGCTCCTTCTCTCACTGCAGCTCAGCTCCAACTGTTTAGGCCACGCCTCCACTGCTCCACAATTGGCCCAGGTGCAGCAGGTAATCAGGAAGGCGAATGGAATGTTGGCCTTCATTGCGAGAGGGATGGAGTACAAAAGCAGGGAGGTCCTTCTGCAACTGTATAGGGTATTGGTGAGGCCGCACCTGGAGTACTGCATGCAGTTTTGGTCACCTTACTTTAGGAAGGATATACTAGCTTTGGAGGGGGTACAGAGACGATTCACTCGGCTGATTCCGGAGATGAGGGTCTTTACTCGTTGGAGTTCAGAAGGATGAGGGGTGATCTTATAGAAACATTTAAAATAATGAAAGGGATAGACAAGATAGAGGCAGAGAAGTTGTTTCCACTGATCAGGGAGACGAGAACTAGGGGGCACAGCCTCAAAATACGGGGGGAGCCAATTTAAAACTGAGTTGTGAAGGAATTTCTTCTCCCAGAGGGTTGTGAATCTGTGGAATTCTCTGCCCAAGGAAGCAGTTGAGGCTAGCTCATTGAATGTATTCAAATCACAGATAGATAGATTTTGAACCAATAAGGGAATTAAGGGTTATGGGGAGCGGGCGGGTTAGTGGAACTGAGTCCACGGCCAGATCAGCCATGATCTTGTTGAATGGCGGAGCAGGCTCGAGGGGCTAGATGGCCTACTCCTGTTCCTAATTCTTATTTTCTTATGTTCCCAGTACACGACGCATGCACCACAAGGCACGTGCAGTGCCATACATGATGCGAGAGGAAGTGGAAATTGAGCTAGACAGGCTGCAGCGAGAAGGCATCATCATGCCGGTGGGGTTCAACAAGTGGGCTCGTCCGATCATTCCGGTTCTCAAATGCGATGGCACGGTCAGAATTTGTGAGGACTATAAAGTAACAATTAACCGTTTTTCGCTGCAGGACCAGTACCCGCTACCCAAGGCAGACAACCTATTTGCGACGCTGGCTGGAGGAAAGACGTTCACCAAGTTGGACCTGACCTCGGCCTACATGACGCAGGAGCTGGCGGAATCTTCGAAAGGCCTCACCTGTATCAACACACACAAAGGTCTGTTCATCTACAATAGATGCCCGTTTGGGATTCGATCGGCCACAGCAATTTTTCAAAGGAACATGGAAAGCCTGCTAAAGTTGGTTCCACGCACCATGGTTTTTCAGGATGACATACTGATCACAGGTCAGGACACCATCGAACATTTGAAGAACCTGGAAGAGGTTCTAAGTCGGTTAGATCGCATGGGACTCAGGTTGAAACGCTCAAAGTGTGTTTTCCTGGTGCCAGAGGTTGAGTTCTTAGGCAGAAGAATCGCGGCAGACAGCATCAGACCCACCGACGCCAAGATGGAGGCCATCAAGAACGCGCTGAGACCACAGCTCGTGACGGAGCTGCGGTCGTTCCTGGGTCTCCTTAACTATTTCAGTAATTTCCTACCCGGGTTAAGCACCTTGCTAGAACATTGACATGTGTTGCTATGCATGGGAGATGACTGAGTATGGAGGAAATCACAAGAGGCTGCTTTTGAGAAAGCCAGAAATCTGTTATGTTCTAACAAACTACTTGTTCTGTATATCCCATGTAAACACTTAGTGCTAGCTTACGATGTGTCTTCGTATGGGGTCGGGTGTGTGTTACCCGAATCGGGTAACGAATCAGGAACATTGCAACCGGTCGCCTATGCATCCAGGAGTTTGTCCAAAGCTGAAAGGGCCTACAGCATGATTGAAAAAGAAGCTCTGGCATGTATTTCCGGGGTGAAAAAAATGCATCAGTACCTGTTTGGTCTCAAGTTTGAGTTAGAAACTGACCATAAGCTCATATCGCTATTCTCAGAGAGCAACGGGATTAATACTAATGCCTCTGTCCACATCCAAAGATGGGCGCTGATGCTGACTGCATATAACTGTGTAATCCGCCACAGACCAGGCACAGAGAACTGCGCTGATGCTCTCAGTCGGCTACCTTTGCCCACCATCGGTGTGGAAATTGCACAGCCTGCAGACTTGCTTTTGGTGATGGATGCATTTGAAAACGAAAAGTCACCCGTTACAGCCCGCCAGATCAGGACCTGGACCAGCTAGGATCCTCTACTGTCCCTTGTAAATAACTGTGTCCTCCATGGGAGCTGGTCCAGCGTCCCAGCGGAGATGCATGAAGAGATCAAACTGTTCCAGCGGCGCAAAGACGAAATGTCCATACAGGCGGAATGTCTTTTGTGGGGCAATTGCATGGTTTTGCCGAAGAAAGGTAGGGAAATATTCATATGTGACCTACACAGTACCCACCCAGGCACAGGAATTGTTGTGTATTGCTCTGGTACAATAAATGTATGATAAGTACAATGGTGCACCACAGAGGGCGCTGTGGTGGGAGACCTGAAAGTACCTGCACGAGGCAGTATAAAAGGCTGCCCACCACACCTGGGAGGCACTCTGGAGCTGAACAATAAAGGACGAAGGTCACAGCAGTTAGACTTACACCAGACCGTGTGGAGTCAGTGATTTGTGTGCTACATACACCACATTGGCAACGAGGAAGCGGACGAACTCCACGCAACCATGGCTACTCGGCTCGCTAAAGGATTTTACTGTGGGCAATGATTGGGAGGCCTTTACGGAAAGGCTTGAGTACTACTTCACAGCAAACGACCTGACGGGAAGCACAGACGCAATGAGAGATAAGCGTAACGCGATATTGCTTTCCAGTTGTGGCGATGAGGTTTACTGTCTCATCAGGGATTTGCTGGAACCTGTGAGCGCCAGGGACAAGGCATATGAGGAGCTGACTGAACTCATTCGTGACCAGTTGAAACCGAAGGAGAGCATCCTCATGGCCAGATACAAATTTTACCATCACGGCAGACCTGAGGGCCAGGATGTCACCAAATATGCTGCGGACCTCAGGAGACTTGCGGCGCCGTGTGATTTTGGCGCACACCTTGACGAGGCTTTGTGGAATGTTTTCATTATGGGGATTGGCCACGAGGGCCTCCTTCACAAGCTGCTGGCCACGGAACCCACAGTCACCCTGACAAAGGCCATCACCCTCAGTCGGGCATATATGACCTCGACTTGCAGCACCAAGCAAATGATCCACACAGTCTCGAACCCGGCAGGCACTGTCCACAGGATAACGCCCACCATGGACAGAACTGCAGAACGTGGCTCTGCCCGGGGCAGAGAGCACGGACCTCGAGGTCCTGGAACTCAGAGTTCGCTGAGGGGGGCCAATCAAGCAGCACCATGCTGGCGCTGTGGAGGAAGCCATGGGGCTCACCGGTGCAGGTTTGCGGAGTACACGTGCACTACCTGCCACGTTAAAGGCCACCTTCAGCGTATGTGTAAAAGAAATCGGACTCACCATGTGGTTGAGGAGATGGGGGATGATCCACTGTTCAGCGAGGAACAGGTAGAAGAAGATGAGGGGTTGGGACTGTATACGTGTACCGACGATTCGTCCCCAGTGATAATGGAAGTAAAAATTGACGGAGTCCCAGTGAGTATGGCAGTGGATACAGGATCGGGTCCGTCGTTGATGAGTCAGAGAATTTTTGAGAAACTGTGGGACAACCTGGCTGCACGACCCAAGCTGGTCCCGGTCACGGCAAAGCTGCGTACCTACACCAAGGAACTGATACCCGTTCTCGACAGAGCGGATGTGCAGGTATTTCACGGGGGCGAGACGCACGGTTTACCTTTGTGGGTCATTGCAGGCGATGGGCCAACGCTCCTCGGCAGAAGATGGATGGGAAAAGTCCGTGGGAGCTGGGAAGACTTCACTCTTCCACAGACTGCTGCTCCCCAGGTCCCCAAAGAGCAGCGCCAACCGAGCTGGAGCTGCAGCCTAACTCCACACATAGGCGACAGCAGCCCAGAACTCCTGGCCCCAAGCAATCCTGCAGCCTCAGCCTCCACCCTGGAAGAACAAGTATTGCTGAGGTGCGGGCCTATTGCTGGGGTGCGGGCTGGTGGGGCGCTGCGGGCGAGAAGCGGGAGGCCTATCGATGGCCGGCGGATCGGGGGGGGCCCACGCAGCGGAACAAGCGGGCGGCGGCAGCGGCTGCGATGGTGGCGGTCACGGTGGCCGCAGGAGAGGCGGCCACAGCGGCCGCAGGAGAGGTGACAAGTGTGGCGACAATGGCAGGAGCGGAAGCTGCGCGGCGGCGGGCGTGACTTGGGGGAACGCGAGTCAGAGCAGCGGATGCGGCAGCAGGCACGGAGCGACTCATCGGGACTGTGACTGATCGAGTCCAGACCGACTTCTGTAAGATGGGCCGTTTTTTTTCTTCTCTCTCGTGTTCCCCTTTCCTGCTTCCTTGTCCCCTCTTCTTTCTTCGCCAGCGAGCTCAAGATGGCGGTGAGCCTCGTGACAACGGAGCTCTGCAGACAAAGGCCAGCAGAACACCGAAGATGGCGGCGCCTCGTGGGAAGCCACAAGATGGCGTCTTAAAAGGGAAATGCTCCCAGGAGTCTGAAAAGGGCCTTACACCATTGGCGGTCCCCACGTAAAGACTTTTGTAAGGCAAGAGCGAGTTTAAATGTGCCATGTGAATGTAGGATGATGGATTTATGATAAGTATTAATATTTTAATGCTGGATGGTTACCGTGTTTAAAATAATGGATATGAACTGTGAATTACGATAAGAGATTATATTTCAATGCTGAATGGTTACTGCGTTTAAAACAATGGATAGGAATTCCGAAACTTGATAAGAGTTAATATTTCAATGCTGAATGGTCACTGTGCTTTAAATCATGGACATGAATCACGGGAAGAGTTGATACCACGAGGTTCCAGAAAAAGAGACATGGATCCATGGGCTAACGTGATTTTCGATTTAGGAGATTCAAGCAACGGCTTTTTGAACTGGGGGGGGAGTGAGATGTTGTGTATTGCTCTGGTACAATAAATGTATGATAAGTACAATGGTGCACCACAGAGGGCGCTGTGGTGGGAGACCTGAAAGTACCTGCATGAGGCAGTATAAAAGGCTGCCAACCACACCTGAAGGCCACTCTGGAGCTGTTCAAAAAAGGACTAAGGTCACAGCAGTTAGATCAACACCAGACGGTGTGGAGTCAGTGATTTGTATGTTACATACACCACAGGAATGATGAAAGCTATAGCCAGATTCCATGTGTGGTGGCCCGGCATCGACTCAGATTTGGAGTCATGCATGCGCAAATGCAACACTTGCTCTCAACTGAGCAAAGCACCCAGAGAGGCACCGCTAAGTTTGTGATCATGGCCCTCCAAACCATGGTGTAGGATCCAAGTGGACTTTGGGGGCCCGTTCCTCGGCAAAATGTTTTTGGTTGTTGCGGATGCTTATTCAAAATGGTTTGAGTGTGTAATAATGTCTGTAAGCACGTCCACTGCCACCATCGAAAGCCGACGAGCCATGTTCGCCACACACGGCCTGCCTGATGTCCTAGTCAGCGACAATGGGCCGTGCTTCACCAGTGCTGAATTCAAGGAATTCATGACCCGCAATGGGATCAAGCACATTACATATGCCCCGTTCAAGCCCGCATCCAACGACCAGGCAGAATGGGCAGTCCAAACCATCAAGCAAAGCTTGAAACATGTGTCGGAAGGCTCCCTGCAGACCCACCTGTCCTGCTCAGCTACCGCACCAGACCCCACTCACTCACCAGGTCCCCCAACCGAGCTGCTCATGAAAAGGGCGCTCAAAACAAGGCTCTCTCTTGTCCACCCCAATCTCCATGATCACGTCAAGGGCAGGTGGCATCAACAAAGCATGTACCAAGATCGCGCAAATTTGTCACGCGATATTGAAGTCAATGATCCTGTATTTGTACTCAACTATGGACATGGTCCCAAATGGCTTGCTGGCATAGTCACAGCCAAAGAAGGGAGTAGGGTGTTTCAGGTCAAACTGGCTAATGGACTAACTTACAGAAAGCATTTGGACCAAACCAAACTGCGATTCACAAACAGCCACGAGCAACCCGAAGAGGACACCACCAACTTCGACCCTCCAACACACACACAAGTGGCAACTGACATCACGGTCGACCACAAAGCTGAACTCACCATCCCCAGCAGCCCGGCAAGGCCAGCTGCCCAACAGCCCAGCGAAGAACCAACCAACTCACCCACACCTGCATTTGTACCGAGACGATCGACAAGGGAGCGAAAACCCCCAGATCGTCTCACCCTGTAAATAAATATACTATTGACTTTGGGAGGGAGTGATGTTATGTATGTAACTCTAAGCAACCTGTATCACACCGCCACCAGAGGGCATACCTGTTGGAGTCCCAAGGGATCCCAGCATTCCTTCGGAGCACTGTATATAAGCAGGCCTCCCATGCTGTACCGGCACTCTGGAGTCTGAATAAAGGAGCTAAGTTCACACTTACTCATTGTCTACAGTATTCAGTTACATTAATTTATTTATGAGCTTAACAAGGGTAAATTTTGTGTGGAGGCAGAAAATGTTGGGAAGATTCTTAATTAATACTTTGCATCTGTTTTCACAAAGGAAAGGGGCAAAGCAGATACTGCTATTGAGGAGGAATGTGATATTCTGGATGAAATAAATATAGTGAGAGAGGAAGTATTAAAGGGTTTAGCGAAGTAAAAGCGGAAATAGCAGAGGCCTTGACCATCATTTTCCAGTCTTCTTTGGATTTGGACATGGTACTGGAGGATTGGAGGACTGCTAATGTAGTACCCTTGTTTAAGAACGGAAAAAAGATAGGCCGAGTAATTACAGGCCTGTCAGCCTAACCTCAGTGGTGGGAAAATTATTGGAAAAAATCCTGAATGACAGGATAAATCTACATTTGGAAAGGCCAGGATTAATTAGGGACAGTCAGCACGGATTTGTTAAGGGAAGATCATGTTTGACTAACCTGATTGAATTTTTTGAGGAGGTAACCAACAGGGTCAATGAGGGTAGTGTGTACGATGTAGTGTATATGGACTTTATCAAAGCTTTTGATAGGGTCTCACAACATAGATTGGTCATGAAGGTTAAAGCCCATGGGATCCAGGGCAAAGTGGCTAGTTAGATCCAAAATTGGCTTGGAGGTAGGAAACAAAGGGTAATAATTAATGGATGTGTTTGTGATTGGAAGGATGTTTCCAGTGGGGTTTCGCAGGGCTCAATACTGGGTCCCTTGCTTTTTGTGGTATATATCAATGATTTAGATTTTAATATAGGGAGTATGATTAAGAAGTTTGCAGACAATACTAAAATTGGCTATGTCATGGGCTGCAGGAGGATATCAATCTGCTGGTCAGGTGGGCAGAGCAATGGCAAATGGAATTTAATTCAGAGAAGTGTGAGGTGATGCATTTTTGGAGGGCTAATAAGGAAAGGGTATACACATTAAGTGGTAGGCCACTTAATCATGTAGATGAACAAAGGGACCTTGGAGTGCTTGTCCACAGATCCTTGAAAGTTGCAGGCCAGGTGGATAAGGTGGTTAAGAAGGCATATGGAATGCTTGCCTTTATTGGCCGAGGCATAGAATATAAGAGCAGGGAGGTTATGCTTAAATTGTATACTTTGGTTAGGCCACAGCTGGAGTACTGCATGCAGTTCTGGTCGCCGTATTATAGGAAGGACGTGATTGCACTGGAGAGGGTGCAGAGGAGATTTACTAGGATGCTGCCTGGAATGGATAATCTTAATTATAAGGACAAATTGGATAGGCTGGGTTTGTTCTCATTGGAACAGAGGAGGTTGAGAGGAGACCTCATTGAGGTGTACAAAATATTGAGGGGCCTGGACATGGTGGATAGCAAAGGCCTATTTCCATTGGTGGAGGGGTGTGTTACGAGGGGGCATAATTTTTAAGTGGTTAGACAAAGGTTTGGAGGGGATTTGAGGGGGGGCTTCTTTACCAGAGGGTTGTGGGGATCTGGAACTCACTGCCTGGAAGAGTGGTGGATGCAGAAACCTTCACCATTTTTAAGTGATGGTTGGATGGAAACTTAAAGTGCCGTAACCTGTAGGGTTACGGACCTGGAGCTGGTAATTGGGATTCGACTGGATAACCTTTTGTTGGCAGGCGCAGATAGAATGGTAAATACTGCAGGGATTCAAATACGGCCAGGGTGATCTCCTGGACTAGTTTTGATCGCCTGGATGGGTCAGAGAGGAATTTTCCCAAGTTTGTTTCTCTCTAAATTGGGCTGGGTTTTTATCTATTTTTTGCCTCTCTTAGGAGATCATATGGCTCCGGTTGGGGTGGAGTGTAGAAGGTTTCAGTATAAAGGGTGTCGCAGTTGTGTGAGGTGGACTGGTTGGGCTGGGTGCTCTTTGCCTTTCCGCCATTGTTCATTGTTCATAGGTTTATATGTAACCTTCAGGGCTGCTGACCTAGGGCCGTGCGGCTCTTTGTCGGCCGGTGTGGACACGATGGGCCGAAATGGCCTCCTTTTGCGCTGTAAATTTCTATATTTTTATGTTTCTATGTTTCTAACCTGGTTGAAAAATGGCAGCCGCCACTCTAGCGCCCTTCTCTGGCGCGGAACTCGACGTCCTCAATTTTGGTGAGAGCCTCGGTGCCAATAGTGTTAGCCCTGTAAATGTAAATGAAGCGAGGGTGACGTGCATTCCGACTTAATGGCACCTCAGCGAACTTCGACCTTAACGCTGAGTTCAGCATCGGATCCTAAGCTCGCCATGAAAACCCAGCATTCAACAGACTGACAGAAACAAGGTCAGCATCTCTTAAAGGGACACACACACACCTTTGAGTTAAGTTTGCATTTAAGCTTTTGGACTGGATTTTTTTTATTTTATTGAAGTACGGTGCAATACATGTTAAAAAATGTTGAAGTGTGCAGTGAGTGCTACTGGATGCTTGCAAGGCCTTGGATAGTAAAGGAAGGCCTCTGAGAAGACAGAAAATGCTGGAAATACTCAGCAGGTTAGGCAACATCTGTGGAGAGAGAATCAAGTTCACATGTTCTCAGGCATGCACTTTCAGGAGGGGTTGCTTAATAACATTTAAGACCAGGAAACTGTTATGTCTATAACGTACTTATGAATGACTCCACAAGGCAATGTGTTGTACTCAAACTGTAGTGATCTTTATTCCAAACTCCAGAGTACTGTGCAAGCACGGTGTGCAGCCTTTTATACAGGGCCCTGCCATCAGGGCAGGAAACCCCCGGTCCCCACCTGTTGCACCCTCTAGTGGTGCCAGCATGTATGTACACGGTGTGAACCTTATTGATCATACATCAGGTAAACAAGTCTCCATCTTATACAATCTCACAGTGACTACACACAGAGTACATCCATAGTCAGCATACAACAGAAACCTGCATTATTCTTTCCTCAAATCAGGAGCACTGATGCTAATTTTAGTACCTGTTGCATTCCCTGGGCTGAGAGCTAACTGGGCAGGACAAGCTACAACAGACAGTGATTGAAACTGGAAGCA
The DNA here is from genome assembly GCF_044704955.1 of Pristiophorus japonicus. Taxonomy (NCBI): domain Eukaryota; kingdom Metazoa; phylum Chordata; class Chondrichthyes; family Pristiophoridae; genus Pristiophorus; species Pristiophorus japonicus. The sequence continues at coordinate 137,734,041 of NC_091986.1, read as the reverse complement.
CCCTGGAGTGCATGTCTCAGCTATTCATCAGATAAATTTAGTGAGGCATCAGATGACTGGCACCATATCACTGAGTGGAAAGATTTTGTTATATTTTCTTAGTTTGAAATTTCTGTCCAGGAAGAGTTCTGTGATGTAAGGGATTTGCTTTTTCGCTTGGTTGCTGCTTGTTTTCAATATGCTATCAATTCAGATAGAAACGGATGGAATATGAAATAACCAGAGTTTAAAAAAAAAAGGAATGGTTTCATCTGAGCAAATTATTGTTGTCTGCAAATTTTGTACACGCTCGACAATTTGCATGGCCTCCTTCTGTGCTGTAAACATTCTATGATTCTGTTCTGTACGTTTAGGGTCAAGATGCTGCCTGACCTGCTGAATTTTTCCAGCATTTTATGCTTTTGTTTCAGATTTACATTATTTTCTCATGGATGAAAAAGGAAGACACAGAAACATAGAAACATAGAAAATAGGTGCAGGAGCAGGCCATTCAGCCCTTCTAGCCTGCACCGCCATTCAATGAATTCATGGCTGAACATGAAACTTCAGTACCCCCTTCCTGCTTTCTCGCCATACCCCTTGATCCCCCGAGTAGTAAGGACTTCATCTAACTCCCTTTTGAATATATTTAGTGAATTGGCCTCAACTACTTTCTGTGGTAGAGAATTTCGCAGGTTCACCACTCTCTGGGTGAAGAAGTTTCTCCTCATCTCGGTCCTAAATGGCTTACCCCTTATCCTTAGACTGTGTCCCCTGGTTCTGGACTTCCCCAACATTGGGAACATTCTTCCTGCATCCAACCTGTCCAAACCCGTCAGAATTTTAAACGTTTCTATGAGGTCCCCTCTCACTCTTCTGAACTCCAGTGAGTACAAGCCCAGTTGATCCAGTCTTTCTTGATAGGTCAGTCCCACCATCCCGGGAATCAGTCTGGTGAATCTTCGCTGCACTCCCTCAATAGCAATAACGTCCTTCCTCAAGTTAGGAGACCAAAACTGTACACAATACTCCAGGTGTGGCCTCACCAAGGCCCTATACAACTGTAGCAACACCTCCCTGCCCCTGTACTCAAATCCCCTCGCTATGAAGGCCAACATGCCATTTGCTTTCTTAACCGCCTGCTGTACCTGCATGCCAACCTTCAATGACTGATGTACCATGACACCCAGGTCTCACTGCACCTTCCCCCTTCCTAATCTGTCACCATTCAGATAATAGTCTGTCTCTCTGTTTTTACCACCAAAGTGGATAACCTCACATTTATCCACATTATACTTCATCTGCCACGCATTTGCCCACTCATCTAACCTATCCAAGTCACTCTGCAGCCTCATAGCATCCTCCTCGCAGCTCACACTGCCACCCAACTTAGTGTCATCCGCAAATTTGGAGATACTACATTTAATCCCCTCGTCTAAATCATTAATGTACAGTGTAAACAGCTGGGGCCCCAGCACAGAACCTTGCGGTACCCCACTAGTCACTGCCTGCCATTCTGAAAAGTACCCATTTACTCCTACTCTTTGCTTCCTGTCTGACAACCAGTTCTCAATCCACGTCAGCACACTACCCCCAATCCCATGTGCTTTAACTTTGCACATTAATCTCCTGTGTGGGACCTTGTCGAAAGCCTTCTGAAAGTCCAAATGTACCACATCAACTGGTTCTCCTTTGTCCACTTTATTGGAAACATCCTCAAAAAATTCCAGAAGATTTGTCAAGCATGATCTCCCTTTCACAAATCCATGCTGACTTGGACCTATCAAGTCACCATTTTCCAAATGCGCTGCTATGACATCCTTAATAATTGATTCCATCATTTTACCCACTACTGAGGTCAGGCTGACCGGTCTATAATTCCCTGATTTCTCTCTCCCTCCTTTTTTAAAAAGTGGGGTTACATTGGCTACCCTCCACTCGATAGGAACTGATCCAGAGTCAATGGAATGTTGGAAAATTACTGTCAATGCATCCGCTATTTCCAAGGCCACCTCCTTAAGTACTCTGGGATGCAGTCCATCAGGCCCTGGGGATTTATCGGCCTTCAATCCCATCAATTTCCCCAACACAATTTCCTGACTAATAAAGATTTCCCTCAGTTCCTCCTCCTTACTAGACCCTCTGACCCCTTTTATATCCAGAAGGTTGTTTGTGTCCTCCTTAGTGAATACTGAACCAAAGTACTTGTTCAATTGGTCTGCCATTTCTTTGTTCCCCGTTATGACTTCCCCTGATTCTGACTGCAGGGGACCTACGTTTGTCTTTACTAACCTTTTTTTCTTTACATACCTATAGAAACTTTTGCAATCCGCCTTAATGTTCCCTGCAAGCTTCTTCTCGTACTCCATTTTCCCTGCCCTAATCAAACCCTTTGTCCTCCTCTGCTGAGTTCTAAATTTCTCCCAGTCCCCAGGTTCGCTGCTATTTCTGGCCAATTTGTATGCCACTTCCTTGGCTTTAATACTATCCCTGATTTCCCTTGATAGCCACGGTTGAGCCACCTTCCCTTTTTTATTTTTATGCCAGACAGGAATGTACAATTGTTGTAATTCATCCATGCGGTCTCTAAATGTCTGCCATTGCCCATCCACAGTCAACCCCTTAAGTATCATTCGCCAATCTATCTTAGCCAATTCACGCCTCATACCTTCAAAGTTACCCTTCTTTAAGTTCTGGACCATGGTCTCTGAATTAACTGTTTCATTCTCCATCCTAATGCAGAATTCCACCATATTATGGTCACTCTTCCCCAAGGGGCCTCGCACAATGAGATTGTTAATTAATCCTCTCTCATTACACAACACCCAGTCTAAGATGGCCTCCCCCCTAGTTGGTTCCTCGACATATTGGTCTCGAAAACCATCCCTTATGCACTCCAGGAAATCCTCCTCCACCGTATTGCTTCCAGTTTGGCTAGCCCAATCTATGTGCATATTAAAGTCACCCATTATAACTGCTACTCCTTTATTGCATGCACTCCTAATTTCCTGTTTGATGCCCTCCCCAACATCACTACTACTGTTTGGAGGTCTGTACACAACTCCCACTAACGTTTTTTGCCCTTTAGTGTTCTGCAGCTCTACCCATATAGATTCCACATCATCCAAGCTAATGTTTTCCCTAACTATCGCATTAATCTCCTCTTTAACCAGCAATGCTACCCCACCTCCTTTTCCTTTTATTCTATCCTTCCTGAATGTTGAATATCCCTGGATGTTGAGTTCCCAGCCCTGATCATCCTGGAGCCACGTCTCCGTAATCCCAATCACATCATATTTGTTAACATCTATTTGCACACTTAATTCATCCACCTTATTGCGGATACTCCTTGCATTAAGACACAAAGCCTTCAGGCTTGCTTTTTTAACAGAAGAGGAGCAAGCAACCCAGACAGGCCCTTTCTGGCCAGGATAATCTGGATGGAATCATCTGCCTCCAGTACCAGTGACCACAACCTCAATTCCCCTTTCAATATTTGTCCTACACCTTACCTTCCCTCCGTTACTGACCATCACAGCATCCTTTTGGCCCCAATGCTGAAATAAAAGCCACCACAAAGCAAATGTTCCAATCCACCTTTATACATATTTCCATCCAATATTACATCAAGAAATCAACTCAGTATCCTTGTACATTCCCTCACACCGTGTACATACATGCTGGCACCACTAGAGGGTGCAACTGGTGGAGACTATCTTGTATGTGCCTTAGCCTATCCTACTGATGTCACACAGTGCTACCACACTGGCTGCAGCATGGCTGATGGAAGGCTGCTGATTTAATGGGGGACACTACAGTTGGCCTTGCAGAACGACCTCGAGGAGCTGGTGGCTGTGAGTGTAAAATCGACTGTCAGTGTTCCTCCTCCTCTTCCTCTGCATCCCTCACTGGGCAGGCTGCATTTCTTGGGTGTGTGAAATGTTGAAGGCACAAGGGTGCACTTGTGGTGAGGGGAGGGTGAGAAAGCAAGAGGTGCAAGTGAGCATCTTATATCCTTTCAGCCCCGTCGCTAGCCAAGGGCTCAGACATGCCCCTGCCAAGAATGGCCAGCACCATCTCCTCCAAGAGGGTGAAATGAAACTAGGAATGTGAGGTGTGCCTCATGTTCAGAACAGATTGTTAGTAGGTGAATGATTTTGGGGGGAGGCAGGGGAGTTGTACATTGAAAAGTGTGTGAAGCTTGTGGTGCAGTTGGTAGGAGACGGCTTTTGAAGATGCATTCACTGACCTTGACCACTAGTCTGAGATCATGCAGCAGCTTTGGCAACTGCTGGCAGTGACTGCTTCGGTGATGTGGTCCCACATCGTTCTTTCTGGAGGGCCTCCTGGCCCCTGTGGGTAGAGGATCTCTCTTGCAGTGTTGACCCCTGTACAAAGCTGAAGTGCTGAGTGCGAGACTCTGGGTGCTCGTTCCCTGGCTTGAGGGGCCACTTGTGTTGGTGCCGAAGCACTTTTCCCATTATTTTAGGTACTTTAAATGCTGAAGACTCCCATTTATGAATTATTTTTAATGTTTTCTTCAGAAGGAAGTTGAGATGCAAGGGCTAAAAACTGCATATTTTTACATCATTTTTATTTTTTTTTATTTCAGAAGGCATTGCCCCTTTAAGAAACCAACAATGCTTTCTGAAATGACAGCCTCGCTTTCAGAGAAGCTGTTCCAGCTGCAATAATGCTTTGGCCATGCTACATTTGATCCTACCAGGACAAACACCACTGGGACCAACACCACCGGGACAGCATTGCACTGTGAGTTAAGCGCTGGGCTAATGTTAACTAGTCCCCAGCACCAGTTTTTCAGTCCTGCCAGCGCCACCATTTTCAGCGGCCGTTGACACCCGACTACGTTGTCACCTGCAGCTTTTGTGGTGGTCACAAATTTCTAGGCTAATATCTTTAGTCATCCAGGGAGCTCTAGCTTTGGATGTTCTTCCTTTTCACCTTGAGAGAATGTGTCCATTCTGTATCCAAAATATCTCTTCTTCGAAAGTCTCCCATTGCTCATTTACCATTTTACTTTCTAACCTTTCATTCTAATCCAATTGGGCCAGATCCCTTTTCAACTTACTTAAATTAGTCCTCCTCTAGTGTATTAATTCAATGTCACGTGGAGTGAACTGAATTGGTTGAACACTGACAGCTATGATGGGGACCTCAGGAGAATCTCCTGTGATGTTTCAGGGGTGGTCATATTTTTATTGGAGCAAACTGATTTTTATTTTCATATTTTGCAGTAAACACATATTCATAGAAACATAGAAACATGGAAATAGGTGCAGGAGTAGTCCATTCAGCCCTTTGAGCCTGCACCACCTTTCAATAAGATCATGGCTGATCATCACCTCAGTACCTCTTCCCTGCTTTCTCTCCACACCCCTTGATCCCTTTAATCGTAAGGGCCACATCTAACTCCCTCTTGAATATATCCAACGAACTGGCATCAACAACTCTCTGCGGCAGGGAAAACCACAGGTTAACAACTCTCTGAGTGAAGAAGTTTCTCCTCATCTCGGTCCTAAATGGCTTACCCCTTATCCTTAGACTGTGTCCCCTGGTTCTGGACTTCCCCAACATCGGGAACATTCTTCCTGCATCTAACCTGTCCAGTCCCGTCAGTATTTTATATGTTTCTATGAGATCCCCTCTCATTCTTCTAAACTCCAGTGAATACAGGCCCAGTCGATCCAGTCTCTCCTCATATGTTAGTCCTGTCGTCCCGGGAATCAGTCTGGTGAACCTTCGCTGCACTCCCTCAATAGCAAGAACATTCTTCCTCAGATTAGGAGACCAAAACAGAACACATTATTCCAGGTGAGGCCTCACCAAGACCCTGTATAACTGCAGTAAGACCTCCCTGCTCCTATACTCAAATCCCCTAGCTATGAAGGCCAACTTACCATTTGCTTTCTTCACCGCCTGCTGTACCTGCATGCCAACTTTCAATGACTGATGTACCATGACACCCAGATCTCGTTGCACCTCCCCTTTTCCTAATCTGCCGCCATTCAGATAATATTCTGCCTTCGTGTTTTTGCCACCAAAGTGGATAACCTCACATTTATCCACAGTATACTGCATCTGCCATGCATTTGTCCACTCACCTAACCTATTCAAGGCACTCTGCAGCCTCTTAGCATCCTCCTCACAGCTCACACTGCCAACCAGCTTAGTGTCGTCTGCAAGCTTGGAGATATTACACTCAATTCCTTCATCTAAATCATTAATGTATATTGTAAATAGCTGGGGTCCCAGCACTGAGCCCTGCGGCATCCTACTAGTCACTGCCTGCCATTCTGGAAAGGACCCGTTTATCCTGACTCTCTGCTTCCTGTCTGCCAACCAGTTCTCTATCCATGTCAGTACATTACCCCCAGTACCATGTGCTTTAATTTTGTACATCAATCTCTTGTGTGGGGCCTTGTGAAAAGCCTTTTGAAAGTCCAAATACACCACATCCACTGGTTCTTCCTTGTCCACTCTACTAGTTACATCCTCAAAAAATTCCCGAAGATTTGTCAAGCATGATTTCCCTTTCATAAATCCATGCTGACTTGGACCAATCCTGGGCAGCTCCACATGTGCAGCACTTTAATTCATGGCTGTAAATGACCAAACACAAAGCCTGGCCTCATGTGTGGCTGTGGGTTGCTTTTATTTATTTTTCTTCTTCTTATCTGTCCATCTACCTACACATATATATGCCTGCATGTATAATTCTCATTATTTCCTTACTCAATGACCTCTATATTTGTAGTTTTCTCCTCTCTAGCCCGGCAGGTGTTTTTTTCCCCCCCGCTCTCTGTTTCTCTCTCTCTGGTACTGTCTCTGAAAGTGTTTCTATATCCCTCTTTGCTACTTTTTCTCTGAGTGGTTGAAGACAGAGGCAGGCGCTGCTGGGGAAGATGAGGATGAGGAGTCACACTGCATGGAAGAAGACAGGAGGCCACTGATTCTCTCCCACTGGCTTTAATCCCTTTCACTGCTCCAACATGGATCTGCATTTTCAAATTAAAATAAATAAATATTTTTAATCAAGACAACAGGGTAGAAATTACACTATATTCCTCATCCCAACAGAATAGAGGAATTAATAATTTCATTGGATGAGCAGAGAGATTGGTCAAAGCGTTTGGAAGTAACACTGCCGACAGTAATTTCTATCCTCCGATTTATTTTTAACTTTTATTCAAAACAAAGATGAAAATGTGTTAAGCGGTTCTATTGTATTGTGCTACAATCTAGGCAGACTACTCCTTCACCAGCCTCAGCTAATGTTCACTGAATATATATAGTCAATTTGTAGGGGATGATCAAAAAATGGCAGATGTATTAATAAGTAATTTAACAGAAGGATATCGGAGAGGAAGTGAATCCTGCAGTGGTTGAGTGCGAGATGAGTGATATGATGGATAAAAGGATTTTAGATGTTATTTAAGCTAACACGATGACCTGCCTGATACATCCTAGGATCTTGAAGGAATTTATAAAGGCATTAGAAATTATATTTCACAGCTCTATTGTGTGTAGAGGACCGGAGAGTGTAAAGTGCAGTACCCATTTTTAAAAATGGAGATGGAGCTGATACAGGTAATTACAGGCCAGTTAGCTCAATAGGGAAGAATCTTTAAGGATGAACTTCCATCCAGAGAAAATAGTTAAAACCAACCAGCACAGATTTCAAAAGGGATGATAGTACTTGCCAAACCTCAGAATTTTTTGAGGAGGTAACAGCCAAGGTAGATGGGGAAAGTGTAACGGATGTAGTGTATATGGACTTTAGAAAAGTCTTTGACAAGGTACCACACAGAAGATTATTGAAGAAGATTAATGGGTAAGGTATTATGGAAAGGATAGCAAACTGGATTAAAAATTGGTTAGAAGTGTAAAAACTGTATGAAGGTCAGTTTTGTAGTGGTTGGAAGTGGGTAGTAGTGGCCCTTAGAGGGGGTCACTTCTGGTTACTCTGTATGTTAATGAATTGAATATAGATCTACAGGAAGTGATGACAAAATTTGATTCCAACTTCTAAATCATTAATATAAATTATGAACAACAGTGGTTCCAGCACTGATCCTTGTGGAACACCATTTCCCACCTTCTGCCACTCTGAATAGTGGCCCTTTACCCCTGCTCTCTGCTTTCTGTCTTGAAGCCAGCTAGTTATCCATTCTACTACTTGTCTCCTGACTCCACATTCTCTGACCTTATTCATTAGTCCATTATGTTCTTCTTCTTCTTAGGCAGTCCCTCGTATCGAGGATGACTTGCTTCCACGCCAAAAAGGGATGAGTTCACAGGTGTTTCAATGAAGGACCTAATATTCCAGGTCCAGAACTACATGTTGAAGGGTGGAAGATGCCTGTGTGTGGATTTTTTTTAAAGTGCGGTGGCCGTTGCACACCAGCCACCACATGGGCTTGACAGAGCTAGATCTTGGTCCAATGGCAAGGATTATCCAAGACGACTGGAGACCAGCTCTGCTGCATGGACGTAGCGCGCACACATATCGCAGTGTGGGCTGGCCCGTGCTGCCCCTGGGCCCTCACTTCTTCTGGATCCCGAACTTACACCTCTCCTGAGCCCCAATCACATCGCTCTCGCCGCTCCTCTGCTGTTTGCCGCCTCTCGTGCTATATCTGCCCATGCTCCAATCACCAACCTGGATTACGATGACCAGCGAGGTACATCTGCAGCAGGTCGGGACCTTAAAAGGAGCATACCACTCCAGGGAGCAGCGCGAGCTGGTACAGGAGAGCGACGGCAGTGAAGAGGGCGACTGGATTGGACGTCATTATAATCCAGGTCGGTGATTGGAGTCTATTATGTGGCACCTTACCTAAGGCCTTTTGGAAATCTAGATAAATTGCATCTACTGCATTATCTGTGTCCACTTTCTATGTTACTGCTTCAAAAAATTCTATGAGGTTGGTCAAGCAAGACTTTCCCTTTTTAAATCCATGCTGACTATTATATTTTTGATTCCTAGATGTTCTTTTATTTTCTCCTTTAGTAGGGACTCTATTATTTTTCCTACCACCGATGTTAAGCTGACTGGTCTATAGTACCTTGGACATATTCTATCTCCCTTCTTAAATATAGATATTACATTAATTATCCACTAGTCCTCTGGCACCACACCTTTTTCTTATGAATTATTAAATATATGTAATAGTGCCTCTGCTATCTCTGCCCTAGATTCTTTTAAAATGCGTGGATGTAGTCTGTCCGGACCAGGGATTTATCCTCTTTGAATTTGATTAGTTTATTTAATATATCTCCTCTTTTTATTTTAAATATGTTATCGTATTTCTAATCTCATCATTCAATGTCATGTCCACCTGATCGGTCTCCCTGGTAAATACTGAAGCAAAATAATTATTTAATATTTCTGCCATTTCACTATTGCTGCCTGTGATTTTGGCCTGTCCATCCCCTAGTAGCCCTATTCCCATCCCAACTTTAAAAAAAAATGTATGTGCCTTTAGAATATTTTACTATTTTGTTTTATGTTCCTTAATAATTTAATTTCATAGTCCCTCTTTGCCTTCCTAATTGTTTTTTGCCTTATCTCCTAATCTCTTCTCTAATGTCATGCTCTCCCCTGCTATCCATGTATTTAGTGTATGCCTCTTTCCTTGTCCTCAAATTCTCCCTTATGTCTTTATTCATCTATGGTGTCTCATTAAGGTTTATCTTCTTGTTTTTTTAGCGGAATATATTTTTGCTGGACTCCATTGAACACTGTTTTAAATGTTTCCCATTGCTGTTCCACATCTTTGTTTGCCAATATTGTCATCCATTTTATTTTCTCAAGTTCTATTCTCAGCCCCTCAAAAGCTGATTTTCTCCAATCTACTACTCTGATTTTCGTAATACTTATCTCCTTCTCGATTATTATCCTGAAGGATATTAATATTATAGTCACTTTTGCCCAGATGTTTCCCTACTTTTACTTCTCTTATTTGCTCTAGTTCATTCCTCATTACAAGATCCAGCAGTGAATCCTCCCTTATTTGGCTTTTTACATATTGGGTTAGAAAAGAGTCCTTTACACATTGTAGGAACGCTATTCCCTTATCCGCTTTACCTACATCTTCTGGCCAATTAATTTTGGGGTAGTTGAAATCCCCCATGATTATTCTATGTTTTTTTTACTAATTTCCCAAATTTGTCTGCATATTTCTTCCTCCACCTCCCTTCCAGTATTAGGTGGTCTGTAGACTACACCTATTAGTGTGATTGATCCTTTATTATCTTTTATCACTATCCATATGGAGTTTATTTCTGTCTAACTGATAGCTGTGTCACCTTTTTATACCACCAATATGTTATCCCTCATAAGTACAGCTATACCACTGGTGGATAACATACGAGGGAGAAGGGAATAAAGGGTTTTGCTGATGGAGTTAAATGAGGAAAGATGGAAGGAGGCTCGAGTGGAGCAATAACGCCGGCATGGACTGGTTAGGCTGAATGGCTGTATATCCTATGTAAGCCTATGTAAAACTTGCATATGATACTAAAATAGCAGGTATAGTTAATTATTTAGTAGACCAAAAGAAACTGCAAAAGGATATTTATAAGATAATGGCAGATGGCATTCAGTATCAGTAAGTACAAGGTGGTGCATTTTGGTTTACAAACAGCAGCAGTAATTATACTACATAGAAGTAGGCTGAGTGCTGTAGAAGAGCAGGAGGATTTGGAGCAGCGGAATAGTTCACAGACTAGTGAAGGCTGATAGAATTATATGTTTTATCTTGAGGTTTAGAATAAAAAGGGCAAAAGATAATGACAAATCTATAAAACCTGGAGATCTGGAGAGGGTGCATTACAGTTGCTGCCTGGCATGATACAATATGAAGAAAGACCTGAAAAATTGGATCATTTTTGATTAGAACAACACACAGTACAGGTTATATAATAGAACTATTAAAAAGTTTGAAAGGATGGGGCAGGGTAGATAGATGCAGACTGTTTCCAGTAGTTAGGGGGGGTCAAGGCCAAGGTACCATAGATAACACTGGAGTTCCGAGTGGAAGGTCACAGCCATGATGCTCACCAGTCAAAAGAGGCCAGGTCACCAGTGGGGAAGTAGAGGCCCAGTCATCTCTGAAGGAGGAGGAAAGGCCAACTGCTGTCATAGAAGAGGAGGAGGCCCAGACGGCGTCGTGGAAAACCCCAAAACTGCACGAGGTAGGAAAAGCCATAAGACAGCTTAAGAACAACAAGGCTACGGGAGCGGATGGAATCCCTGCTGAGGCACTGAAGTATGGCGGAGAGGCACTGTTGGCGCGAATACATGACCTCATCTCTCTCATCTGGAAGGAGGAGAGCATGCCGGGAGATCTCAGAGATGCAGTAATTGTGACCATCTTTAAAAGGGGGGACAAGTCCAACTGCGGCAACTACAGAAAAATCTCCGTTATCAGCCACTGGGAAAGTCGTCGCTAGAGTCCTCTTCAACCGTCTTCTCCCTGTGGCCAAGGAGCTCCTCCCGGAGTCACAGTGCGGATTTCGTCCCCTACAGGGCACAACGGACATGGCCCATGTTCCATACCTCGGAAGCCTCTTATCAACAAGAGCAGACATTGACGATGAGATTCAACACCGCCTCCAGTACGTCAGTGCAGTCTTCGGCCACCTGAGGAAAGGATTGGTCAAAGACCAGGTCCTCAAATCTGCCATCAAGCTCATAGTCTATAGTAATACCTGCCCTCGTATATGGCTCAGAGACATGGACCATGTACAGTAGACACCTCAAGTCGCTGGAGAAATACCACCAACGATGTCTCCGCAAGATCCTACAAATCCCCGGGGAGGACAGACCAACATTAGTGTCCTCGACCAGGCCAACATCCCCAGCATTGAAGCACTGACCACACTTGATCTGCTCTGCTGGGCAGGCCACTATCTCTGCAACCACCTCTTCAAAAACTTCAAAAGTACTTCAATGGCTGTAAAGTGCTTTGGAACGTCCTGAGGTTGCTATATTAAAGCAAGTTCTTTCTATCACTTTAATTTTAATATTACTGTTGCTTCCCATGAACCCCTCTCCCCTTCAGTGTAGCCCCTGCTCTCCTGAAGGATTTGACATTTGTTGGACGTGTTAAATGTGGTGAGGTTTTCTGCCTCTACCACCCTTTCAGGCAGTGAGTTCCAGACCCCCATCACCCTTTGGGTGAAGAAATGTCTCCTCAAATCCCTTCTAAACCTTCTACCAATTACTTTAAATTTATGCCCCCTGATTGTTGACCCCTCTGCTAAGGGGAATGGGTCCTTCCTATCCACTCTATCCAGGCTCCTCATCATTTTATACACCTTAATAAGGTCTCCCTTCAGCCTCCTTTGTTCCAAAGAAAACAAAGCCAGCCTATCCAAACTTTCTTTATAGCTAAAATTTTCCAGTTCCGACAACACAACATGAAACCACACGAGGCACATTCTGGGGACAAGGTCACTCTGTGACCTTAACTCTTTATTCACAGAACTCCAAAGACGATGACCCTGTGTGGGACCTCCCTTTTTATACCTGTGTGATCAGGTAAGGAGTGTCTCCCACAAGTTCACCCCTTGTGGTCAAGGTGTGCATCTAGGTTGAGAGTAGACAGTAATACAGTGGTGTTACATTGTGGTTACATACATGACATCACCTTCCCCCCCAAAGTCTTATTGGGATCATAGGTTTATTCTTTCAGGTGGTTTACGCTCCCCCGTGGAGCGCCGCAGTTCGGGCTCTGGTTGTTGGACACTGATGTGAGCGTCTGTCACCTGTGGTGATTCTGGCCTGTCCGGGCTGACCGCAGGGACTGTGCATTCTTCTGATTGCTCTTGTTGCTTGTTCATTGGTGGTGTGGTGAGCTCCATCTCATGGTCTTCTTCAGGTTCCTCCGTGTCGATGCTGAACCTTTTTTTTTTACTTGGTCCAGATGCTTACGGCATATCTGACCATTGTTGAGTTTTACCACGATGACCCTATTCCCTTCTTTGTCAATTACAGTGCCCTCAAGCCATTTGAGCCCCATGGCTTGATTGAGGATGAATACAGGATCATTTATTTCTATACATCTCCCCCTCGAATTACGGTCATGGTACTCATTTTGTGACTTGCGCTTACCCTCAATTATATCGGTCAGGACTGGGTGAATGAGGGACAACCGAGTTTTGAGCGTCCGTTTCATTAGTAGCTCTGCGGGCGGGACCCCCGTGAGCGAGTGCAGTCAGGATCTATAGGCCAGCAGGAGATGCGATATGCGGCATTGTAGGGAGGGTCCTTGAATCCTGAGCATACCTTGCTTAATGATTTGGACCGCACGTTCCACTAGCCATTGGAGGCCAGCTTGAACGGCGCAGTCCTGACATGGTTGATGCCATTGCCCGAGATAAACTCTTGGAATTCGTAGCTTGTGAAACATGGGCCATTATCACTAACCAGAATGTCCGGCAAGCCATGGGTTGCAAAGATCGCACGTAGGCTTTCCACGGTGGTGGATGACGTGCATGAATTCAGAATGTTGCACTCGATCCATTTCGAGTATGCATCTACTACAATAACATCTTTCCCATGAACGGGCCCACGTAGTCAACATGAATGCGTGACCATGACCTGGTGGGCCAGGGCCACGGGCTGAGCGGGGCCTCTCTGGGGGCATTACCCAGCTGGGCACACGTCGTGCACCTGCGAACACAGTGTTCCAGGTCTGAATCAATTCCAGGCCACCAAACGTGTGACCGGGCAATGGCCTTCATCAGCACAATGCCTGGGTGCTCGCTGTGGAGTTCCCTGATGAATGCCTCCCTGCCCTTCTGGGGCATAACTACCCGGCTGCCCCATAGTAGGCAGTCGGCTTGGATGGAGAGCTCATCCATCCGTCTGTGGAACGGTCTGACTGCCTCAGGGCATGTTCTGTGTGCGGGCGCTGAATCCCCAGTCAGGACACATTTCTTAATCATGGATAGGAGGGGATCTCTGTTTGTCCAGATTTTGATCTGGCGGGCTGTGATGGGGGAGCCTGCGCTGTCAAAGGCATCGACAGCCATGACCATCTCGGTGCTTTGCTCCGCTGCCCCCTCAGTGGTGGCCAGTGGAAGCCTGCTGAGCACGTCAGCACAATTTTCTGTGCCAGGCCGGTGCCAGATGGAATAGTCATAAGCAGCCTGCGTGAGAGCCCATCGCTGTATGCGAGCTGATGCGTTGGCATTGATAGCCTTGCTGTCTGACAACAGGGATGTTAATGGATTGTGGTCCGTCTCTAATTCAAACTTTCTACCAAAGAGGTACTGATGCATTTTTTTTACACCATAGACACACGCAAGCGCTTCCTGCTCGATCATCCCATATCCCCGTTCTGCTTGAGAGCACGACCTGGAGGCATAAGCTACAGGTTGTAATTGACCCTCAGCATTGCCCTGCTGCAACATGCACCCAACCCCATAGGACGATGCATCACATGTCAGAACCAATTTTTTATAGGGGTCGTACAGGGCCAACAACTTGTTTGAACAAAGTAGGTTTCCCGCCAGATCAAAAGCCCAATCCTGACAGTCCCCCCAAAATCAATCGCAACCCTTACGCAGGAGCACGTGCAGTGGCTCCAACAACGTGCTCAAGTTCGGCAGAAAGTTCCCGAAATAGTTCAACAGTCCCAGGAATGAACGCAACTCCGATGTATTGGAGGGCCTGGGTGCTCATCGAATCACCTCTGTTTTGGATTCGGTGGGCTGAATCCCATCTGCTGCAACCCTCCTGTCCAGAAACTCAACCTCAGGAGCTAAGATCACACATTTAGACTTCTTGAGTCGCAGGCCTACCCGGTGCAGTCGGCGTAGCACCTCCTCCAGGTTGTGGAGGTGTTCCTCGGTCTCTCGACCCGTGATGAGGATGTCGTCCTGGAATACGATCGTTCCAGGAATGGATTTAAGCAGGCTTTCCATGTTTCGTTGAAAAATCGCGGCCGCTGATCAAATGCCAAACGGGCATCTGTTATAAACGAACAATCTTTTGTGCGTGGTGATGGTGGTCAGTAGTTTAGATTTGGCGGCCAGTTTCTGGGTCATATAGGCTGAAGTGAGGTCCAACTTGGTGAACAGCTTGCCGCCTGCCAGCGTGGTGAATAGGTCCCCCACTCACGGGAGCGGGTATTGATCTTGTAGGGACACCCGATTGATGGTGACCTTGTAGTCGCCACAGATCCTGACAGAGCCATCGGCTTTTAGGACGGGAACGATGGGGCTCGCCCAGTCGCTGAATTCAACAGGCGAGATGATGCCCTCTCTCAACAGCCAGCCCAATTCGCTCTCTATCTTTTCCCGCATCACATAGGGCACCGCTCAGGCTTTGTGGTGCACTGGCCTGGCATCCAGTGTGATGTGTATCACTATTTTAGTGCCTTTGAAAGTCCCAATGCCAGGTTGGAATAGTGAATCGAATTGTTGTAGGACTTGTGAGCACGAACTTCGCTCCACAGATGACATTGCGTGAACATCCCTCTATTTCCAGTTCATCTCGGCTAACCAGCTCCTCCCCAACAGTGCGGGACCATTGCCCGGGACAATCCAGAGTGGCAACCGATTCACTAACCCATTGTGTGTGACAGCCAACATTGCACTGCCTAGCACCGGAATGATTTCTTTAGTGTAAGTCCGTAATTGTGTCTCAATATGTGCTAATTTGGGTCAATTGGCTTCAAGTGGCCATAGCTTCTCAAATTGCTGAACGCCCATGAGTGACTGGCTGGCCCCAGTGTCCAGCTCCATGCGTACAGCGATACCGTTTAATAAAACCCTCATCATCATTGGTGGCATTCTGGTGTATGAACTGTGAATATTCGCCACATGGACCGCTGAACCTCGGCGTCCATCGATTTGCCCTCAAAGAACTCTTTTCTGGTCCATCCACCTCATATATTAGTCTGGTAGCAGACTTCCTGCACATTCGAGCTAATTGGCCACTGAGATTGCAGTTCCTGCAGACAAACTGTTGAAATCTGCAAGATCTAGCTGAGTGTTTTCCCCCACACCTTCAGCATGAGTTAAAGTTTCCATTGTTGGGGACAAAGGGACTATGGCCAGGCATTCCACGCTGACTGTCCTATTGACTGCTCTTAAGTACCCTATTAGTGGGTGTCAATGGCCCAATCCCGGACCGCATTGTCCACTGTGATGGCGTGAATGTCCGTTCAGCCTGCCATTGCCTCTTTTGAAATCCTACTCTGGGGTCTATTGCTGCTTGGGGAGAGTCAGACTTCCCCTGCCTGTCTGCCTGCTCTGAGTCGCATTGATGATGTTGACTCCCTGATCCATCGCTGCATTAGAGGCAGAATTGCGCGCGTATATTATTTTCATCTCTTCCTCCCCCGCCATGAACGTTTGAGCCATCAACGCCGCTGCTTCCATGATCAAATCCTTGGTCTCAATTAATTTGCGGAAAATTCCCTCATGACCGATACCCTCGATAAAGAAGTCCCTTAGCATCTCCCCCCAGCAGGCGTCTGTGAACTTAGAGGCATGCCAAATGCCGGAGGTCCGCTACGAAGTCCGGTATGCTCTGTCCTTCACGACGTCGGTGGGTGTAGAATCTGTGTCGGGCCATATGTATGCTACTCGCCGGTTTGAGGTGCTCCCCGATCAATTTGCTAAGTTCTTCAAAGGTTTTGTCCGCCAGCTTTTCGGGTGCTAGTAAGTCCTTCATGAGCGCGTAAATCTTTGGTCCGCAGCTGGTCAAAAGTTGAGCCCTTCGCTTGTCGGCCGCTGCATCCCCCAGCCATTCTTTTGTAACGAAGCTTTGCTGAAGCCTCTCAACAAAATCGGCCCAGTCTTCCCCAGCACAGTACCGTTCCTCTGTGCTCCCGGTGGCCATTCTCGTGGGCCCTGAATTCCCGTTTCTCGTCGCCAATGTAAAGTCCTTACTCTACAGTATGAAACCACATGAGGCACCTTCTGGGGACAAGGTCACTCTGTGACCTTAACTCTTTATTCACAGGACTCCAAAGACAATGACCCTGCGTGGGACCTCCCTTTTTATACCTGTGTGTTCAGGTAAGGAGTGTCTCCCACAAGTTCACCCCTAGTGGTCAAGGTATGCATCTAGGTTGCACGTATACAGTAATACAGTGGTGTTACATTGTGGTAACATACATGACAGCCACATTGTCCACATGCCAGACACGAGACTTCCAAAGCAAGTGCTCTACTCGGAACTCCTTCACGGCAAACGAGCCAAAGGTGGGCAGAGGAAACATTCCAAGGACACACTCAAAGCCTCCCTGATAAAGTGCAACATGCCCACTGGCATCTGGGAGTCCTTGGCCAAATTCCACCCTAAGTGGAGGCAGTGCATTCGGGAGGGCACCGAGCACCTCGACTCTCATCGCCTACAGCATGCAGAAATCAAGCGCAGGCAGCAGAAAGTGCGTGTGGCAAACCTGTCCCACCCTCCCTTACCCTCAACAACTATCTGTCCCACCTGTGACAGGGACTGTGGTTCTCGTATTGGACTGTTCAGCCACCTCAGGACTCATTTTAATAGTGGAAGCAAGTCTTCCTCGATTCCGAGGGACTACATATGACCATAGATAAGAAATTAAATGCAAGAGAACTGAGTGTCAGAGAAACTTCACACACTGTGAGGCTGTGGAGTTCATTTCTAGGGCTAGTGGTTAAGGCAGAAAGTATGTTAACATTTAAGATTAGATTGAATAGGTAGATGAAAGAACAGAGTGGGTAAATAAATATTTCCTCATGTAGATGGCAAGGATTCAAAAGGGATGAGATTATTGAGCCTAATGTTCACCCGAGGAAAACTATTAATACTTTGTCATGAAGACTTGTATTGCTAAAATATGCACTTTTTAAAAAAAAGTTTAATCAGAAAATACAGAATACCATTTTAGAAAGCATAGAAAACAAATTTCAGAAACTGTAGATACACATTCAAGGAATTATCCCAGTATTCAATAACCTTTATTTCTGTAATTTGTTGTGTTCTAAATAATCCACATGAAGTTGTTTACTATAGTTACAACATTCAGTTTGTAATATGTAGGAAATTGCTTCTAGATGATTAACATATACCAAGTTTTAGAAGAATGAAGTATTTGGATGTGAGAAACTATTTGCGTTTGTAATTGTTTATGAAGCAAATACAAAAGTCAGATTCCTGCATTTCCAAATTATGAATCGATAATCGAAAAAGATGTGCCAACAGGTGAGAAAAAGCTATATAACATACTACTTATTGATTATATCTTATTGCTTTAATAGTCATCGTAGTTGACATTCGCACCATAGCGCATAGATTGGGGATAATAAGAGCCAATTGGAGAATTCTCATCATAATGGTGTTGATTGTAATACCGGGAGTGATCATCGTGAGTGCGAGTGCCTTGGTACACGCTCATCCAGTACGCAACAGCTTCTTCAAATTTCTGCAGGATAATTAAAAAATATATTAATTGACTCTTTAAAATGATTATGTATCAAAAATTAACTGTAAAATGAAAGGAGAGAGCACCGTCATGCTATAAATTAAATTAAATTAAAAAGGGAAAGATAGTTTAGTCAACCCCTGCAGCTCATTTCAAGAAGATTGAAGAGCTCAAAGCATGTGTCCATTCTTTAATGATTTGCCAAAACCTTCACAGGAATCACTCTTTAGTGAAATGTTTTTCAGAAAATGTGCTAGTTTTGAAATATATGATGATGCCAATAAATAGCATCTCAAACATATTCTTTTATTTCTTTCTGCAAAATATTACCACGGTGTAATCTGGAATTATAATTGGATCTCCACCGTCAGAGCAGTTTTATATGGCCATAGTTTCTGCTGGGATGTCCGTAATCTCGAGCCCGACCAGCTCCTGGGTCCTCAGTTCTCCACTCCGCTGCTGGGAATTTTTCACACACTCGCTGAGCTAGCTGTGAATTGTTCCTGCTCTTCCCATCTTCCTCCGGATTCTACTCCAATGCTGCATGACTTTTTTACTTTGGAACTTAATCCTAGCGTCTTAAGAGAAGTAGCAGCAGGGATTGTGGATGCATTGGTTGTAATTTACCAAAATTCCCTGGATTCTGGGGAGGTCCCAGCAGATTGGAAAACTGTAAATATAACGCCCCTATTTAAAAAAGGAGGCAGACAAAAAGCGGGAAACCATAGACCAGTTAGTCTAACATCTGTGGTTGGGAAAATGTTAGAGTCCATTATGAAAGAAGCAGTAGCAGGACATTTGGAAAAGCAAAATTCGGTCAGGCAGAGTCAGCATGGATTTATGAAGGGGAAGTTATGTTTGACAAATTTGCTGGAGTTCTTTGAGGATGTAACGAACAGGGTGGATTAAGGGGAACCAGTGGATGTGGTGTATTTGGACTTCCAGAAGGCCTTTGACAAGGTGCCACATAAAAGGTTCCTGCACAAAATAAAAGTTCACAGGGTTGGGGGTAATATATTAGCATGGATAGAGGATTGGCTAACAAACAGAAAACAGAGAGTAGGGATAAATGGTTAATTCTCTGGTTGGCAACCAGTAACTAGTGGGGTGCCACAAGGATCAGTGCTGGGACCCCAACTAGTTACAATCTATATTAACGACTTGGAAGAAGGGACTGAGTGTAACGTAGCCAAGTTTGCTGACAATACAAAGATGGGAAGAAAAGCAATATGTGAGGAGGACACAAAAAATCTGCAAAAGGACATAGACAGGCTAAGTGAGTGGGCAAAAATTTGGCAGATGGAGTATAATGTTGGAAAGTGTGAGGTCATGCTCTTTGGCAGAAAAAAAATCAAAGAGCAAGTTATTACTTAAATGGAGAAAGATTGCAAAGTGCCGCAGTACAGCGGGACCTGGGGGTACTTGTGCATGAAACACAAAAGGATAGTATGCAGGTACCGCAAGTGTTCAGGAAGGTCAATGGTATCTTGGCCTTTATTGCAAAGGGGATGGAGTATAAAAGCAGGGAAGTCTAGCTACAGCTACATAAGGTATTGGTGAGGCCACACCTGGAATACTGCGTGCAGTTTTGGTTTCCATATTTACGAAAGGATATAATTGCTTTGGAGGCAGTTCAGAGAAGGTTTACTAGGTTGATTCTGGGGATGAGGGGGTTGACATGAGGAAAGGTTGAGTAGGTTGAGCCTCTACTCATTGGAATTCAGAAGAATGAGAGGTGATCTTATCGAAACATATAAGATTATGAGGGGTCTTGACAGAGTGGATGCAGAGAGGATGTTTCCACTGATGGGGGAGACTAGAACTAGAGGGCACGATCTGATAATAAGGGGCCGCCCATTTAAAACAGAGAGGAGGAGAAATTTCTTCTCTCAGAGGGTTGTGAATCTGTGGAATTCGCTGCCTCAGAGAGCTGTGGAAGCTGGGACATTGAATAAATTTAAGACAGAAATAGACAGTTCCCTAATCGATAAGGGGTTATGGGGAGCAGGCAGAGAAATGAAGCTGAGTCCATGATGATCTTATTGAATGGCGGAGCAGGCTCGAGGGGCCATATGGCCTACTCCTGTTCCTATTTCTTATGTTCTTATATAACTTTCCATGGCCATGGCTCTACTCATCCTCCAGAATGCCTCAGTCACCATTCACTGGACTGGCTCTTCAAGCTCCTACTCGTGCTCATGATTGTGTGTTATCCTCACCTCCCCATTGCTTATTACCTTGGAGAAACTCCCTCATCTGCACTGATCCTGAGGATTTATTTCACCATTCTTTGGCTTTACTGTTCTCAGCCCTTGGGTTTCACTCCCACTGCTCCTCACTCGTCTGTTGCTATACTCGATCTGTTGCTGTGCTCTACTAATCAGGAAGGCCACTATGGCCTTGCCCCACCCCATCTCGGTTCCCTTCTCTAGTTGTAAAAATCTCTGAGGTCTGTGCATTACTTCAAATCTGCCCTCTTGTGCATCCCCTATTCACCACTACCTTTGCCCAACTATTGGTGGCACTGTCTCAGCTATCTACACCCCAAGCTCTGTATTACCCTACACCTCTGTGCCTCTGCACACCACTGTCTTAAGGTCCTCCTTAAAACCTCTCTTTAAGCACCTCATATCGCCTGCTTTGGCTCTGTCATTTTTGTCTGATGCTGCTTGTGTGAAGTGTCATGGGATGTTTTCCCATGTTAAATCTGTTATATAAATGCAAGTTGTTGCTGCCTCATGTTGCACGTCCTTCATATCCTATTCTTAATAGGACATCTAATTCAGAGTAGCTGGCTGAATGGCCACCAGCCATTAACCTAGATATGGGTACAGAAAATTTTATGCAGCTTACGCCGACTTTAAAAATAGTTGTTCCCATTGTCTCCTGAGAATAAGGACACTCAAGCATTTGTAGAGAGAGACTGCAAGCAGCCATGTCTAGTGGATAAATTACAAGTAGTGGGAAGAAAACAGTTTCAAGGGCTTTTATACAGCATGGGATATTCTTATTATGATGCTGTCCCTTTCTTGAGAATCTCCTGTAATAAAGACTTAATAAAGTTGTCAAGAGAAAATGTATAGATGTGGTTTTGTAGAATGGCACTAAAGAGGGATCAGTACTTTTGTTGAGAGGAAAAACTTAAATTGGTACAGGTCAAAAAGCAACCTTGGAAGATCTACTCAATGGCTCGCTACCAAAAGTCTGGATCAGCATCTTCCCAGCTGCCAACTCTGCAATCAAAGGTATATCCAAGATTTAGAATTGTCTGGCATTCATTTTAACCTCATATTTTATAAGGTTGCCATACTGACTCCAATTTTCCCTTAGAAGTGGTAAATGACACACATTATCTGATTATGTTATACTTGATTTTCATTACAAAGCTGTTGACTTATTTATTGATTGCTGTTCCACACTCCCCCCCCCCCCTCAAAAGGAGGGGAGCTGAAACACAGATCTTGAAATTTACCATTATCAAAATTTTAATTTTTGATGGCCATTTCTTTTTGCACTGAGTAACACCATTATGCATTGCTCTTCAGAGGTGAAAATAGTTGTTCAATTAAATACACTGAGCTGCAAAAAATTTGATCACACGTACTAGTCTTATCCAGTGAATAAAAGATGATCAGATGGAAGTGTGCATTTCAGCTCAAACAAAACTATAGAATTGCAGCTTGATTTGTTACTCTCAGGACTTTGAAGAAAAGCACAAATTCCTGCAGTGTCCACAAACTGTGGCATCAATGGCTGATGAATTTTATTTGTTATGTTCTTATGGTCTTATCAAACAATAAGAATTAGAAGCAGGAGTAGGTCATACAGCCCCTCAAGCCTGCTCCGCCATTCAATAAGATCATGGCTGATATTCAGTCGTGCCTCATTTGGGGTGGGAACCCAGGCAGAGTGGTAATGTGAGAATGTTTGCGGCCTCTGCCCAGAAATTTGTCAGAATCGGTCGAAGAGCTGACGACAGGGGCACTAAATCTGTCGTTGCACACCAGAGCTGCGGGGATGCTAACGAAAATGCCGGTGCTAAATTTAACCGAGTCATTGCGCATGCGCCGAATTCCGATTCAGATCCCAGGAAAAGCTGAATCTTAAAAGGTGTGGCATAGTAATGTACTCATTAAAGTTTTCAAAATCACTTTTTCTCAAGCTGACCTCTTATTTCTGTCTGCTGCTGCAAACTCGGAAGCTCACCAACGTGCTGTGTGTAAACGTTGCACTGACGGTGACCTCTGACGGAAGCGCTTCCTCATCCCTTTAAGTAGTCACCAGTTAATGACTCTGCAAGCCTATATTGACTGTTTGTCTAGTTCCTGGCAGCCGCTAAATGAGGCAGCCACACCTCATTTCCTGACCGGGGCGCAAGCGTGGGCGTTGCACCAGGAATATGGCATGATCATCAGCAGCCGGGCGCTACTGATTTGCGCCCCCAGTGAGCCTCTAATGAATTTTCGGTCAGGGGGCTAAACGCTGTGCTCCCAGTCAGTAAACTCTTACGCTCCCATTAACACCACCTCTGGCTGCTAACTGAGGAGTTAGACAACCGAATATCCAGCCCAAAATCTTTAGTCATCCAGGGAGTTCTAGCTTTGGATGCACTTTCTTTCTTTCCCCCCTCACTGGAATGTGTCTACTCTGTACCTAAACCATCTCCTCCTTGAAGGCTTCCCATTGTTCAATTACTATTTTGCCTACCAATTTTTGATTGCAATCGACCTGGGCAAGATCTCTTTTTAACTCTCTGAAATTAGCCCTTCTCCAGTTAAGAATTTTTTATGCTTTATTGTTTCTTGTCCTTTTCCATAATTATTCTATACCGAATATTATGATCACAATTCCCCAAATGCTTCCCCACTGAAACATGCTCCACTTGCCCCACTTCATTCCCCAGAACTAGATCCAATACTGTTTCCTTCTTCATTGAGCTGGAAACACGCTGATCAAGAAAGTTCTCTTGTACATGTTTCAGAAATTGCTCCTCGCTTTGTCCTTTATACTGTTACTATCCCAGTCTATATTGGGATAATTGAAGTTCCCCATTATCACTACTCTATAGTTCTTACATATTTCTGTAATTTGCTTCTCTATCTCCTTCCCACTATTTGGTGGCCTATAAGTATACACGCAGTAGTGTAATAGCTCCTCCGTTGTTCCTTAACTCTAACCAAATAGATTCTTTCTTTGACCCCTCAACGACATCATCCCTTTCCAGTACTATAATAGTTTATTTGATCAATACTGCCACCTAATACCTGTCCATTTCTTTTCTTCCCTATCTTTTCTGAATATCTTGTAGCCAGGAATATTAGTTCCCAATCCTCCCCTTCAAATAACAGAATCACAGCAATAAGCTCAGCAGTGTTTCTCTTTCTCCCTACCCCCCCGCCCCGCCCCGCCCACCCGATCTCCAGTAAGTTAATGCCTTCAGGGCAGGAGAGGTGGTGAGGGAACAAAATTGTCGAGCAGGTAAAATTATATATTTAAGTTGATGATTGAGAAAATGATGTGAATGGAGTTTGACAAACAATTGTGGTGCATACTCACAGCTTCAGTAAAACCCATGTTGATAAACTGCTGATACCATTGCTGAACATCATCACGAGACCTATCCCACAGCTGCCGTTTTGAACGCTTCAAGCTGTTCAAAAACTCTTTAGCCTTGGATTCAGGAAATGAAACAGCCAATTTCTCATCGGCTGGAAGATGTTGAAAACAGTGAAAATGTTTTTGAGCCATCCAAATTAGTAAGAACTTGCATTTACACAGCACCTTGTAACCCAAACCACATAACATTCACTGATTTACTTTTAAAGTTATGTAACTGCTATGTACTAGTTCTATATAATTGCTGTACCAGTATTTTGCAGAGAGACTCGCCATTGAAATACATGAAGTTGCTGTATTTACTTGATATATGCATATTAAATTCATCAGAAAAGTTAGAGCTTGTACGTTCCATTGTAAGTACATTTTTAACGGTGTGATAAGTCTTAATTACTGCCAAACAACCTCTCTGGCACTGAAAAATTACTTTTACAAACAGAGTCTCATTCCTTCAGATTTCAATGATTGTTGGAAATGTAAAAAAAATGTCTTTGTCTCTTAATCCAATCTTTCTTTGCCTCTTTTTATTTTGCTTTCTGTACCTGAATTGACATTGAATTAAATATTCTAACTGACACTTCCTGCTTCAGACACTGCACTGCTCATTAATTATTCTTCAATCTGGTTGGTTAAGGAGCTACACAATTGCTTGCCCTGTTCACACAGATCCTTGATGTCCGTTTTTTTATGATCATTGGCTGAGAGGAACTTCCAGTGCAAAAGCCCTTAAAAAGTCTATGGGCAAATTTGTTTCGCCACTGACCGCAAAATCTGGACCAATTGAGTACTTTGTACAACAGCTCTGTAAAGAATTGAGACTTTATCAGCCATAGCTACAGTCACAATAGTAAAGGAAAAAGTCTCCCAATTCAATTGAATGCTGACATAATCATATGATGTTTGTTGCATTTGTTAATCTTCAGTAATATCACCCAATAATGTGTTGTAACTCGGGATACTGGTTCCTTTAGGCTGGAGTTTGGGACCACATTGTTGACATGGCAATTCTAAACAAATACAACCAATATCAAGTGGGCTTTTCTGACATCAGCTTTCTAATAGTAGCATCTTGAACATAGGGTAGTAGCAAAAATGTCTATCTTGTAATGAAACAAATTACTTAAATACACAGTTATCCATAATAACTGAACATGTTTACAGTATTGCAATTGCAATCCAGTTTGCATTCCATTGTTAGTTTCTTAGTGGGCAAATGCATGGCAGATGCAGTAGAATGTGGATAAATGTGAGGTTACCACTTTGATGGCAAAAACATGAAGGCAGAATATTATCTGAATGGTGGCAGATAAGGAAAAGGGGAGGTGCACGAGACCTGGGTGTCATGGTACATCAGTCATTGAAGGTTGGCATGCAGGTGCAGCAGGTGGTGAAGGCGGCAAATGGCATGTTGACCTTCATAGCTAGAGGATGAGAGTATAGGAGCATGGAGGTCTTGCTGTAGCTGTACAGGCCTTGGTGAGGCCTCACCTGGAATATTGTGTTCAGTTTTGGTCTCCTAATCTGAGGAAGGACATTCTTGCTATTGAGGGAGTGCAGCGAAGGTTCATCAGACTGATTCCCAGGATGGCAGGACTAACATATGAGGAGACACTGGATTGACTGGGCCTGTCTTCACTGGAATTTAGAAGAATGAGAGGGGATCTCATAGAAACATAAAATTCTGATGGGACTGGACAGGTTAGATACAGGAAGAATGTTCCCAATGTTGGCGGAGTCCAGAACCAGGGGTCACAATCTAAGAATAAGGGGTAAGCCATTTAGGACTGAGATTAGGAAAAACGTCTTCATTCAGAGAGTTGTTAACCTGTGGAATTCTCTTCCACAGAGAATTGTTGATGCCAGTTCGTTAGATATATTCAAGAGGGAGTTGGATATGGCCCTTACAGCTAAAGGGATCAAGGGGTATGGAGAGAAAGCAGGAGGGGGGTACTGAGGTGAATGATCAGCCATGATCTTATTGAATGGTGATGCAGGCTCGAAGGGCCGAATGGACTACTCCTGCACCTATTTTCTATGTTTCTATGTTTGTATGTTTCTTGCCAAACTTGATACAAACAGTTAAAGGAATACAATTACTTGGCAAAATAATTCACTTAACAATTTTCCTCTGTATTAGGATGCACAGCGAGGAGAATTTAGTATCAAACTAAAAGAACTATAGTGCCCTTGTCCAAGGCACTGGTTAGGCCTCATCTGAAATACTATGCACAGTTTTGGTTCAGTTACATGGTGAGTAATATTGAGGCCCTCAAAAGAGGAATACCAAAATGATCCCTAGGCTAAAACTCCTTAGTTATCATGATTAACAGAGAACTGGGGTCTTTTACTCCAGCAAAGCAGACTTTGGAGAAATTTAATTGAAGTATTTAAGATGTTGATTGGATTCGTCTGTATCTGTGTGGATAGAATATGTGAGCTCGATAAGTTAAGGAAAATAAGCTATACAAACATAGGACTCAGTTAGATGTCAGGAAGTTTTTCTTTACACAGAAAGGTGTTGACGCCTGGAATACGTTGTCGGCTCGGATTCGCTGCAATAGTTCAGAAAGGAACAGGAGTTCCTTGCCATGGCTAATAGAAGTATGTAGAACAAAAGATCAGACTAGAGTTTATACCTCATGGCCACGGTGATCTCCTGGAACTTGTTTTTGAGTTCCTTAGGGGATCAGAGAAGAATTTCCCAGATTTTCTTCCCCTGGCGTTGGCCTAGGTTTTTAAAAATATTTATTTTTGCTTCACTCCGGGTGATTAGGACTGCTAGTGGGAGGAAAAATTGGTAGTCACGATGTTTTGTTGCGTTGTGACTGTTTGCAACAAACTCAATGCTTTGTATATTCCAGAAATGAATAGTTACCTTGTAAAATGCACTGTCCTACCCCCACTTTGAGCATTGGGTGCACTCCTGGACACTGTACAACAGGGAGGATTTGTAATCCTTTCAGGAGGTACCAAGAAGGGCTGTTAGTTCAGTTGCCCAATCCTATTTATTAAATTAAGGAAATGTTCAAGGTACTAAGGGTGTGTATATTGGGGGGAAAAAGATGGCTTAGAAATGATATTGAGACATTTTAAATCTTATGGGAATTGTTGAACTAGAATCCAAAATAATCAATATAGGACATGTGAACATGGATGAAAAAGGTGAATAAAGGAACAAGAACACCACCAAAATATTTATCAGGGGAGGAAAATAAATCAATGTCAAACCTTTTGCGGGAGAGTTAGAAGAGATAACCAAAAGCATGATAGAAGAGATGGTTTTTTTGAGAAGATTTTAAAGTCAAGAATGGAGGTGGAGGGGCTCAGGGAGGTGACTCATTTGGTTGAAGATCTGCCACCAATCATGGAGTGGAGAGAAGAGGAAAATACACAGAAGGCTGGAATCTGAAGATTTGCGGGCACAGGAGGGAATGCAAGGCTGGAGAGATCTGTAGATGTCAGAGGAATTTAAATTCAGTGCTTTGTGGGACAAGGAGCCACCGTAGGCCACCAAAGATGGCGGGGAAACAGACACACAGGACAGGGTACAGGCAGTGGAACTGTGGATAACTTAGGTATAGATCAGGGGTCAGTAAAGAGCAGATTAGATAAATCAAAAATGACATGTTTTGGAATCTTCTGTATCTTTTAAGATTGTACAATAACTACTAAGGAACACTCAATTGAATACATAAACCTCCTGCTAGGTATTGTGATGGACTCTCAAAAGTGATGTTCATATTTATATATTTACATTGAAAATTAGGAATATAATGTGATCATAGAAACATAGAAAATAGGTGCAGGAGTAGGCCATTCGGCCCTTCGAGCCTGCACCGCCATTCAATAAGATCATGGCTGATCATTCCCTCAGTACCCAGTTCCTGCTTTCTCTCCATACCCGTTGATCCCTTTAGCCGTAAGGGCCATATCTAACTCCCTTTTGAATATATCCAAGGAACTGGCATCAATAACTCTCTGCGGCAGGGAATTCCACAGGTTAACAACTCTCTGAGTGAAGAAGTTTCTCCTCATCTCAGTCCTAAATGGCCTACCTCTTATCCTAAGACTATGTCCCCTGGTTCTGGACTTCCCCAACATCGGGAACATTCTTCCCAGTTCTAATCTGTCCAGTTCCGTCAGAATCTTATACGTTTCTATGAGATCCCCTCTCATCCTTCTAAACTCCAGCGAATAAAGGCCCAGTTGATCCAGTTTCTCCTCATATGACAGTCCAGCCATCCTGGAATCAGTCTGATGAACCTTGGCTGCACTCACTCAATAACAAGAACGTCCTTCCTCAGATTAGGAGACCAAAACTGAACACAATATTCCAGGTGAGGCCTCACTAAGGCCCTGTACAACTGCAGTAAGACCTCTCTGCTCCTATACTCAAATCCCCTAGCTATGAAGGCCAACATACCATTTGCCTTCTTCACCACCTGCTGTACCTGCATGCCAACTTTCAAAGACTGATGAACCATGACACCCAGGTTTCGTTGCACCTCCCCTTTTCCTAATCTGCCGCCATTCAGATAATATTCTGCCTTCGTGTTTTTGCTCCCAAAATGGATAATCTCACATTTATTCACATTATACTGCATCTGCCCAGTCACCTAACCTGTCCAAGTCACCCTGCAGCCTCTTGGCGTCCTCCTCACAGCTCACACCGCCACCCAGTTTAGTGTCATCTGCAAACTTGGAGATATTACACTCTATTCCTTCATCTAAATCGTTAATGTATATTGTAAAGAGCTGGGGTTACAGCACTGAGCCCTGCGACACTCCACTAGTCACTGTCTGCCATTCTGAAAAGGACCCATTTATCCCGACTCTCTGCTTCCTGTCTGCCAACCAGTTCTCTATCCACATCAGTACATTACCCCCAATACTTTGATTTTGCACACCAATCTCTTGTGCGGGACCTTGTCAAAAGCCTTTTGAAAGTCCAAATGCACCACATCCACTGGTTCTCCCTTGTCCACTCTGCTAGTTACATCCTCAAAAAATTCCAGAAGATTCGTCAAGCATGATTTCCCTGTCATAAATCCATGCTGACTTGGACCGATCCTGTCACTGCTTTCCAAATGCGTTGCTATTTCATCCTTAATGATTGATTCCAACATTTTTCCCCATGACTGATGTCAGGCTTACCGGTCTATAATTACCCGTTTTCTCTCTCCCTCCTTTTTTAAAAAGTGGTGTGACATTAGCTACCCTCCAGTCCATAGGAACAGATCCAGAGTCGATAGACTGTTGGAAAATGACCACCAATGCATCCACTATTTCTAGAGCCACTTCCTTAAGTACTCTGTGATGCAGACTATCAGGCCCCAAGGATTTATCGGCCTTCAATCCCATCAATTTCCCTAACACAATTTCCCGCCTAATAAGGATATCCTTCAGTTCCTCCTTCTCACTAGACCCATTGACCCAGAGTACATTCGGAAGGTTATTTGTGTCTTCCTTCGTGAAGACAGAACCAAAGTATTTGTTCAATTGGTCTGCCATTTCTTTGTTCCCTATTATAAATTCACCTGACTCCGACTGCAAGGGACCTACGTTTGCCTTTACTAATCTTTTTCTCTTCACATAATTATAGAAGCTTTTGCAGTCAGTTTTTATGTTCTCTGCAAGCTTCCTCTCATACTCTATTTCCCCCTCTTAATTAAACCCTTTGTCCTTCTCTGTTGAATACTAAATTTCTCCCAGTCCTCAGGTTTGTTGCTTTTTTTAGCCAATTTATATGCCTCTTCCTTGGTTTTAACACTATCCTTAATTTCCCTTGTTAGCCACGGTTGAGCCACCTTCCCCGTTTTATTTTTACTCCAGACAGGGATGTACAATTGCTGAAGTTCATCCATGTGATCTTTAAATGTTTGCCATTGCTTATCCACCATCAACCCTTTAAGTGTCCTTTGCCAGTCTATTCTCGCCAATTCACGCCTCATACCATCGAAGTTACCTTTCCATAAGTTCAGGAGCCTAGTTTCTGAATTAACTGTGTCTCTCCATCTTAATAAAGAATTCAACCACATTATGGTCACTCTTCCCCAAGGGGCCTCGCACAACAAGATTGCTAATTAGTCCCTTCTTGTTACACATCACCCAGTCGAGGATGGCCAGCTCTCTCATTGGTTCCTCAACATATTGGTCTAGAAAACCATCCCTAATACACTCATTGACTTCTAAGAGAAGGATAACTAAATATCTCATGGAGAAGGATTGTTCCCTGATTATACAATATTTTCACAACCCTACTTAGGTCCTCGAGTTCCATGGATCATTTCTGGAAAACAAGTACTGGAAATTTGTCTGTTCTCGAACATTGTGGCTTTTTTAAAGAAGTTTGCCTACTTCCAAATCTGTTAATCACCATGCCTACCCCTTGAAGCAGCTGCAGACCTATAAATCTTGCAACAACTCCTGATTTCCTACCCAACAATGGGTAACTTCGGCCGCAGGTGTATTCCATCCCAGATCCAGATCATGTGATGAGCAAACTTCAGAAATGCAGCAGCCCTCTAATACCTTTCCCACATGTCTATTCTTCACAAGATGAGCTCAGAGAGTGATTAGACTATTCAACCCCTCAGTTCCTCCATTAGGATTTCAATGGCCCCATCTGAGAAATGGTTTGTTCTTTGGCCTCCTACATAAAGCATGCAAGAAACACCAAAATTATTTTCCTTACCATTTCTTTTCTCAATCATCTTGCGCAGTTTATTTCCACTTGACCCATCTGAAAAAGGAAATAAGTTGAAGATCCTTTTGCTTAGATAAAATAATAGAACAAAGTTACAAGGGGCAGATGATTGGTCCCTTAGAAGATGAGAAGGGGGATTTAATAATGGGAAATGTGGAAATGGCTGAGACCTTAAACAATTATTTTGCTTCGGTCTTCACAGTGGAAGACACAGAAACCATGCCAGAAATTGCTGGTCACAGGAATGTGGGAAGGGAGGACCTTGAGACAATCATTATCACGAGGGGGGTAGTGCTGGACAGGCTAATGGGACTCAAGGTAGACAAGTCCCCTGGTCCTGATGAAATGCATCCCAGGGTATTAAAAGAGATGGTGGAAGTTATAGCAGATGCATTCGTTATAATCTACCAAAATTCTCTGGACTCTGGGGAGGTACCAGCGGATTGGAAAGCAGCTAATGTAACGCCTCTGTTTAAAAAAGGGGGCAGGCAAAAGGCAGGTAACTATAGGCTGGTTAGTTTAACATCTGTAGTGGGGAAAATGCTTGAAACTATTAAGGAAGAAATAGCGGGACATCTAGATAGGAATAGTGCAATCAAGCAGACGCAGCATTGATTCATGAAGGGGAAATCATGTTTAACTAATTTACTGGAATTCTTTGAGGATATAACGAGCATGGTGGATAGAGGTGTACCGATGGATGTGGTGTATTTAGATTTTCAAAAGGCATTCAATAAGGTACCACACAAAAGGTTACTGCAGAAGATAAATGTACGCGTAGTCAGTGGAAATGTATTAGCATGGATAGAGAATTGGCTGGCGAACAGAAAGCAGAGAGTTGGGATAAATGGGTCCTTTTCGGGTTGGAAATCGGTTGTTAGTGGTGTGCCACAGGGATTGGTGCTGGGACCACAACTGTTTACAATATACATAGATGACCTGGAAGAGGGGACAGAGTGTAGTGTAACAAAATTTGCAGATGACACAAAGATTAGTGGGAAAGTGGGTTGTGTAGAGGACACAGAGAGGCTGCAAAGAGATTTAGATAGGTTAAGCGAATGGGCTAAGGTTTGGTAGATGGATTACAATGTCGGAAAGTGTGAGGTCATCCACCTTGGGAAAAAAAAACAGTAAAAGGGAATATTATTTGAATGGGGAGAAATTACAACATGCTGCAATGCAGAGGGACCTGGGGGTCCTTGTGCATGAATCCCACAAAGTTAGTTTACAGGTGCAGCAGGTAATCAGGAAGGCGAATGGAATGTTGGCCTTCATTGCGAGAGGGATGGAGTACAAAAGCAGGGAGGTCCTTCTCCAACTGTATAGGGTATTGGTGAGGCCGCACCTGGAGTACTGCGTGCAGTTTTTGTCACCAAGAATATACTAGCTTTGGAGGGGGTACAGAGACGATTTACTAGGCTGATTCCGGAGATGAGGGGGTTACCTTATGATGATAGATTGAGTAGACTGGGTCTTTACTCGTTGGAGTTCAAAAGGATGAGGGGTGATCTTATAGAAACATTTAAAATAATGAAAGGGATAGACAAGATCGAGGCAGAGAGGTTGTTTCCACTGGTCGGGGAGACTAGAACTAGGGGGCACAGCCTCAAAATACGGGGGAGCCAATTTAAAACCGAGTTGAGAAGGAATTTAGTCTCCCAGAGGGTTGTGAATCTGTGGAATTCTCTGCCCAAGGAAGCAGTTGAGGCTAGCTCATTGAACGTATTCAAATCACAGATAGCTAGATTTTTAACCAATAAGGGAATTAAGGGTTATGGGGAACGGGCGGGTAAGTGGAGCTGAGTCCACGGCCAGATCAGCCATGATCTTGTTGAATGGCGGAGCAGGCTCGAGGGGCTAGATGGCCTACTCCTGTTCCTAATTCTTATGTTCTTATAATCTTATGATTGTTGAAATAAGATCAGCCAAAGCATATGTTTGTTCACACACACCATTTCTAATTTACTAATGCTACTGTTTTAAGTTCCTCCAACTGAAAAAGATATGAGTCTCTTGCTTCAGCTGCTGAGCATAATACTAGTTATAATCAAAGTATACAATTTTTTCTAACTAATTAGAATGCGTCCAAGAGAGACCAGGAAGTTCTGGAGGTGGGGGAAAAGCGAAGGTCAGGAACTCGGGTGGTGGGGGTGGTGGTCAGGAACTTGTTTGTGGGGTAGTAGGAGGGGGGGAGGTGCGGTGGGGTAGGAGGTCCTGGAGGGTGAGCCCTATCTGTTCTTTGAAATCTCTAGATCCTGGCTGTCACAATGAATGGATCGAATTGCAAAGAAGATCTCGATTACTCAGGCAGGCAGGATCGAATTACACATTCCAAACAAACTGTTGGCTGTGTCTTGTCCTCCAAGGGGACCAATCAGAAATTTGGTATTGCAAATAATTAGCCATTGTCTCGGACACTCCCACAAATTGGGTAATCTTTTTTTCCGTACTTCAACCCAGCAAAAGATGATAGACACAAAACAGCTAACAGCTGATTATCAAGAGTATCACGTGAAACAGTAGCACAAGCTTATAACTTAAGCATTCGGAGAAAATCCACAAAATTGTTGTTATATTTGTAAGTAGATCTGGGCACATAGCACCATCTGGCTGTTTTTTCCAAAATATATTTTTCATCTTAAATTGAAATGTCACTTAAAAATGTTCTTAAACCAATAATCACCAAAAAATTACATCAACAGTCAGTCTCCGATTTCCAACCCTCTCCCGCCCAGTTCACAGAGATATTCTGCCCCATACAGCTCCCCACTATTTCTGAGACACATTCTCCTTCTCCTAGCCTCCCAAATTTCTACTGGTACTTTGCACCCATCCCTTCAAACTGGCATTCTGTTTCTTCCCATCATACCTCAGTTCATGCCACTATGATTTTCCTGCCTTCCTCAATTAATGCTAGCATTCTTCCTTCATCCGTTCAGTTAATGCCAGATGGGTTCAGTTTGGCTCAGTTGATAGAACTCTCGGCTCTGAGTGAGAAAGTTGTGGGTTGATGCCCCAAACCAGGACTTGAGCACATAATCTAGTTACAAAAGTAATTAGCTGACTGAAGTGCAATGGAACATCGTGAGGATGTGAAAGGTGCTATATAAATAAATGTTTGTTCATTTTCTCTCTCCCCTCCCCTTTTTCAGCTCACAGTTAATGGTGATATTTTTCCCCTTCTCAGTTAATGAGCTAATGAGGCTCTTTGCCCACTCCAGTTTATGCCGGCACTCCTTCCCCTCTCAAAGCTCCACTCCTTGCCTCTACCCTTTTGCCTTTCTTCCTTCTCTCAACACTGCTCCTATTTGTGGCCTGCTGTTACTTCATCATCATCATAGGCAGTCCCTTGAACCGAGGATGACTTGCTTCCACGTCAAAAAGTTCACAGGTGTTTCAATGATTAACCTAAAATTCCAGATCCGAACTAAATCTGGAAGGGTGGAAGATGCCTGTACTTGGATTTTTTTAAAGTGTGGTGACCGTTGCATACCAGCCACCACACGGGCTTGACAGAGCTAGGTCTTGGACCAGTAGCAAGGATGAACCAGGACAACTGGAGACCTGCTCTGCTGCATGGACCTAGTGCGCACACATATCACAGTGTGGGCTGGCCAGTGCTGCCCCAGGGCCCTCACCTCTTCTGAGCCCCGAACTTGTGCCTCTCCTGGGCCCTGATCACGTCCCTCTACAGTTACTTAAGGTGATTCTGGCCACTGTATATTGTTAATAGGATTCTCATGAGAATTCCCACTTATGGTACATAAAGGGCGATGCCACTTCTAAAGGGGCAAAGTGTGTTAGAAAGACAAGTCTTAAAGCTCTGTGCCTCAATGCGAGGAATATTCGTAATAAAGTGGACAAATTAACTGCACAGATAGCAGTTAACGGATATGACGTAACTGGCATCACGGAGACATGGATCCAGGGTGACCAAGGCTGGGAACTCATCATCCAGGGGTATTCAATATTCAGGAAGGATAGAGAGAAAGGAAAAGGAGGTGTGGTGGCATTGCTGGTTAAAGAGGAAATTAATGCAATAGTAAGGAAGGACATTAGCTTGGATAAGGTGGAATCGGTATGGGTGGAGCTACGGAATACCAAAGGGCAGAAAACACTAGTGGGAGTTGTGTACAGACCACCAAACAGTAATAGAGAGGTTGGGGATGGCATCAAACAGGAAATTAGGGATGCGTGCAATAAAGGTACAGCAGTTATCACGGGTGACTTTAATCTGCATATAGATTGGGCTAACCAAACTGGTAGCAAT
Source organism: Pristiophorus japonicus (assembly GCF_044704955.1). Classification (NCBI taxonomy): domain Eukaryota; kingdom Metazoa; phylum Chordata; class Chondrichthyes; family Pristiophoridae; genus Pristiophorus; species Pristiophorus japonicus. The sequence goes on along the minus strand of NC_091986.1, from coordinate 137,699,024 downwards.
ACGGAGGAGGAGGACTTCCTGGAGTGTATTAGGGATGGTTTTCTAGACCTATATGTCGAGGAACCAACTAGAGGGCTGGCCATCCTAGACTGGGTGATGTGTAATGAGAAAGGACTAATTTGCAATCTTGTTGTGCGAGGCCCCTTGGGGAAGAGTAACCATAATATGGTAGAATTCTTTATTAAGATGGAGAGTGACACAGTTAATTCAGAGACTAGCGTCCTGAACTTAAGGAAAGGTAACTTCGATGGTATGAGACGTGAATTGGCTAGAGTAGACTGGTACTTAAAAGGTTGACGGTAGATAGGCAATGGCAAACATTTAAAGATCACATGGATGAACTTCAACAATTGTACATCCCTGTCTGGAGTAAAAATAAAGCAGGGAAGGTGGCTCAACCGTGGCTAACAAGGGAAATTAAGGATCGTGTTAAATCCAAGGAAGAGGCATATATATTGGCCAGAAAAAGCAGCAAACCTGAGAACTGGGAGAATTTTATAATACAACAGAGGACGACAAAGGGTTTAATTAGGAGGGGGAAAATAAAGTATGAGAGGAAGCTTGCTGGGAACATAAAAACTGACTGCAAAAGCTTCCATAGAGACGTAAAGAGAAAAAGATTAGTGAAAACAAACGTAGGTCCCTTGCAGTCAGATTCAGGTGAATTTATAATGGGGAACAAAGAAATGGCAGACCAGTTAAACAAATACTTTGGTTCTGTCTTCACGAAGGAAGACACAAATAACCTCCCGGATATACTAGGGGACCAAGGGTCTAGTGAGAAGGAGGAACTGAAGGAAATCCTTATTCGGCGGCAAATTGTGTTAGGGAAATTGATGGGATAGAAGGCCGATAAATCCCCGGGGCCTGATAGTCGGCATCCCAGAGTATTAAGGAAATAAGCCTAGAAATAGTGGATGCATTGATGATCATTTTCCAACAGTCTATCAATTCTGGATTGGTTCCTATGGACTGGAGGGTAGCTAATGTAACACCACTTTTTAAGAAAGGAGGGAGAGAGAAAACGGGTAATTATAGAGCGGTTAGCCTGACATCAGTAGTGGGGAAAATGTTGGAATCAATTATTGAAGATGAAATAGCAGGGCATTTGGAAAGCAGTAACAGGATTGGTCCAAGTCAGCATGGCTTTATGAAATGGAAATCCTGCTTGACAAATCTTCTAGACTTTTTTGAGGATGTAACTCATAGAGTGGACAAGGGAGAACCAGTGGATGTGGTGTATTTGGACTTTCAAAAGGCTTTTGACAAGGTCCCACACAAGAGATTGGTGTGCAAAATTAAAGCACATGGTATTGGGGGTAATGTACTGACGTGGATAGAGAACTGGTTGGCAGACAGGAAGCAGAGAGTCGGAATAAACTGGTCCTTTTCAGAATGGCAGGCAGTGACTAGTGGGGTGCCGCATGGCTCAGTGCTGGGACCCCAGGTATTTACAATATACATTAATGATTTAGATAAAGGAATTGAGTGTAATATCTCCAAGTTTGCAGATGACACTAAGCTGGGTGGCAGTCTGAGCTGTGAGGAGGACGCTAAGAGGCTGCAGGTTGACTTGGATAGGTTAGGTGAGTGGGCAAACACATGGCAGAAGCAGTATAATGGGGATAAATGTGAGCTTATCCACTTTGGTGGCAAAAACACGAAGGCAGAATATTATCTGAATGGCGGCAGATTAGGAAAAGGGGAGGTGCAACGAGACCTGGGTGTCATGGTACATCAGTCATTGAAAGTTGGTACAGCAGGCGGTGAAGAAAGCAAATGGTAAGTTGGCCTTCATAGCTAGGGGATTTGAGTATAGAAGCAGGAAGGTGTTACTGCAGTTGTACAGGGCCTTAGTGAGGCCTCACCTGGAATATTGTGTTCAGTTTTGGTCTCCTAATCTGAGGAAGGACATTCTTGCAATTGAGGGAGTGCGGTGAAGATTCACCAGACTGATTCCCGGATGGCAGGACTGACATATGAGGAGAGACTGGATCGACTGGGCCTGTATTCGCTGAAGTTTTGAAGGATGAGAGGGGATCTCATAGAAACATAGAAAATTCTGACGGGACTGGACAGATTAGATGCAGGAAGAATGTTCCCGATGTTGGGGAAGTCCAGAACCAGGGGACATAGTCTAAGGATAAAGGTAAGCTATTTAGGACTGAGATGAGGAGAAACTTCTTCACTCAGAGTTGTTAACCTGTGGAATTCCCTACCGCAGAGAGTTGTTGATGCCAGTTCATTGGATATATTCAAGAGGGAGTTAGATACGGCCCTTATGGCTAAAGGGATCAAGGGGTATGGAGAGAAAGCAGGAAAGGGGTACTGAGGTGAATGATCAGCCATGATCTTATTCAATGGTGGTGCAGGCTCGAAGGGCCGAATGGCCTACTCCTGCACCTATTTTCTATGTTTCTATTAATGGTAGCAGTGTTGGGGAGAGGGTGGGGTCCAGGCTGACTTTTGTCAGCAAGCATTATCCCGCAGTCCAACCCTCAAAACGTTAATGATTGCTTAAAATGCCGATGGTTGGCATATGTATATATCTTTGACTCAGGATTGTTATCGACAGTTAAGCTTACAGAATATTGGACCCATCATTGTTGGCAAGCAAAATCTTTACTACATAGTCCCAAAGGGAATATAAGGTGCAGGAATGTTTGTACAGCCACCTAGTGGACTACTGATGTAATAACAATAATGCCATGTGCTTTGCATAGTTCTACCTGGGAGCCATGTGGCACAGGTCTCTGTGTTTACTGTGTCTCAAAATAGCACAGATTGGCGATGAGGATGTAACTTTTGGATTCCCAGGCCTAAATTTTTGTTGGAGGATAATCCTACCAACCGATGGAGAGACTGTTAGAGGTTCTTCATTTTGCAGAAAAGCTTAAAAATCCAAAGTAATTTTTGAGCACACGTGATTGAACTGTCGATGTTGCCAGAGTCTAGATGGCCACACCTCTGGGAATAATAGGGTGCTGAAGTCAATTCCATCGAGACCGAGAGACTTTCGGATCATATTTGGAGTGGCTAGAAATGTTTTTCACCGCAAATATTATTGACGAAGTCTGTGATGATGTAATCCGTAACCGGACGGTTTTAGAAATGAAACGGACTATTTTCTTAACCTGAGGCCCTGAGGTGTATGAAACCTTGAAAAATCTTCTGGTCCCTGCCAAGCCGAAACACAGGCCACTGAAGGAGATTCTAATAAAGTTGGAATAGCACTACAATCCTGAACACCTGAAAATTGGTGAAAGTTATCATTTTGGAACAACTGATCAATTAAATGACAGAGCTTTGTGTGACCTCTTTGTTTGTGGGTTGAAAAATGAACAAATCAGAAGAAAATTGTCGACAATCATTAACTTGACTTTTGAATTAGCTTGTCAGACAGCTATGTTGATGGATATGGCCGACCAATACTCCCGAGAATTTTGCGCCATTTCCAATCATCAGACAACTGAGGTGAATAGGCTGCAGCCTAAAAATAAAAGGCAGTTGGGCCAAAAGGCCTCAGCAACTGGCCCTGAAGTTGTGCTATTGGTGCCTGGTACAACACCTCGCTCAAAGCTGTCCATATGTGTTGGCAGAGTGTTTTTACTGCAAGAAAACTGGGCATCTTGCGAAGGCTTGTCAACAGAAGAGTAAACTGACTGGCAATGCTCGAGGTAGAAATCGGCAGACACTACATAGCGTTGAAGAGAAGCAGCAGGATGAGGAGTTTCTGGAGATTCACGTCATCAGGAGCGCAAAGGTATCTAACAGTGATTTGCGAAGTATTGTTGTCCAAGTAGATGTCGCAGGAACCAGGATACCTATGGAAATCAACACCGGTGCAACATCGGTCAACATAGTACCAGAATCGCTATATCGTGACAAGTGGCATGATTTTCAACTAGAGAAGTTGAAGATAGAGTTGCGAGGCTACTCAGGAGAGCAAATCCCTGTTGTAGGAAGTGTCACCGTACCAGTGTAATAGAAGGATCAGTATCAGAGCTTGCCTGTCATAATAGTGACAGGAGACAAGCCTGCCTTGATAAGAAGAAATTGGTTGGGATCACTGAAGCTGGATTGGAATTTAGATTTTTCACGTGGAAGCAAAATTTGCATCGAAAGATGATATCATTAAGCAGTAGCTGAAAGTGTTCCACAAAACAGGCAGTCCGATCCAAGACTTCAAGGTGAGTGTCAAAATGCAGACGGATGCAAGGCCCGTACCATATGCATTCACTGAGAAGTTGAGCAAGAACTCAAAGACTAGAAACTGAGAACATTATCCTTAATGTAGTTCTGAGTAATTGGGCTACACCTATACCTAAGTCAGATGGTAAAATAAGGTTGAGCGGTGATAAGGTTACTGTAAATCAGCTTCTAGAGTATAATCTACCCAATATGTTGCCAAAAGTGGAAGATTTGTCCACAATGCTGACAGGTGGCCATAGAAACATAGAAAATAGGTGCAGGTGTAGGCCACTCAACCCTTCGAGCCTGCACCACCATTCAATATGATCATGGCTGATCATGCAAATTCAGTACCCCATTCCTGCTTTCTCTCCATACCCCTTGATCCCTTTAGCTGTAAGGGCCACATCTAACTCCCTTTTGAATATATCTAATGAACTGGCCTCAACAACTTTCTCTGGTAAAGAATTCCACAGGTTCACAATTTTCTGAGTGAAGAAGTTTCTCCTCATCTCGGTCCTAAATGGCTTACCCCTTATCCTTAGACTGTGACCCCTGGTTCTGGACTTCGCCAACATCGGGAACATTCTTCCTGCATCTAACCTGTCCAATCCCGTCAGAATTTTATATGTTTCTATGAGATCCCCTCTCATTCTTCTAAATTCCAGTGAATATAAGCCTAGTCGATCAAGTCTCTCCTCATATGTCAGTCCTGCCATCCCGGGAATCAGTATGGTGAACCTTCGCTGCACTCCCTCAATAGCAAGAATGTCCTTGGTGAGAGGTGGGAGCAGCGTCGGAGCGGCCTATAAAAGGCCCAGCGGGAGCTCGAGAGTCAGCGGCAGTTGGCGAGAGATGGGAGCAGTGTTGGAGCGGCCTATAAAAGGCGTACCGGTGCAGCTACAGCGGGAGAGAAAGCAAAAAAGAAGTAGAAAGGAATCAAAAGGTGACGTCACAGCCAATGGGGTAAGTGATTGGTGAGTAGCTTTTCTTTATTTTTATATCAGTAAGTAAACTGTAACATTGTTATTACCAATTTAAGGGTATCTAAGGGTTAAGGCATGGCAGGAGAGATCGGTCACGTGATATGCTCCTCCTGTGCCATGTGGGAACTCAGGGACGCTTCCGGTGTCCCTGACGACTACGTGTGTAAGAAGTGTATCCGCCTCCATCTCCTGATAGACCGCGTTGCGGAATTGGAGCTAAGGGTGGATTCACTCTGGAGCATCCACGATGCTGAGAATGACATAAGTGGCACGTGTGGTGAGTTGGTCTTACCGCATGAGAAGGATCCACAGCCAGCTAGGGAATGGAAGACCAGCAGGAAGAGTAGTACAAAGAAGGTAGTGTAGGGGTCCCATCTGGTCATCCCCCTGCAAAACAGATACACTGTTTTGAGTGCTGTTGAGGGAGATGACTCATTAGGGGAGAGCAACAGCAGCCAAGTTCATGGCACCGTGGCTGGCTCTGTTGTACAGGAGGGCATAAAAAAGAGTGGGAGAGCGATAGTGATAGGGGATTCAATCATAAGGGGAATAGATAGGCGTTTCTGCGGCAGCAAGCGAGAATCCAGGATGGTATGTTGCCTCCTTGGTGCAAGGGTCAAGGATGACTCCGAGCGAGTGCAGGACATTCTGAAAAGGGAGGGAGAACAGCCAGTTGTCATGGTGCACATTGGTACCAACGACATAGGTAAAAAAAGGGATAAGGTCCTACGAGACGAATTTAAGGAGCTAGGAGTTAAATTAAAAAGTAGGACCTCAAAAGTAGTAATCTCGGGATTGCTACCAGTGCCACGTGCTAGTCAGAGTAGGAATCGCAGGATAGCACAGATGAATACGTGGCTTGAGCAGTGGTGCAGCAGGGAGGGATTCAAATTCGTGGGGCATTGTAACAGGTTCTGGGGGAGGTGGGATCAGTACAAACCGGACGGTCTGCACTTGGGCAGGAACGGAACCAATGTCCTAGGGGGAGTGTTTGCTAGTGCTGTTGGTGAGGAGTTAAACTAATATGGCAGGGGGATGGGAACCAATACAGGGAGACAGAGGGAAACAAAATGGAGACAAAAACAAAAGACAGAAAAGAGATGAGTAAAAGTGGAGGGCAGAGAAACCAAAGGCAAGAAACAAAAAGGGCCACTGAATATAAAAGGGCTGCAGGAGGGATAAAAACTAAAAATCATGGTTTAAAAACTAGGATGAAAACACTCTACCTAAATGCACGCAGCATTAGAAATAAAGTAAATGAGTTGACGGCACAAATCATTACAAATGGGTATGATTTGGTGGCCATTACAGAGACATGGTTGCAAGGTGGCCAGGACTGGGAATTAAACGTACAGGGGTATCTGACAATTCGGAAAGATAGGCAGGAAGGGAAGGGAGGTGAGGTAGCTTTGTTAATAAGGGATGATATCAGGGCAGTTGTGAGGGATGATATTGGCTCCAATGAACAAAATGTTGAATCATTGTGGGTGGAGATTAGAGATAGTAAGGGGAAAAAGTCACTGGTCGGCGTAGTTTATAGGCCCCCAAATAATAACTTCATGGTGGGGCGGGCAATAATCAAGGGAATAATGGAGGCATGTGAAAAAGGAACGGCAGTAGTTATGGGGGATTTTAACTTACATATCGATTGATCAAATCGCAGGGGGTAGCCTGGAGGAGGAATTCATAGAATGCATACGAGATTGTTTCTTAGAACAGTATGTAACAGAGCCTACAAGGGAGCAAGCCATTTTGGATCTAGTCCTGTGTAACGAGACAGGAAAAATAAACGATCTCCTCGTAAAAGATCCTCTCGGAATGAGTGATCACAATATGGTTGAATTTGTAATACAGATTGAGGATGAGGAAGTTGTGTCAGAATCGAGCGTACTATGCTTAAACAAAGGGGACTACAGTGGGATGAGGGCAGAGTTGGCTAAAGTAGACTGGAAACAAGGACTAAACGGTGGCCCAATTGAGGAACAGTGGAGGACTTTTAAGGAGCTCTTTCATAATGCGCAACAAAAATATATTCCAGTGAAAAAGAAGGGCGGCAAGAGAAGAGATAACCAGCCGTGGACAACCAAGGAAATAAAGGAAAGTATCAAATCAAAGACCAATGCATATAAGGTGGCCAAGGTTCGTGGGAAACTAGAGGATTGTGAAGATTTTAAGCAACAGCAAAGAATGACTAAAAAAGCAACAAAGAAAGGGAAGATAGATTACGAAGGTAAACTTGCGCAAAACATAAAAACAGATAGTAAAAGCTTTTACAGATATATAAAACGGAAAAGAGTGACTAAAGTAATTGTTGGTCCCTTAGAAGATGAAAAGGGGGATTTAATAATGGGAAATGTGGAAATGGCTGAGACCTTAAACAATTATTTTGCTTCCGTCTTCACAGTGGAAGACACAAAAACCATGCCAAAAATTGCTGGTCATAGGAATGTGGGAAGGGAGGACCTTGAGATGATCACTATCACTAGGGAGGTAGTGCTGGACAGACTAATGGGACTGAAGGTAGACAAGTCCCCCGATCCTGATGAAATGCATCCCAGGGTATTAAAAGAGATGGCGGAAGTTATAGCAGATGCATTTGTTATAATCTACCAAAATTCTCTGGACTCTGGGGAGGTACCAGCGGATTGGAGAGCAGCTAATGTAACGCCTCTGTTTAAAAAAGGGGGCAGGCAAAAGGCAGATAACTATAGGCCGGTTAGTTTAACATCTGTAGTGGGGAAAATGCTTGAAACTATCATTAAGGAAGAAATAGCGGGACATCTGGATAGGAATAGTGCAATCAAGCAGACGCAGCATGGATTCATGAAAGGGAAATCATGTTTAACTAACTTACTGGAATTCTTTGATATAACGAGCATGGTGGATAGAGGTGTACCGATGGATGTGGTATATTTAGATTTCCAAAAGGCATTCGATAAGGTGCCACACAAAAGGTTACTGCAGAAGATAAAGTTACGCGAAGTCAGAGGAAATGTATTAGCATGGATAGAGAATTGGCTGGCGAACAGAAAGCAGAGAGTTAGGATAAATGGGTCCTTTTCCGGTTGGAAATCAGTGGTTAGTGGTGTGCCACAGGGATCAGTACTGGGACCACAACTGTTTACAATATACATAGATGACCTAGAAGAGGGGACAGAGCGTAGTGCAACAAAATTTGCAGATGACACTAAGATTCGTGGGAAAGCGGGTTGTGTAGAGGACTCAGAGAGGCTGCAAGGAGATTTGGATAGGTTAAGCGAATGGGCTAAGGTTTGGCAGATGGAATACAATGTCGGAAAGTGTGAGGTCATCCACCTTGGGAAAAAAAACAGTAAAAGGGAATATTATTTGAATGGAGAGAAATTACAACATGCTGTGGTGCAGAGGGACCTGGGGGTCCTTGTGCATGAAACTCTTTTGGAGTTCACCTGCAAAAACATTAAACATTAAACGGTGCCACCCGACCTGGGTGACACTCCAGACATTTACAAGGCCCTTTTTTTTTTTTCCCCCCTTTTTTTTGTTTTTTTTAGTGTTTTTCTATTTTTTGGTTTTTTTTTTGGGGCACTAAAATCACAATTTTCCCCAGTGCCCCCTATAAAAGGGAAGGGGGACACTAAAAGCACTGGCAATGAAAACAAATTAAACTTTAAAACGTAAAATCAAATTAAAATTTGGTTGCCGGGCGTGATGCTGCACTCCAGTCCCTTCGGTGCCCACCTCTCGCGGAAGGCCGCGAGCGTACCGGTGGACACCACGTGCTCCATCTCCAAGGCCACCCTGGACCGGATGTAAGAGCGGAAGAGAGGCAGGCAGTCAGGTTGAACGACCCCCTCGACCGCCCGCTGCCTGGACCGGCTGATGGCACCCTTGGCCGTGCCCAGGAGCAGTCCTACGAGGAGGCCCTCGGACCTACCCGCTCCCCTCCGCACAGGGTGCCCAAAGATCAGGAGAGTGGGACTGAAGTGCAGCCAGAATTTCAGGAGCAGCCCCTTCAAATAATGGAACAGGGGCTGCAACCTTGTGCACTCAATAAAAACATGGAACACGGACTCCTCCAGACCGCAGAAATTGCAGGCGGCCTGGGAGTCCGTGAACCGGCTTAAAAATTTGTTGCACGGCACTGCTCCGTGCACCACCCTCCAGGCCAAGTCCCCGATGAATAGTGGGAGGACCCCTGCGTAGAGTGCCCTCCATCGGGGACCCCCGCCTCCTCCGGACGGCAAGATGGTACGCCATGGCGTGTCCGGACGGCCGGCGAGGATGGCAAAGTTGAGGGTGTGCAGGAGCAGCCCGTACAGGAAACCCCTCCGCGCGGAACTGAAAGGCACGGAGGGGATTTCCCCGAGGCGGCTCAAGTTGTGAGGCGTCCTTGTGCATGAATCCCAAAAAGGTTAGTTTGCAGGTGCAGCAGGTAATCAGGAAGGCAAACGGAATGTTGGCCTTCATTGCGAAAGGGATGGAGTACAAAAGCAGGGAGGTGTTGCTGCAACTGTATAAGGTATTGGTAAGGCCGCACCTGGAGTACTGCGTGCAGTTTTGGTCACCTTACTTAAGGAAGGATATACTAGCTTTGGAAGGGGTACAGAAACGATTCACTAGGCTGGTTCGAGAAATGAGGGGGTTACCTTATGATGATAGATTGAGTAGACTGGGTCTTTACTCCTTGGAGTTCAGAAGGATGAGGGGTGATCTTATAGAAACATTTAAAATCATGAAAGAGATAGACAAGATTGAGGCAGAGAGGTTGTTTCCACTGGTCGGGGAGACTAGAACTAGGGGGCACAGCCTCAAAATACGGAGGAGACAATTTAAAACGAGTTGAGAAAGAATTTCTTCTCCCAGAGGATTGTGAATCTGTGGAATTCTCTGCCCAAGGAAGCAGTTGAGGCTGGCTCATTGAATGTTTTCAAGTCAAAGATAGATAGATTTTTAAGCAATAAGGGAATTAAGTGTTACGGGGAGAGGGCGGGTAAGCGGAGCTGAGTCCACGACCAGATCAGCCATGATCTTATTGAATGGCGGAGCAGGCTTGAGGGGCTAGATGGCCTACTCCTGTTCCTAATTCTTATGTTATGTTCTTATGTCCTTTCTCAGATTAGGAGACCAAAACTGAACACAATATTCAAGGTGTGACCTCACCAAGGCCCTGTACAACTGCAGTAAGAACTCCCTGCTCCTATACTCAAATTTTCTCGCTATGAAGGCCAACATGCCATTTGCCTTCTTCACCGCCTGCTGTACCTGCATGCCAACTTTCAATGACTGATCTTTTCAAAGTTAGATCTAACAAACGCCAACCTACAACTTGAGTTAGATGAAGAGTCCAAGTCATGCTTGAATATAAATATTTACCTAGGCCTATATCAGTTCAATAGGCTACCATTTGGAGTGTCTTCCGCCTCCAATACATTCCAGGGGGTGATGCACCAAATTTTGCAAGAGATTCAAGGAGTAGTGTATTATTTAGATGACATACTAATTTCTGCACCAAACAGACAAATCCATGATAAGGTGTTGAATGAAGTGTCAGCTGTGGCTCAGTATGTAGCACTCTTGTCTCTGAGTCAGAAATGGTTGTGGGTTCAAGTCCCACTTCAAGGACTTGAGCACCAAAAAAATCTAGGCTGACACTCCAGTGCAGTGCTGAGGTTAAGACGTCTGCTTTCTTACGTGGACATAAAAGATCCCATGTCACTATTTCGAAGAGGAGCAGGGGAGTTATCCCCGGTGTCCTGGCTACTATTGATTCCTCAATCAACAAAAAACAGATTATCAGCTCATTATCACTTTGCTGTTTGTGAGAGCTTGCTTGTGTGCAAATTGGCTGCTGTGTTTCCTACATTACAACAGTGACTACACTTCAAAAGTAATTCATTTTCTGCAAGTGCTTTGAGACGTCCAGTAGTCGTGAAAAGACACTATATAAATCCAAGTCTTTCCTTTTTCTTTTCTCAAACAGCTAGAAAAGCACAGAGTACAAGTGACTGCTCACAAGTGTGAAATGTTTCAAAACTCAGTGGTGTACTTATGCACAGAGTAGACAAAGATGGTTTACATACAACCAAGGGAAAACTGGATGCAATCAAAAATGCGTCCACTCCCAAGAATGTTAGGCGATCTTCATGATCAACACCTGGGAATGTGCTTGATCAAGAGTTTTGCACACAGTTACTTATGGTGGCCAGGTTTCAATAAAGAGATAGAGTCATCATCATCATCATAGGCGGTCCCTCGAACGAGGATGATTTGCTTCCATGAGAGTTCACAGAGGTTTCAATGAAGGACCCGATGTTCCAGTCCTGAACTTCAGTTGAGGGAGTGGAAGATGCCTGTGCGTGGATTTTTTTAATGTGTGGTGACCGTTGCACATCAACCACCACACGGGCTTGACAGAGCTAGGCCTTTATCCAGTGGCAAGGGTTAACCAGGGCGACTGGAGACCTGCTCTGCTGATAGAGTACATAGTTAGTCAGTGTACAACATGCTAATCAGTGAACAAGAAATCACAATCAGTACCTTTACATCCATGGAAATGGCCTCCCAAGGTATGGCAAAGGTTACATGTAGATTTTGCTGAGCTAGAAGAACAGTAATTGTTCATAGTGATAGATAGTCATTCAAAGTGGGTAGAGGTGTTTCAGGTGCAGATAATAATAAGCAAAACACTGGACAATTTCTGAAGATTGTTTTCTTCATATGGCCTCCCAGAAGAAATTGTGTCTGATAATGGGCCGCAATTTTGTTCAGAAGACTTTGCACATTTCATGAGCAGAAATTGTGTGAAACAAACCAAAGTTCCACCGTATCACCCTGCTTCAAATGGTGCAGCAGAGCACAACTTGTAAAACGTGCCCGCATCAAGCAAAGGTTGGATGCAAATTCAAAGAAATGTCAGCTGTCCTTGGACCACAAACTGCTAAATTTTATGATGACCTATCAGACTATTCCTCATACCACCACTGGTAGAAAACCAGCAGAGTTGCTTCTCAAACAACAGTCACAAAACAGCTTCTCATTGTTAAAGCCAAACTTGGCACATTCAGTAGAAGAGAAACAATCAAGGCAGAAAGAGAGTCATGATACAGGTAGACTAAGAGAGAGAAGTGTAAAATTTATTCAGGAGGTTAGAGTGAAGAACCATCACCATAAATGGTCAAAGTGGTCGCTGGGAAGAGTAATGATATGTGGCTCTCGCACATATTTGGTCAAGGTGTTTGATGATGGAAAGGTTAGGTTTGTTCACATTGATCATATATTACGTAAAGATGTGGAAGGAGTTTAAAGTTGGGATGATTCACTTGATTCTGATGAGTCAGGTAATCATGTTACAAGTCAAGTACCAGTAGCAAATCCTACATCAGCTGTACCAGAAACAAGTCCAAGAGAAAGTTGGAATTTAAGTCCGAGTCTGCGTCAGCCAGACAAACAGTCTGAATGTGTAGAGTCCAAATGTAGATCAAGGTCAGCCCTTGGAGAAAAACTCCCCTCAGTCTCAGCCTAGAATGAGTTAAAGCCCTACAACAAGATTGGAATGTTCTGTTCAAGAAAGAAGGTATCCTCTGCGAAACAGAAAACCAGTGGTTACGTTTAATCTGTAAATATGGAATATAAGTTCATATTTTTTGTTTGTGTTATAGAATTCTGTAGTAGAATTTGGAAACATAAAATGGGTTCCATTTGAGAAATGTATACCAAGAATTGTATATACCATACCCGCCAAAATGGCTGCCGGGGTGGCAGCTCCCTAGGGAGCTCCCCTGCTGAACAACCACCATTTGCTACCATCTGGCAACTTTCCACTCTCAACCTCCCCTCTCCCACTGTCTAAACTTCCCCTAGCCCTAATAGACCCTAATAGGGGGTTTAAACACTTAAACCCCTACACTAAACCCAACCCTGCGAATCCCACAAGATCAGGCCTACCTCGGGCTTCCCACCACACCGCCCATCGGCAACAATGATCCATGACGACGCCCTGCGAGCAGTTGAGACTCCGACCAGGTGTACGGGCCTTCACTTCCCCAGTGGAGGCAGGCCTTCTCCTCCAGTGGTGGTGGTCCTTCACTCCTCCAAAGGCGGGCCTTCACTCCTCCAGCGGTGGGCTTTCACTCCTCGACGACAGCTGGACCTCACCTTCCCCACAGGTGACCTCCTCCTTCAGCGACGACAGGAGCTCTCCTTCTCCTCCAGCACGTGGTGAGCATCATGGCTGTGACCCCCGATCTCCCACTCTGAACCCGAGTGGGACACTGACCCTCCCAATGCCTGCCCCCAGCCAAGCCTCGGACCGCCTACCATCAAGGGTGCTACTCAGCGTCAAGCCTGCAGCCAACAACTTGCCGTAGGAAATTAGGCCCATACAGCAGTGCCTGGTCTCCAGTCGTCTTGGACCCCCTTGCCACTGGATCAAGACCTTGCTCAGCTAAGCCCATGTGGTTGCCAGTGTGCAACGACCACCCCACGTTAAAAGAACTCATGCACAGGCATCTCCCACTCCTCTATCATGAAGTTCGCGACCTGGAACATCAGGACCCTCATCGACAACCCCAACAGTGACAGGCTGGAACGCCGCACCGCCATAGTTGCCCGGGAACTTAGACGCTTTGATAGCGACATCGCCGTCCTAAGCAAGACCCGATGGGCAGGGGAGGGCCAGCTCGAGGAACAAGGTGGAGGTTACACCTTCTTCTGGAAAGGGAAACCAGAGGAAGAATGCTGCCTCCACGGAGTTGGCTTCGCCATCAAAAACAAGCTGGTCGACTGCCTCAAAGACTCCCCCTGCGGGGTTAACGAACGCCTCATGACTCTTCGACTCACCCTATCCCGGAATAAATGCTTCACAGTCATCAGTGCATACACCCCAACACTCAATGAAACAGATGAGACCAAGAAGGGTTTCTACTCCAACCTCTCAAAATCCCTGTCCTGCATCCTCGCAGACGACAAATTGATCCTCCTCGGTGACTTCAACACCAGGGTTGGCAAGGACACAGCCCTCTGGGGAGGCATCATTGGTAGAAAGGGAGTAGGGAAAGCCAACTCCAGTGGTACCCTACTCCTGACAAAATGTCTAGAACATGAACTTGTCATCACCAACACCTTGTTCCGCCAGAGGGACAAATACAAGGCATCGTGGCAACACCTCGCTCCAAAAAATGGCACCTGCTCGACTATGTCATCGTCCGAGCTAGGGATCACAAGGATGTGTGCATCACCCACGCCATGACAGCATCTGATGACTGCTGGACAGACCACTGCCTAATCAGATACGTCATTGACATCAACATAGCCCCAAAGCGGAGGGGACAGCAGAAGCAGTGCCCCAAAAAAGTTAATGCCGGGGCACTTAAAGACCCAGCGAAGAGAGCCCTATGCACCAGCGCCTCACAGTTAACCTAGCGTGCCTTGATGACCCCGAGATGCAGAATGCCCACAGCGCTAGTCTGCCCTCCAGGCCTCCATAATCATTCTAGACCAATATGTCGAGCAACCAACTAGGGAGCTGGCCATCCTAGACTGGGTGATGTGTAATGAGAAGGGACTAATTAGCAATCTTGTTCTGCGAGGCCCCTTGGGGAAGAGTGACCATAATATAGTAGAATTTTTTATTAAGATGGAGAGTGACACAGTTAATTCGGAAACTAGGGTCCTGAACTTAAGGAAAGGTAACTTTGACGGTATGAGGCGTGAATTGGCTAGAATAGACTGGCAAAGGATACTTAAAGGGTTGACGGTGGATAAGCAATGGCAAACATTTAAAGATCACATGGATGAACTTCAGCAATTGTACATCCCTGTCTGGAATAAAAATAAAACAGGGAAGGTGGCTCAACCATGGCTAACAAGGGAAATCAAGGATAGTGTTAAAGCCAAGGAAGAGGCATACAATTTGGCTAGAAAAAGCAACAAACCTGAAGACTGGGAGAAAATTAGAATTCAACAGGCTAAGGGTTTAATTAAGAGGGGGAAAATAGAGTACGAAAGGAAGCTTGCAGGGAACATAAAAACTGACTGCAAAAGCTTCTATAAATACGTGAAGAGAAAAAGATTAGTGAAGGCAAACGTAGGCCCCTTGCAGTCGGATTCAGGTGAATTTATAATGGGGAACAAAGAAATGGCAGACTAATTGAACAAATACTTTGGTTCTGTCTTCACGAAGGAAGACACAAATAACCTACCAAATGTACTAGGGGACAGTAGGTCTAGTGAGAAGGAGGAACTGAAGGATATCCTTATCAGGCAGGAGGGTAGCTAATGTAACCCCACTTTTTAAAAAAGGAGGGAGAGAGAAAACGGGTAATTATAGACCGGTGAGCCTGACATCAGTAGTGGGGAAAATGTTGGAATCAATCATTAAGGATGAAATAGCAGCACATTTGGACAGTAGTGACAGGATTGGACCAAGTCAGCATGGATTTATGAAAGGGAAATCATGTTTGACGAATCTTCTGGAATTTTTTGAGGATGTAACTAGCAGAGTGGACAAGGGAGAATCAGTGGATGTGGTGTATTTGGACATTCAAAAGGCTTTTGACAATGTCCCGCACAAGAGATTGGTGTGCAAAATCAAAGCGCATGGTACTGGGGGTAATGTACTGAACTGGATAGAGAACTGGTTGGCAGACAGGAAGCAGAGAGTCGGGATAAACGGGTCCTTTTCAGAATGGCAGGCAGTGACTAGTGGAGTGCCGCAGGGCTCAGTGCTGGGACCTCAGCTATTTACAATATACATTAACGATTTAGATGAAGGAATTGAGTGTAATATCTCGAAGTTTGCGGATGACACTAAACTAAGTGGTGGTGTGAGCTGTGAGGAGGATGCTAAGAGGCTGCAGGGGGACTTGGACAGGTTAGGTGAGTGGGCAAATGCATGGCAGATGCAGTATAATGTGGATAAATGTGAGGTTATCCATTTTGGGGGCAAAAACACGAAGGCAGAATATTATCTGGATGGCGGCAGATTAGGAAAAGGGGAGGTGCAACGAGACCTGGGTGTCATGGTTTGTCACTGAAAGTGGGCATGCAGGTACAACAGACGGTGAAGAAGGCAAATGATATGTTGGCTTTCATAGCTAGGGGATTTGAGTATAGGAGCAGGGAGGTCTTACTGCAGTTGTACAGGGCCTTAGTGAGGCCTCACCTGGAATATTGTGTTCAGTTTTGGTCTCCTAATCTGAGGAAGGACGTTCTTGCTATTGAGGGAGTGCAGCAAAGGTTCACCAGACTGATTCCAGGGATGGCTGGGCTGTCATATGAGAGATTGGATCAACTGGGCCTTTATTCACTGGAGTTTAGAAGGATGAGAGGGGAGCTCATAGAAACTGATTCTGATGGGACTGGACAGATAGATGCGGGAAGAATGTTCCCGATGTTGGGGAAGTCCAGAACCAGGGGACTTAGGATAAGGGGTAGGCCATTTAGGACTGAGATGAGGAGAAATTTCTTCACACAGAGAGTTGTTAATCTGTGGAATTCCCTGCCGCAGAGAGTTGTTGATGCCAGTTCATTGGATATATTCAAGAGGGAGTTAGATGTGGCCCTTACAGCTAAGGGGATCAAGGGGTATGGAGAGAAAGCAGGAAAGGGGTACTGAGGGAATGATCAGCCATGATCTTATTGAATGGTGGTGCAGGCTCGAAGGGCTGAATGGTCAACTCCTGCACCTATTTTCTATGTTTCTATGTGCCTGCAAAGAGATACTCAGTCACTCGAGCAGGAAACACCAGAATTGGTTTGATGAGAATGATCAGGAGATTCAAGAGCTAATAGATCGCAAATGCAGGGCATTTCTGAGCCTTAAGCAACAATCGAAATCCGGAGCAGCAAAACAGCATTAGAGACAGCTCAAGGCTGAGGTCCAACAAAAAATCTGGGACCTAAAGAACAGGTGGTGGATGGAGAAAGCACAGGAGATACAGCAGCTGGCCAACAGCCATGAGGTGCGAGGATTCTTCATCGCAGTCAAGGTCACCTATGGCCCAAATACCTAAGGCCTCACCCCACTGCTGGCCAAGAACAGGGAAACACCCAACAAAGACACCGAGGCAATCAGAGCCCGCTGGAAGGAGCACTTCGAAGACCTCCTCATCCGAGACTCTGCCTTTGACTCGAGTGTTCTCGACTCCATCCCACAGCATGCTACTCGCCACTACCTCAGTAAAACCCCAACACTACACGAGGTAGAAAAAGCCATAAGGCAGCTTAAGAACAACAAGGCTTCAGGAGCGGATGGAATCCCTGATGAGACACTGAAGTATGGCAGAGAGGCACTACTGGCACGAATACTCTCATCTGGAGGGAGGAGAGCATGCTGGAAGATCTCAGAGATGCAGTGATCGTGACCATCTTTTAAAAAGGGGACAAGTCCGGCTGCGGCAACTACAGAGGAATCTCCCTGTTATCAGCCACTGGGAAGGTCGTCGCTAGAGTCCTCTGCAACTGTCTTCTCCCTGTGGCCGAGGAGCTCCTCCCGGAGTCACACTGCGGATTTCGTCCACTATGGGGCACAACGGACATTATTTTTGCAGCGCGACAGCTGCAGGAAAAATGCAGGAAACAGCACCAGCCCTTATACATGGCCTTCTTCGACCTTACAAACATAGAAACATAGAAAATAGGAGCAGTAGTAGGCCATTCGGCCCTTCGAGTCTGCACCACCATTCAATATGATCATGGCTGATCCTCGATCTCAACACCATATTCCCGCTTGTTCTCCATACCCCTTGATGCCTTTTGTTTCTAGAAATCTATCTCCCGCTTATATATATTCAGTGACTTGGCCCCCACAGCATTCTGTGGTAGAGAATTCCACAGGTTCACCACCCTCTGAATGAAAAAATGTCTCCGCATCTCGGTCCTAAATATTTTTATTTTAAAATCCCAGTATCCTGAGACTGTGACCCCTTGTTCTAGCTTCCCAGCCAGGGGAAACATCCTCCCTGCATCCAATCCAGTCAGAATTTTATACGTTTCAATGAGATCCCCTAAACTCTAGTGAATACAGGCCTAGTCGACCCAATCTCTCCTCATATGACAGTCCTGCCATCCCAGGAATCAGTCTGGTGAACATTCGCTGCACTCCCTCTATGGCAAGTATATCCTTTCTTAGGTAAGGAGACCAAAACTGCACACATTATTTCAGGTGCGGTCTCATCAAGGCCGTATATAACTATAGTAAGACATCCTTGCTCCTGTACTCAAATCCTCTTGCAATGAAGGCCAACATACCATTTGCCTTCCTAACTGCTTGTTGCACCTGCATGTTTGCTTTCAATGACTGGTGTACAAGGACACCCTGGTCCCTCTGTACATCGACACTTCCCAAGCCATCACCATTTAAATAATACTTTGTCCTTATGTTTTTCCTACCAAAGTGGATAACGTCACATTTGTTGTGTATTGCTCTGGTACATTAAATGTATGATAAGTACAATGGTGCACCACAGAGGGCGCTGTGGTGGGAGATCTGAAAGTATCTGCACGAGGCAGTATAAAAGGCTGCCCACCACACCTGTGGAGCACTCTGGAGCTGTTCAATAAAGGACTAAGGTCACAGCAGTTGGATCAACACCAGACTGTGTGGAGTCAGTGATTTGTATGTTACATACACCACAACATTTATCCACGTTATACTGCATCTGCCATGTGTTTGCCCCGTTACTCAACCTATCTAAATCTCCTTGCAGCGTCTTTGCATCCTCCTCACAACTCACAATCCAACCTAGTTTTGTGTCGTCAGCAAACTTGGAAATATTATATTTTGTTCCCTCATCCAAATCATTTATATATATTGTGAATAGCTGGGGCCCAAGCACTGATCCCTGTGGTACCACACTAGCCACTGCCCGCCACCCCGAAAAAGAACCGTTTATTCCCACTCTCCGTTTACTGTCAGCTAGCCAATTTTCAATCCATGCCAATACATTTCCCCCAATCCTATGTGCTTTAATTTTGCACAATAACCTCTTATGTGGGACTTTATCAAAGGCCTTTTGAAATATTATATTTTGTTCCCTCATCCAAATCATTTATATATATTGTGAATACTACAATATATATAATCATTTATATATATTGTGTAGACACTACATCCACTGGTTCTCCCTTATCTATTTTATCAGTTACATCTTCAAAACACTTCAGTAGGTTTGTCAAACATTATTTTCCTTTCATAAATCCATGTTGATTTAACATAGAAACATAGAAAATAGGTGCAGGAGTAGGCCATTCGGCCCTTCGAGCCTGCACCACCATTCAATAAGATCATGGCTGATCCTTCACCTCAGTACCCCTTTCCCGCTTTCTCTCCATATCCCTTGATCCCTTTAGCCATAAGGGCCATATCTAACTCCCTCTTGAACACATCCAATGAACTGGCATCAACAACTCTCTGCGGCAGGGAATTCCACAGGTTAACAACTATCTGAGTGAAGAAGTTTCTCTTCATCTCAGTCCTAAATGGTCCTTTGCTTTATCCCGTTGATATTATCGAAATGTGCCGTTATCACATCCTTTATAATAGACTCCAGCATTTTCCCTACTACTGATGTCAGGCTAACCGGTCTGTAGTTCCCCGTTTTCTCTCTCCGTCCTTTTTTTAAATAGTGGGGTTACATTTGCCACCCTCCAATCTGCAGGAACTGTTCCATAATCTATAGAATTTTAGAAGATGACAACCAATGCATCTACTATTTCCATGACTACCTCTTTTAGTACTCTGGGATGCAGATCATCAGGCTCTGGGGATTTAACTGCCTTCAGTCCCATTAGTTTCTCCAGCACTATTTTCTTACTAATTATCATTTCCTTTAATTCCTCTTGCTCACTAGACCCTTGGTTCCCTAGCATTTCTGGGACGTTATTTGTGTCCTCTTCCATGAAGACAGAACCGAAGTATTTATTTAATTGTTTTGCTATTTCCTTGTTCCCCATTACAAATTCTCCTGTTTCTGTCTGTAAAGGACCTACATTTGTCTTCACTAATCTTTTTCTTTGAACGTACATACAACCTTTACAGTCAGTTTTTATGTTCCTTGCAAGTTTACTCTCATACTTTATTTTTCCCCTCTTAATCAAGCTCTTGGTCCTTTTTTGCTGAATTCTAATCTGCTCCCAATCCTCAAGCTTGCTACGTTTTCTGGCAACTTTGTATAACTCCTCTTTGGATCTAATACTATCCTTAATTTCTTTTGTTAGCCATGGTTGGGCCGCTTTTCCTTTTGTGTTTTTACGCCAGAAAGGAATGTAAATTGTTGCACTTCATGCATTCACTCCTTAAATATTAGCCATTGCCCATCCACCGTCATGTCTTTTAATGAATCTTCCCAATCTATCATACCCAATTCATTCCTCATACCTTCATAGTTTCCCTTGTTTAGATTTAGAACCCTAGTTTTGGATTAGACCACTTCACTTTCCATCTTAATAAGAAATTTAATCATGTTATGGTCACTCTTCCCTAAAGAACCCCGCACAACAAGACTGTTACTTAACCCCTTCTCATTGCACAATACCCAATCTAGGAAAGGCCTTTGACACTGTCAATTGCGAGGGTCGATGGAGCGTCCTCCTCCATTTCGGATGCCCCCAAAAGTTTATCACCATCCTCCGCCTGCTCCACGACGACATGCAGGCCATGATCCTTACCAACGGATCCATTATAGACCCAATCCAGGGTCAAACAGGGCTGCGTCATCGCCCCAACCCTCTTCTCAATCTTCCTCGCTGCCATGCTCCACCTCACAGTTGACAAGCTCCCCGCTGGAGTGGAATTGAACTACAGAACCAGTGGGAAGCTGTTTAACCTACACCATCTCCAGGTCAGATCCAAGACCACCCCAACCTCTGTCGTCGAGCTACAGTATGCGGATGATGCCTGCGTCTGCGCACATACAGAGGTTGAACTCCAGGACATAGTTGACGTATTTACTGAGGCGTACAAAAGCATGGGCCTTACGCTAAACATCAGTAAGACAAAGGTCCTCCACCAGCCTGTCCTCACCGCACAGCACTGTCTCCCAGTCATCAAGATCCACGGCGCGGCCCTGAACAATGTGGACCACTTCGCATATCTCGGGGGCCTCCTATCAACAAGAGCAGGCTTTGACAACGAGATCCAACACCGCCTCCAGTGCGCCAGTACAGCCATCGGCCGCCTGAGGAAAAGAAAGTTTGAAGACCAGACCCTCAAAACTGCCACCATGGTTTACAGAGCTGTAGAAATACCCGCCCTCCTGTATGGCTCAGAAACATGGACCATGTACAGTAGACACCTCAAGTCGCTGGAGAAATATCACCAACGATGTCGCCACAAGATCCTACAAATCTCCTGGGAAGACAGACACACCAATATTAGCATCCTCGACCAACATCCCCAGCATCGAAACATTGACCACACTTGATCAGCTCCACTGGACAGGCCATATAGTTCGCATGCCAGACACGAGACTCCCAAAGCAAGCGCTCTACTCGGAACTCCTTCACGGCAAATGAGCCAAAAGTGGGCAGCAGAAACGTTACAAGGACACCCTCAAAATCTCCCTGATAAAGTGCAACATCCCTACTGACACCTGGGAGACCCTGGCCAAAGATCGCCCTAAGTGGAGGAAGCGCATCCGGGAGGGCGCTGAGCACCTTGAGTCATCGCCGAGAGTGTGCAGAAATCAAGCGCAGGCAGTGGAAAGAGCATGTGGCAAACCAGTCCCACCCACCCCTTCCCTTAATGACTATCTGTCCCACCTGTGACAGAGACGATGGTTCTCGTATTGGACTGTACAGCTAACTAAGAACTCATGCTAAGAATGGAAGCAAGTCTTCCTCGATCCCAAGGGACTGCCCATGATGATGATACCATGCAAGTTATGTATAATGATGATTTGCTATGATTAACTTCTTCAATGAGGGAGAAGTGGACTACTGATGTAATAACAATAAAGCCACGTGCTCTGCACAGTTCTTTTCCGCAAGCCATGTTGTGCAGTTGTGTGTGTTTACTCTGTCTCAAGGTATCACAGGAACAATAACAAAAATCAAAACAAAATCTGCCACCTGGCAAGGCCAACTCTGTTAAGAGAAAACAGAAACAAGTCC
Source organism: Pristiophorus japonicus (assembly GCF_044704955.1). Taxonomy (NCBI): domain Eukaryota; kingdom Metazoa; phylum Chordata; class Chondrichthyes; family Pristiophoridae; genus Pristiophorus; species Pristiophorus japonicus. The sequence continues at coordinate 137,676,756 of NC_091986.1, read as the reverse complement.
AGAGAGGCCTAAGAATTTTTTCCTACAATGTACTCGGCAGTTTAAGCAATTATAATTGCCTTAGGCTTTCATCCATGCAGCTGAGGAATCAAAGTTTTGTACACTTCCCAGGAGAATGTAGACAAGCACAGGAGGGAAATTAAGTCAGTATCAGTAACCCAGCTATAGACAAGAAAGGCATCAATCCCAACCGATTGATGCCTTTCCAGTTAAATTTCTGATCAATGGTGACCCTATGGATATTGATGGTGGGGGTTTCGGTGATGGTAATATTGTTAAATGTTATGGGGCGATGGTTAGACTCTCGCTTGTTGGAGATAGTTGGAGAGCGTCTAAGAAAGTGTATCAGAAAGTGGGGTCAGAGTAGGGAAAAATGGTAAAAAGACAAAAATGAAAAGCTCTTTTTACCTGAATGCATGTAGCATTCGCAACAAGATAGATGAGTTGATGGCACAAATAGAAATAAATGGATATGATCTGATAGCCAATACAGAGACATGGTTGCAAGGGGATCAAGGCTGGGGATTGAATATTCAGGGGTATGAGACATTTTGGAAGCATAGGTGGAAAGGAAAATGAGGTGGGGTAGCTCTGTTAATAAAGGATGAGATCAGTGCAGTAGTGAGAAGTAATATTGGCTCAGAAGATCAAGATGTAGAATCAGTTTGGGTGGAGATAAGAAATAATAAGGGAAAAAAGTCACTGACAGGAGTAGTCCAAAGGTTCCCTTACACTATAGGACAGAGTATAAATCAAGAAATAATGAAGGCTTGCAAGAAAGGTACTGCAATAATCATGGGCAATTTTAATCTTCATATAGATTGGACAAATCAAATTGATAAAGGTAGCCTTCATGAAGAGTTCATAGAGTGTATTCAGGATGTTTTTTTGGAACAATATGTGTGGAACCAACCAGGAAGCAGCCTATTTTAGATCTGGTAATGTGTAATGAGTCAGGATTAATTAATGTTCTCATCGTAAAGGATCCTCTAGGGAAGAGTGATCATAGCATGTCAGAATTTCAAATTGGGTCTCAAACTAGTGCCCTGAACTTAAATAAATGCAATTCTAAAGGTATGAAGACAGAGTTGACTAATGTGGACTGGGAAAATAGATTCAAAGGTAAGAAGGTAGATAAGCAGTGGCAGACATTTAAGGAGATATTTCATAACTCTGAGCAAAAATATATTTGTGTGAGAAAGAAAAACTCTAAGAGAAGGGTGAACCATCTGTGGCTAACTAAGGAAGTAAAGGATGGTATCAAACTGAAAACAAAGGCATACAATTTTGTGAAGATTATTGTAGGCCAGAGGATTGGGATATTTTTAGAAACCAGCAAAGAACTAAAAAAATAATAAAGAGAGAGAAGATAGATTATGAACGTAAACTAGCAAGAAATATAAAAACAGACAGTAAGAGCTTCTACAGGTATATAAAAATGAAGGGCGTAGCTAAAGTAAACATTGGTTCCTTAGAGGATGGGACTGGAGAATTAATAATGGGAAATAGGGGAATGGTAGACTTTGAACAAATATTTTAAATTAGTCTTCATGGTAGAAAACACTAAAAGCATCCCAACAATAGATACTCGAGAGGTTATTAGGAGGGAAGAACTTAAAACAATTACTATCACTAGAGAAAAATGACTTGGCAACCTAAGGGAATAAAGGTGGACAAGTTCCCTAGACCTGATGGCTTGCATCCTAGGGTCTTAAAAGACGTGGCTGCAGAGATAGTGGATGCATTGGTTGTAATCTACCAAAATTCCCTGGATTCTGGAGAGGTCCCAGCAGATTGGAAAATCGCAAATTTAATGCCCTTAATAAAAAGAGAGGGAGACAGAAAGCAGGAAACTCTCGACCAGTTAACATAACCTGTCATTGGGAAAATGCTGGAGTCCATTATTAAGGAAGTAGTAGCAGGATATTTAGAAAATCATAATGCAGTCAAGCAGAATCATCATGGTTTTATGAAAGGGAAATCATGTTTGACAAATTTGCTGGAGTTCTTTGAGGATGTAACGAGCAGGGTGGATAAAGGGAAACCAGTAGATGTGGTTTATTTGGATTTCCAGAAGGCATTCGATAAGGTACCATATAAAAGGTTACTGCACAAGATAAGAGCTCATGATGTTGAGGGTAATATATTAGCACAGATAGAAGATTGGCTTACTAACAGAAAATAGAGAGTTGGAATTAATGGATCATTTTTAGGTTGGTAAACTGTAACTAGTGAGGTACAACAGGGATCAGTGCTGGGGCCTCAACTATTTACAATCTATATTAATAACTTGGATAAAGGGACAGAGTGCACTGAAGCCCAATTTGCTGATGATACAAAGATAGATAGGAAAGCAAGTTGTGAGGAGGACACAAAGAATCCGCAAATAGAATATAGACAGGTTAAGTGAGTATAATGTGGGAAAATGTGAGGTTATGCACTTTGGGAGAAAAAATAAAAAAGCAAATTATTTAAATGGAGAGAGATTACAAAATGCTGTTATCCAAAGGGATCTGGGGATCCTTGTACATGAAATACAAAAAGATAACATGCAGGTACATAAAGTAATTATGATTACTTGATCAGCTCCGCTGGGCAGGCCACATAGTTCGCATGCCAGACACGAGACTCCCAAAGCAAGTGCTCTACTTGGAACTCCTTCACGGCAAACGAGCTAAAGGTGGGCAGCAGAAACATTACAAGGACACCTTCAAAGCCTCCCTGATAAAGTGCAACATCCCCACTGATACCTGGGAGACCCTGGCCAAAGACCGCCCTAAGTGGAGGAAGCGCATCCGGGAGGGCACTGAGCACCTCGAGTCTCGTCGTTGAGAGCGTGCAAAAATCAAGCGCAGGCAGCGGAAAGAGCGTGCGGCAAACCAGTCCCACCCAGCCCTTCCCTCAACGACTATGTGCCCCACCTGTGACAGAGACTGTGGTTCTCATATTGGACTGTACAGCCACCTAAGAACTCATGTTAAGAGTGGAAGCAAGTCTTCCTTGATTCCGAGGGACTGCCTATGATGATGATAGGAAGGCAAATGGAATGTTGGCCTTTATTGCAAGGGGGATGGAGTGTAAAAGTAGGGAAGTCTTGCTACAACTGTACAGAGTATTGGCGAGACCACACTGGAGTACTGCATACTGTTTTGGTTTCCTTATTTAAGGAGCGATATACTTGCATTGAACGCAATTCAGAGAAGGTTCACTCGGTTGATATATGAGATGAAGGGTTGTCTTATGAAGAATGGTTGGGTCTATACTTATTGGAATTTAGAAGGATGAGAGGTGATCTTATTGAAACATATAAGATAATGAGGTGGCTCGACAGGTTAAATACAAAGAGGATGTTTCCCCTCATGGAGGAATCTAGAACTAGGCGGCATAGTTTCAGAATAAGACGTCATAGAAACATCTACAGCGCAGGAGGCCATTTCGACCCATCATGCCCACGCCGACCAACAGAGCCACACGGCCCACGGTCAGCAGCCCTGAAGATTACATATAAACCTATGAACAATGAATAATGGTGGAAAGGTAGCGAGCACCCGGCCTAACCAGTCCATCCCACACAACTGCGACACCCCTTGCACCGAAACATTCTACACTCCACCCCAACCGGAGCCTTGTGATCTCCTCGGAGAGGCAAAAAACAGATAAAAACCCAAGCCAATTGGGAAAAAAAAAATCTGGGAAAATTCCACTCCGACCCATCCAGGTGATCGAAGCTAGTCCAGGAGATCACCCTGGCCGTATTCGATTCCCTGCAGTACTTACCATTGTATCTGTGCCAGCCAACAAGAGGTTATCCAGTCTAATCCCACATACCCATTTAGTCACCCATTTAAAATGGAGATGATGAGGAATTTCTTCTCTGAGAGTCTGGAATCTGTGGAATTCTCTACCCCCGTGGAGGCTGGGTCATTGAATATATTTAAGGTGGAGAGAAACAGATGTTTGAGCGATATGGGAGTCAAGGGTTATGGGGAGCGGGCACGGAAGTGGTGTTGAGACCAAGATCAGATCAGCCATGATCTTATTGAATTCTGGGGCTGGCTCAAGGGGCCAAATGGCCTACTCCTGCTCCTATTTCTTATGTCGTTACTGTAGTGTATGGAGAAAGAGTCAGACTGAGCACTGTGAGTTCAAAGTAAAGTGTGACCTTAGTCTTTTATTGCAGGTCTCCAGAGTGCCTCTCCAACCTGTGAAGCCTCTTTATATACCTTTGCTCCCAAGGGATTATGGGATCCCTTGGGACTCCAGGGGCTGAGCCCTCTGGTGGCTGTACAGAGTAAATGCAAGTATACATATATAACAGTTACGTTTTTATAATCATGCTTGGCACTTGTGTTGCGCAAATGTTACTTGACATCTACATTAAAATAGCAGAGGAACGTTATACAGACACGTTAAGTTTTTGTCTGCTAATAACATCATCAATAATCTCTAGGCTTGTGAGGAGCTACATTGAAGTTTCATTGATGATCATTTTCTCTGAGCAATATTTCTAGAAAAAGCCTAAACATGTTATTGTAAAATGGTTTCAGCTTGAGTAATTTAAGACAGTGAAAAATCACAAAATAAATACAAACATTTTGAGCCATTTGAGCCACCAATTTTAATTTTGGGAGGTTTTATTTTAGATTCTCATCCAAGAGGGATGTTTAGTATCTGTCATTCTATTCACATTCAAATACTTACAAAATACTTGCATTGAAACCAAGTCAATAAAAATAGCTGAGAAAAAAAGTTAATCTCCAGTCATTCATATTTTCTTCGCATTTAAAACCAGCAAAGGCTTATATTTAGATTTGGCACTGCCAACTGTGAACTTATTCAACTTTGCACAGTTTATTTTTAATTAACTTCCTATTTTCAAATGAATGAGATTATTTTTTGAATGTGTGCTTCCAGTAGGGGGTTTTACTTAGTGTAGATACAAACCATCCAATCCGAGACAAATGAGAGTGAACACTCAGTCAAGCATTCAGGGTGGAAGTTGCAGCCAAAATTTGCTGGATTTCAAGATTGCTTTGGAACCCATGAGCTTTGAGTTCTCACAAACACCTTCATTTATTCTATTTGATAAAAAAATATACCAGTTAACTAAGCACTAATGTATGCATATTTGTTCCAAAATAATGGTGTGGCCCTCAAAATGATGAGTTGAAGATACTTTGTACATTATTAAATAGAATTTCAGCATTGATGGCTTTCTTCTATTGCAGGGATATGTAAATATGAAAAACACCTCTGATATACTGCGCAAATGTATTTCAAACTGCTGAAAAAAAATTCTTTGTGCAAAATAAAATGCAAGATATTGTACAAATTAAGTACCTAAAGAAGTTGAAATTCTTTTACCTACCTGGGAATGTGAAAGTCACCATAAGTACACAAAGAATCGCAAGAGAAAGTCGGAATAGTTGAAGAGACATTGCTTGCAGATGAAAGTTTTCTCAGTAGAATTATTGTGAAGACTCAGGTGGCTAAAGAGAACAAGAGAATAATAATAAGACACAGCAAACACTTATCCAGTTAGCTTTAGGCTGGGTGGGTGTTCAAACATTATTTGTGATAATATAACTTTCAACTCTAACAGAAAAGATTCTGCCATACCTTATATTTTAAGTATAACAAATTTAACTACACTATATAGCAAAATACAGTTAAAGAAATTTACAACCATGTCTTACAACCATGTAATGTTTTGTTGAATTCCTTGGCCTAGATCTATAAATATATTCCTTCTAAACCAAGATTATTAAAATGTTATGGGCTAAATGTACACTGCTGCACTGTGCATGAATGATATTTGTGCATATATAAGACAACACAATGTTATGGTTTACTTTGAACTACTACTTCAATGTAAACCGTGACAGAAAGACAAGGGAATATAGGTTCACAGTGGGATATGGTAAATTTAGGAATGGTGTGGAGGAAGAAACCTTGGGAAATATTTAATGAAGTTGGTTGCTGTAATGGAAAACTAGATTGACAAACTAGGATGAGCCAATTGGGTTTCCTTATTTTGCAGACTGACAGAAATGATGACAGGGTCATTTTCATGATTCTCAAAAGTGAAAAAAAAAGGTAAGATAATAACCATCTTCAGTAGCCTCTTGAAACTTTTGAAGAAAATTATCTTTGAAGTGCACCTTAAAAGTGTATCTTTTAAATGCACCTTATCCTGAAGCCACAGTCTTGTAAGCACTGAAATATTAATAGGAACGGACACTTCTTGAATTGGGTACACAACCATTTGTCCCAGTTCTACTGTAGACAGGCTCCAAATGCTATAGATTACTGAGCTACTCATTTATCCAAAATGCAATATGTAGTTGATGAAATAAACTGCCAATAACATTGCAGGAATGAACACAATTGAAAATATGATTTCAGAAAATTAAATTTTGTTAGTGGAATGGAAAAAAATAAAACATTCATGACATACCTGCAATAATTATCCTTTAAAGCTTCATTAGTGTAATATATAGTGCCATCTAGTGGACTACTGCTCCATCTAGTGGACTACTGTGGTAATATTGGTAATGCAGCCATTGCTGTTTACAAGTATAAAGCATCAGGTGACAAGTCAGCTGACAAGTTCCTAAGTAAACAGCCATCTTGTCAAGGCTGTGTGTTTGTGATGTAGTAAAGAATATATCACATTGGCGATGAAGGATAGGATTCCTGGATACCCTAGCTGAAATTTTTGTTGGTGGATAATTCTAGCCAAACAGAGAGACTGGCGAGGTCCTTTGTTTGCAGAACAGCTAAAAATCCAAGGTAAATTATAAGCACACTTGGGTTGGGGTAAAAAGGACACTTCTCTCGTTCAAGGTGGACTATCTGATATAGTTAATCGACACCTGCCCATCTCTCACTGTATATCGACCACGGAAGTAAACAAACGAAATCCCAGTCGTGGAACCTCCGAAATACAAGAGTTTTCAAGCACAATTTATACAGGTTTTGGAGAGCAGCTATCCTCCTACAAAATCATCGATGGGTCTATTGCTATCAGCAAAGTTACATTGATTTGTCGACTCATCTCAGACGGGCTCTGAGTGGTACATGCAACTGACCATCTCTCAGCATTATTTTGTTCCATTTTGCCCTCTACCCCAGTCCTATCCTATGCCTAGGGTGGTTGAACTGACTTCTTTAAGAAAAGCAAAAGGATGAAGAGATACACGTCATCAGGAGCACAAGTGTATTTAACAGTGATTCGAAAAGTATCATCCAAGTAGATGTTGCAGTAACCAAGATACCCATGGAAATCGACATTGGTGCATCCGTGAGCTATATCTCAACAAATTGTACGATTTCCCATTGGAGAAATCCAAGGTAGAGCTGTGAGGCTACTTAGGAGAGAACATTTTGTGGTAGGTCGTATCACCGTACCAGTGAAATACGAGGATCAATTTCAGAGCTTGGTAGTGGCAGGAGACAAGTCTGCCTTATTAGGAAGAAATTGGTTGGGATCACTGAAGCTGGATTGGAATGAGATTTTTCGTGTTGAAATGAGATTTGCATCAAAGGATGTCATCAGGAAGTATCCAAAGGTGTTCTGTGAAACAGGCAGTCTGATTCCAAGTCTTCAAGGCGAGTGTCAGGGTACAGAAGGACGCTAGATCGGTTTACTACAAGCCACGTCCCGTACCATATGCACTCAAGGAGAAAGTTGAGCAAGAACTCAAAAGACTAGAGACTGAGAACATTATCTCTAAGATAGATCTCTGTAATGGGCTACACCCATTGTTGTTGTACCTAAGTCATGTGTTAAGGTAAGGTTGTGTGGTGATTATAAAGTAACCAAGTTCTCGAGGGTAATCTCCCCAATACATTGCCAAATGTAGAAGAGTTGTTTACAACACTGACAGGTGGTTAGATCTTCTCAAAGTTGGATCTTACAAATGCCTACTTACAACTTGAACTAGATGAGGAGTCCAAGTCATGCTTGACTATAAATACTGATCTAGGCCTATATCAATTTAATAGGCTATCGTTTGGAGTGCCTTACGCCCCCACCATCTTCCAAGGGGTGATGAACCAGATTTTGCAAGGCATTGAAGGGTAGTATGTTATTTAGATGACATACTCGTTTCAGCACCAAACAGGCAAATCTATAATAACGTATCGAATGAAGTGCTCAAACGGCTAGAGAAGCACAGAGTACGAGTGACTGCTCACAAGTGGGAGTTATTTCAAAACTCAGTGGAGTATTTAGGGCACAGAGTAGACAAAGGTGGTTTACATCCAACCAAGGGAAAGCTAGATGCAATCAGAAATGCTCCCACTCCCAAGAATGCAACTGAACTTTGATCATTTTTGGGTCTTTTGAACTATTATGAGAAGTTCCTACCAAAGTTGACTACGGTATTATATCCACTGAATGCGCTGTTGAAAAAGCAGGTCCATTGGAAGTGGTCAGAAGAATGCGATGCAGTATTCAAGGAGTGTAGAAGCCAGTTGGTAAAGAGAACCATGTTCATTAACTATGATGGATCTAAAAGAGAATCATGATAGAGGTAGAGTAAGAGAGAGAAGTGTGAAATGAACTCAGAATGAGAGTGAAGAACCATCACCATAAATGGTCAAAATGGTTACCAGGAAGAGTAGTGAAGATATGTGGTCCTCACACATATTTGATCAAGATGTTTGATCATGGACAGGTTAGATTTGTTCACATTAATCATATTTTACCTACAGATGTAGAAAGATTTGAAAGTTGGAATGATTCGATTATTTCTGACTCATCAGATAGTCTTATTACAAGTACAGTACCAGTAGCATATCCTACATCAAATGTACTAGAAACATGTCCAAGTGAAGGTCAGAATTTAAGTCTGAGTCCGAGTCAGGCAGACAGACAGTCTGAAGTTTTAGAGAGTTCAAATGGAAATCAAGGGCATCCCTTGGAGGAAAACTTTCCTCAGGATCAGCCTAGAATGAGTCTAAGTTCGACACCATGTTTGGAAGGTTCTATTCAAGAGTGAAGGTATCCTCTTCGAAACAGAAAACCAATGATTAAGTTTGATTTGTAAATATGGCAAAGTATGTCCATATCTTTTGTTATGTGTAAACATGCAAGTTATGTATGATGATTGTTTGTTACAATTATTTCTTCATTAAGGAAAGAGAAGTGTAATATATAGTTCCATCGAGTGGACTACTGCTGTAATGCTGGTAATGCAGCCATTGCTGTTTACAAGAATAAAGCATCAGGTGACAGGTCACCTGACAAGTTCCTGAGTTAACATCCATCTTGTGAAAGCTGTGTGTTTGTGATGTGGTAAAGAATATATCACAGTTAGCAATCCACTTAAATGGTGCAAATGTCAAATGGTTTGTTCATCAGTTGTCGATTGCACAATTGCCTTTCAAAATATCTCAACAAACTCACTAATGTCCTTTCGGGAAGGAAATCTGCTGTCCTTACCTGGTCTGGCCTACATGTGACTCCAGACCCACAGCAATGTGGTTGACTCTTAACTGCCCTCTGAAAAGGCCTAGCAAGCCACTCAGTTGCATCAAACCGCTACAAAGAAGAATACTAAGAAAAAGAATAAAACCAAATGGAAGACCCGGCATCAACCTAGGCACCGGACACGACAATGGCACACCTAGCCCAGTTGACCCTGCAACATCCTCTTCACTATCATTTGGGGACCTATGCTAAATTGGGAGAGCTGCCCCACAGACTAGTCAAGCAACAGCCTGACATAGTCATACTCACAGAATCAGACCCTTCAGCCAATATCCCAGACTCCTCAATCACCATCCCATTGGCAGGACAGACCCACCAAAGGTGGCAGCACAGTGGTATACAATTAGGAGGGAGTGGCCCTGGGAGCCCTCAACATTGACTCTAGATCCCTTGAAGTCCCATGGCATCAGGTCAAACATGGGCAAGGAAACCTCCTGCTGATTACACCTACCGCTATCCCTCAGCTGATGGATCAGTACTCATCCATGTTGAACACCACTTGGAAGAAACATTGAGGGTACAGAACATACTCTGGGTGGGCGATTTCAATGTCCATCACCAAGAGTGGCTCGGTAGCACCACTACAGACTGAGCTGGCCGAGTCCTGAAGGACATAGCTGCCAGACTCGGCAAGTGAAAAGAGAACCAACATGAAGGAAAAATTGAATTGATCTCGTCCACACCAATCTATCTGTTCATGACAGTGTTGGTAGGAGCAAACACCGCACAGTCCTTATGGAGACGAAGTCCCATCTTCACACTGAAGACACTCTCCATCGTGTTGTGTGGCACTACCACCATGCTAAATGGGATAGATTCAGGAAAGATCTAGCAGCTCAAATCTGGTGCTGTGGGCCATCAACAGAATTGTATTCCACCATCTTCAACCTCATGGCTCAGCATATTCCTCACTCTACCATTACCATCAAACCAGGGGACCAACCCTGGTTCAATGAAGAGTGTGGAAGAGCACGCCAGGAGCAGCACCTGGTGTACCTAAACATAAGGTGCCAACCTGGGGAAGTTACAACACAGGACTACATATATGCTAAAAAGTGGAAGCAGCATGTTATAAACAGAGCTAAGCGATCCCACAACCAACTGATCAGATCAATGCTCTGCAGTACTGCCACATCCAGTCGTGAATGGTGGTGGACAATTAAACAACTAATGGGAGGAGGAGGCTCCATGAATATTCCCATCTGGAATGATGGCGGAGCCCAGCACGTGAGTGCAAAAGATAAGGCTGAGATGTTTGAAACCATCTGCAGCCACAAATGCTGAGTGGATGATCCATATCGGCCTCCTCCCAAGGTCCTCACCATCACAGAAGTCAGTCTTCAGCCAATTCTATTCACTCCATGTGCTATGAAGAAATGACTGAACACACTGGATACAAGAAAAGCTATGGACCCTGAAAATATCCCGGCCGTCGTGTTGACGGCTTGTGCTCCAGAATTAGCCGTGCCTCTAGCCAAGCTGTTCCAGTACAGCTACAACATTGGCATCTACCCAACAATGGAAAACTGCCCAGGTATGTCCTGTCATCAAAAAGCAGGACAAATCCAATTCAGCAAATTACCATCCCATCAGTCTACTCTCAATCATCAGCAAACGATGAAAGGTCCCAGCGAGAGTATAATTAAGCAACACTTATTCAACCAATAACCTGCTCACTGATAATCAGTTCGGGTTCTACCAGGACCTAATCTCCTGATTACTCCCACATGCTAGTGAGTACAGAAATAGAAGGATAGAGCAGATGAAAGGAGTATAGGGTGTCATGTATGTAACCACAATGTAACACCACTGTATTACTGTATACACTCAACCTAGATGCACACCTTGACCACAAGGGGTGAACTTATGGGAGACACTCCTTACCTGATCACACAGGTATAAAAAGGGAGGTCCCATGCAGGTTCATCGTCTTTGGATTCCTGTGAATAAAGAGTTAAGGTCACAGAGTGGCCTTGTCCCCAGAAGGTGCCTCGTGTTGTTCATACTGTAGAATAAGGAATTTACATTGGCGACGAGAAATGGGAATTCGTGACCCACGAGAATGGCCACTGGTAGCACAGAGGAATGGTACTGTGTTGGGGAAGACTTGGATGATTTTGTCGAGAGGCTTCAGCAAAGCTTTGTTACGAAAGAATGGCTGGGGGATGCAGTGGCCGACAAGTGAAGGGCTCATCTTTTGACCAGCTGCGGACCAAAGACTTACGCGCTCATGAAGGATTTACTAGCACCCGAAAAGCTGGCGGAGAAAACCTTTAAAGAACTCAGCAAATTGATCGGGGAGCACCTCAAACCAGCGAGTAGCATACACATGGCCCGACACAGATTCTACACCCACCGACGTCGTGAAGGACAGAGCATACTGGACTTCGTAGCAGACTTCCGGCGTTTGGCCAGCCTCTAAGTCCACAGACGCCTGCAGGGGGGAGATACTAAGGGACTTCTTTATCGAGGGCATCGGTCATGCGGGAATTTTCCGCAAAGTAATTGAAACCAAGGATTTGACCTTGGAAGCGGCGGCGTTGATGGCTCAAACTTTCATGGCGGGAGAGGAAGAGACGAAAATAATATACGCGCGCAATTCTGCCTCTAACGCGGTGATGGATCAGGGAGTCAACATCATCAATGTGACTCAGAGTCCCGCAAGCAGGGGCAGTCTGACACTCCCCAAGCAGCAATAGACCTCAGAGTAGGACTTCAACAGAGACAATGGCAGGCTGAACGGACATTCACGCCATCACAGTGGACAATGCGGCCCGGGATGGGGTCATTGACACCCACCAATAGGGTACTTAAGAGCAGTCAAAGGGACAGTCAGCATGGAATGCCTGGCCATAGTCCCTTTGTTCCCAACAATAGAAATTTTAACTCATGCTGGAGGTGTGGGGGAAAATACTCAGCTAGATCTTGCAGATTTCAATAGTTTGTCTGCAGGAATTGCAATCTCAGTTTCCACTAAGCTCGAATGTGCAGGAAGTCTGCTACCAGACTAATATATGAGGTGGATGGACCAGAAGAGGGTTCTTTGAGGCAGGATGACTTTTGGGACAAATTGATGGACGCTGAGGTTCAGTGGGTCCATGTGGCGAATATTCACAGTTCATACACCAAAATGCCACCAATGATGATGAGGGTTTTATTAAACGGTATACCAGTATGCATGGAACTGGACACTGGGGCCAGCCAGTCACTCATGGGCATTCAGCAAATTGAGAAGCTATGGCCACTTAAAGCCAGTAGACCCAAATTAGCACGTATTGAGACACAATTACGGACTTACACTAAAGAAATCATTCCGCTGCTAGGCAGTGCAATGTTGGCTGTCACACACAATGGATCAGTGAATTGGTTGCCGCTCTGGATTGTCCCGGGCAATGGTCCCGCACTGTTGGGGAGGAGCTGGTTAGCCGAGATGAACTGGAAATGGAGGGATGTTCACGCAATGTTATCTGTGGAGCGAAATTCGTGCTCACTATTCCTACAACAATTCGATTCACTATTCCAACCTGGCATCGGGACTTTCAAAAGCACTAAAGTAGTGATACACATCACCCCGGACGCCAGGCCAGTGCACCACAAAGCCAGAGCGGTGCCGTATGTGATGCGGGAAAAGATCGAGAGCGAATTGGACCGGCTGTTGAGAGAGGGCATCATCTCGCCTGTTGAATTCAGCGACTGGGCGGGCCCCATCATTCCCGTCCTAAAAGCGGATGGCTCTGTCAGGATCTGTGGCGAATACAAGGCCACTATCAATCGGGTGTCCCTACAAGATCAATACCCACTCCCAAGAGCGGAGGACCTCTTCGCCACACTGGCAGGCGGCAAGCTGTTCACCAAGTTGGACCTCACTTCAGCCTATATGACCCAGGAACTGGCCGACGAATCTAAACTACTGACCACCATCACTACGCACAAGGGACTGTTCGTTTATAACAGGTGCCTGTTTGGCAATCGATCAGCGGCCGCGATTTTTCAATGAAACATGGAAAGCCTGCTTAAATCCATTCCTGGAACGATCATATTCTAGAACGACATCCTCATCATGGATCGAGACACAGAGGAACACCTCCATAACCTGGAGGATGTGCCACGCTGACTGGAATGGGTAGGCCTGCGACTCAAGAAGTCTAAACGTGTGTTTTTAGCTCCTGAGGTTGAGTTTCTGGGCAGTAGGGTTGCTGCAGATGGGATTCGGCCCACCAAATTCAAAACAGAGGCGATTCGACGAGCACCCAGGCCCTGCAACACATCGGAGTTGCGTTCATTCCTGGGACTGTTGAACTATTTCGGGAACTTTCTGCTGAACTTGAGTACGCTGTTGGAGCCGCTACACGTGCTCCTGCGTAAAGATTGCGATTGGTTTTGGGGGGACTGTCATGAACGGGCTTTTGATCGGGCACGAAACCTACTTTGTTCAAACAAGTTGTTGGCCCTGTACGACCCCTGTAAAAAGTTGGTTCTGACATATGATGCATCATCCTATGGGGTTGGGTGCGTGTTGCAGCAGGGCAATGCTGAGGGTCAACTACAACCTGTGGCTTATGCCTCTAGGTCGCTCTCTCAAGCAGAACGGGGATATGGGATGGTCGAGAAGGAAGCTCTTGCATGTGTCTATGGTGTAACAAAAATGCATCAGTACCTCTTCGGTAGGAAGTTTGAATTAGAGACGGACCACAAGCCATTAACATCCCTGTTGTCAGACAGCAAGGCTGTCAATGCCAACGCATCAGCGATGGGCTCTCACGCTGGCTGCTTATGACTACTCCATCCGGCACCGGCCCGGCACTGAAAATTGCGCTGACGCGCTCAGCAGGCTTCCACTGGCCACCACTGAGGGGGCAGCGGAGCAAAGCGCTAAGATGGTCATGGCTGTCGATGCCTTTGACAGTGCAGGCTCCCCCATCACAGCCCACCAGATCAAAATCTGGACAAACAGAGATCCCCTCCTATCCCTGATTAATAAATGTGTCCTGACTGGCGATTGGGCGCCCGCACACGGAGCATGCCCTAAGGAGGTCAGACCGTTCCACCGATGGATGGATGAGTTCTCCATCGAAGCCGACTGCCTACTATGGGGCAGCCGGGTAGTTATGCCCCAGAAGGGCAAGGAGGCATTCATCAGGGAACTCCACAGCTAGCACCCAGGCATTGTGCTGATGAAGGCCATTGCCTGGTTACACGTTTGGTGGCCTGGAATTGATTCAGACCTGGAACACTGTGTTTGCAGGTGCACGACGTGTGCCCAGCTAGGTAATGCCCCCAGGGAGGCCCCGCTCAGCCCGTGGCCCTGGCCCACCAGGCCATGGTCATACATTCATGTTGACTATGCGGTCCCGTTCATGGGTACGATGTTCCTCATTGTGGTAGATGCGTACTCGAAATGGATCGAGTGCATCATTCTGAATTCATGCACATCATCCACCACCGTGGAATGCCTACGTGCGATCTTTGCAACCCATGGCTTGCCGGATATCCTGGTTAGTGATAATGGCCCATGTTTCGCAAGCTACGAATTCCGAGAGCTTATGTCGGGCAATGGCATCAACCACGTCAGGACTGCGCCGTTCAAGCCGGCCTCCAATGGCCAGGCGGAACGTGCGGTCCAAATCATTAAGCAAGGTATGCTCAGGATTCAAGAACCCTCCCTACAGTGCCGTCTATTGTGCCTCCTGCTAGCCTATAGATCCCGACCGCACTTGCTCATGGGGGTCCCGCCCGCAGAGCTACTAATGAAACGGACACTCAAAACTCGGTTGTCCCTCATTCACCCAGTCCTGACCGACATAGTTGAGGGCAAGCGCAAGTCACAAAACGAGTACCATGACCGTAATTCGAGGAGGAGATGTATGGAAATAAATGATCCTGTATTCGTCCTCAATCACGCCATGGGGCCCAAATTGTTTGAGGGCACTGTAATTGAGAAAGAGGGGAATAAGGTCATCGTGGTAAAACTCAACAATGGTCAGATATGCCGCAAGCATCTGGATCAAGTAAAAAAAAAAGGTTCAGCATCGACATGGAGGAACCTGAAGAAGACTATGAGGTGGAGTTCACAACACCACCAGTGAATGAGCAACAACAGTAATCACCACAGGTGACAGACACTCACGTCAGTGTCCAACAACCAGAGCCCCAACTGCGACGCTCCACGAGGGAGCGTATACTACCTGAAAGACTAAACCTATGATCCCAATAAGACTTTGGGGTGGGGAGGGGGAGGTGATGTCATGTATGTAACCACAATGTAACACCACTGTATTACTATGTACACTCAACCTAGATGCACACCTTGACCACAAGGGGTGAACTTGTGGGAGACACTCCTTACCTGATCACACAGGTATAAAAAGGGAGGTCCCACGAAGGGTCATCGTCTTTGGAGTCCTGTGAATAAAGAGTTAAGGTCACAGAGTGACCTTGTCCCCAGAATGTGCCTCGTGTGGTTTCATACTGTAGAGTAAGGACTTTACATAGGGAATAAGGCTGATGAGCTGAGAACACAGATGGACACTTGGGAGTATGATATTATAGCTATTACTGAGACATGGCTGAAAGAAGGGTGGGTTGGCAGCTCAACATTCCTAGTTACTGGGTTTTCAGACAGGATAGAGAGGGGGATAAAAAAGGAAGGGGAGGTCGCAGTATTGATTAAAGAAACAATTACAGCTGTGAGGAAGGATGATATATGTTAGAAGAATCATCAAATGAGGCCTTATGGGTTGAATTGAAGAACAGAAAAGGGGTGATAATACTGCTGGCAGTGTACTGTCGACCTCCAAACAATCAGAGGGAGATAGAAGAGCAAATATGTAGTCAAGTTTCTGAGAAGTGCAAAAACTATAGGGCAGTAATTGTAGGGAATTTCAACTACCCTAATATTAACTGGAATAAAATTAGTGTAAAAGATACAGAGAGTGCAGAATTCCTAAAATGCATTTGGTAGATCTTTTTTTAGACAGTATGTAGCAAGCCCAACAAGAGAGGGGCAGTTCTGGACTTAGTTTTAGGGGATGAAGCTGGCCAGGTGGAAGAGGTATCAGTGGGAGAGCATTTTAGTGATAGTGATCATAATTCAATTAGATTTAGGGTAGTTATGGAAAAGGACAAAGATAGACTGGGAATAGAAGTTCTCAATTGGGGAAAAGCCAATTGTGGTGAGTCGAGATGGGATTTAGCCAAAATGGACTGGAAACAGCTACTCGAAGGTAAATCAGTGTCAGAGCAGTGGGAGGCATTCAAGGAGGAGATCCTGAGGGTTCAGAGCAAAGTATGTTCCCTTAAAGAAAAAGGGTGGGACTAACAAACCTAGAGCCCCCTGGATGTCAAGGAAAGTACAGGGTAGGATAAAGAAAAAAAAGGGAGGCTTATGACAGATACCGAGGGCTCAATACTGCAGAAACTCTAAAGTATAGAAAGTGCAGGGGTGCAATTAAAAAGGTAATTAGGAAAGCAAAGAGAGATCGTAAAACATTTTCAAATAAAATCAAGGAAAACCCAAAGATGTTTTAAAAATACATAAAGAGCAAGAGGATAACTAAAGAAAGCATAGGGCCTATTAGAGACCATAAAAGTAATGTGTGTGTGGAGGCAGAAGATGTGGATATGATTCTTTATGAATACCTTGTGTCTGTTTTCATACAAGAGAGGGGCGATGCAAACCTTGCAATCAGGGAGGAAGAGTGTGAAATATTAGATGAAATAAACAGTGAGAGAGGAAGTATAAAGGGGTTTAGCAGCTTTGAAAGTGGAGATATCCTGAGACCCGGATGAAATGTATCCCAGGCTGTTAGGTAACTTCAATGGTATGAGACATGAATTGGCTAGGATAGACTGGCGAATGATAATTAAAGGGTTGGCCATGGATAGGCAATGGCAGACATTTAAAGATCACATGGATGAACTTCAACAATTGTACATCCCTGTCTGGCGTCAAAATAAAACAGGGAAGGTGGATCAACGGTGGCTAACAAGGGAAATTAAGGATAGTGTTAAATCCAAGGAAGAGACATATAAATTGGCCAGAAAAAGCAGCAAACCTGAGGACTGGGAGAAATTTAGAATTCAGCAGAGGAGGACAAAGGGTTTAATTAGGAGGGGGGAAATAGAGTATGAGAGTAAGCTTGCAGGGAACATAAAAACTGACTACAAAAGCCTCTATAGATATGTGAAGAGAAAAAGATTAGTGAAGACAAATGTAGGTCCCTTGCAGTCAGAATCTGGTGAATTTATAATGGGGAACAAAGAAATGGCAGATCAATTGAACAAATACTTTGGTTCTGTCTTCACTAAGGAAGACACAAATAACCTTCCAGAAATACTAGGGGACCGAGGGTCTAGCAAGAAGGAACAACTGAAGGAAATCCTTATTAGTCAGGAAATTGTGTTAAGGAAATTGATGGGATTGAAGGCCTATAAATCCCCAGGGCCTGACAGTCTGTATCCCAGAGTACTTAAGGAAGCGGCCCTAGAAATAGTGGATGCATTGGTGGGCATTTGCCAACATTCTATAGACTTTGGATCAGTTCCTATGGATTGGAGGGTAGCTAATGTAATCCCACTTTTTAAAAAGAAGGAGGGAGAGAGAAAACAGGGAATTATAGACTGGTTAGCCTGACATCGGTAGTGGGGAAAATATTGGAATCAATTACTAAAGATGTAATAGCAGCGCATTTGGAAAGCAGTACAGGATCGGTCCAAGTCAGCATGGATTTATGAAAGTGAAATCATGCTTAACAAATCTTCTAGAATTTTTTAAGGATGTAACTAGTAGAGTGGACAAGGGAGAACCAGTGGATGTGGTGTATTTGGACATTCATAAAGGCTTTTGACAAGGTCTCATACAAGAGATTAATGTGCAAAATTAAAGCACATGGTATTGGGGGTAATGTATTGACGTGGATAGAGAACTGGTTGGCAGACAGGAAGCAAAGATTAGGAATAAACGGGTCCTTTTCAGAATGGCAGGAATTGACTAGTGGGATACTGCAAGGTTTAGTGCTGGGACCCCAGCTATTTACAATATACATTAATGATTTAGATGAAGGAATTGAATGTAATGTCTCCAAGTTTACAGATGACACTAAGCTGGGTGGCAGTGTGAGCTGTGAGGAGGATGCTAAAAGGCTACAGGGTGACTTGGACAGGTTAGATGTTTGAAGAATGATCCCGATGTTGGGGAAGTCCAGAACCAGGGGTCACAGTCTAAGGATAATGGGTATGCCATTTAGGACCGAGATGAGGAAAACCTTCTTCACTCAGAGAATTGTGAACCTGTGGAATTCTCTACCACAGAACGTTGTTGAGGCCAGTTCATTAGATATATTCAAAAGGGAGTTAGATGTGGCCCATAAGGCTAAAGGGATCAAGGGGTATGGAGAGAAAGCAGAAATGGGGTACTGAAGTTGCATGGTCAGCCATGATCATATTGAATGGTGGTGCAGGCTCAAAGGGCCGAATGGCCTACTCCTGCACCTATTTTATATGTTTCTATATTTCTAGGAAAAGCAAAAAAAGAAATAGCAGAGGCTCTGACCATCATCTTCCAATCCTCTCTGGCTACAGCAGTGGTGTCAGAGAACTGGTGGACTGCTAACATTGTACCTTTGTTTAAAAAGGGAGAAAGGGAGAGACCGAGTAATTACAGGCCAGTCAGCCTAACCTCGGTGGTTGGAAACTTATTGGAAAAAATCCTGAGGGACAGGATATATCTTCATTTAGAAATACATGGATTAATCAAGGCCAGTCAGCATGGATTTGTTAAGGGAAGGTCGTGTCTGACTAACTTGATTGAATTTTCTGAGGAGGTAACAAGGAGGGTTGTTTGATGTAGTGTATATGGATTTTAGCAAGGCTTTTGATAAGTTCCCACATGGCAGACTGGTCACAAAAGTAAAAGCCCTTTGGGATCCAGGGCAAAGTGACAAGTTGGATCCAAAATTGGCTCAGAGACAGTAAGCAAACGGTAATGGTTGATGGGTGCTTTTGTCACTGAAGGTGTTTCCAGTGGGGTTCTGCAGGGCTCAATACTAGGTCCCTTGCTTTTTGTGGTATCTATCAATGATTTAGACTTGAATGTAGGGGCTATGATTAAGAAGTTTGCAAATGATACTAAAATCGACTGTGTGGTTGATAATGAAGAAGAAAGCTGTAGACTGCAGGAAGATTTCAATTAATTGGTCAGGTGGACAGAACAGTGGCAAATGGAATTCAATCCGGAAAAGTGTGAGATAATGCATTTGGGGAGGTCTAACAAGGCAAGGGCATACACATTAAATGGTAGAACACTTAACAGTGTAGATGAACAAAGACCTTGGAATGCATGTCCACAGATCTCTGAAGGTAGTAGGCTAGGAGATAAGGTGGTTAAGAAGGCATACAGAATAATTGCCTTTATTAGCCGAGGAATAGAATACAAGAGTAGGGAGGTTATGCTCTAACTGTATGAAAGACTAGTTAGGCCACAGCTAGAGTACTGCGTGCAGTTCTGGTCACCACATTACAGGACAGAATTGATTGCATTAGAGAGGGTACAGAGGTGATTTAAGAGGATGTTGCCTGGACTGGAGAATTTTAGCTATGATGTAAGATTGGATAGGCTGTTTTTTTTTCTTTGGAACAGAGGAGGCTGAGTGTATAAAATTATGAGGGACCTAGATAAAGTCCATAGGAAGGATCTATTTCCCTTAGCAGAGGGGTCAACAACCAGGGGGCATACATTTACAATAATTGTAGGAGCTTTAGAGTGGATTTGAGGGAAAATTTCTTCACCCAGAGAGTGGTGGGGGTCTGGAACTGACTGCCTGAAAGGGTGGCAGAGGCAAAACCCTCACCACATTTAAATAGTACTTGGATGTGCACTTGAAGTGCCGTAACCTACTGGGCTAAGGACCAAAAGCTGGAAAGTGGGCTTAGGCTGGATAGCTCTTTGTCGGCCGGCGCAGACATGATGGGCCGAAAAGACCTCCTTCCGTGCTGTAAATTTCTATTCTATGACCATTTGGCTCCAGACCTAATTACTGTCTTGGTCCAAACATGGAAAAAAAACACTAAATTCCAGAGGTGAGGCGAGAGTGACTGCTACGACTTCAAGGCAGCATTTGACCGAATGTGGCATCAACGTGCCCTAGTGAAATTGAAGTAAATGGGAATCAAGGGGAAAACTCTCCACCAGCTGGAGTCATACCTAGCACAAAGGAAGAAGGCTGTGGTTGTTGGAGATCAACCATCTCAGCCCCAGGACATCGCTGCAGGCGCTCCTAAGGGCAGTAACCTAGGCCCAATCATCATCAGTTGCTTCATCAATGAACTTTCCTTCACCATAAGGTCAGAAGTGGGGATGTTCGCTGATGATTACATAGTGTTCAGTTCCATTAGCAACTCTTTAGAAAATGAATCAGTCTGGGTGAAGAAATTTCCCTTCAAATCCACTCTAAACCTCCTACCAATTACTGTAAATGTATGCCCCCTGGTTGTTGACCCCTCTGCTAAGGGAAACAGGTCCTTCCTATGGACTTTATCTAGGCCCCTCATAATTTTATACACTCAGCCTCCTCTGTTCCAAAGAAAAAAAACAGCCTATCCTACCCAAGCAACGGCCATCTCCAACAAAAGAGAGTTTAACCACTGCCCCTTGACATTCAACAGCATTATCATCGCTGAATCCCCCACCATCAACATCCTGGGGGTCACCATTGACCAGAAACTTAACTGGACCAGCCACATAAATACTGTGGCTACAAGAGCAGGCCAGAGGCTGGGTATTCTGTGGCAAGTGCCCCACCTCCTTACTTCCCAAAACCGTTCTACAATTTACAAGACACAAATCAGGAGTGTGATAAAATACTCTTCACTTGCCTGGATGAGTGCAGCTCCAACAACAATCAAGCAGCTCAATGCCACCCAGGACAAAGCAGCCCACTTGAGTGACACCCCATCCACCACCTTAAACATTCACTCTCTCCACCACCAGAACATCGTGGCTACAGTATTTACCATCTACAAGATGGACTACGGTAAGGCTTCTTCGGCAGCATCTTCCAAGCCCGCAACCTCTACCGCTTAGAAAGACAAGGGCAGCAGGCGCATGGGAACACCATCACCTCCAAGTTCCCTTCCAAATCTCATACCATTCTGACTTGGAAATATTCACTGTTCCTTTATTGTTACTGGATCAAAATCCTAGAACTCCCTCCTAACATAGAAAATAGGTGCAGGAGCAGGCCATTCGGCCCTTCGAGTCTGGACCGCCATTCAATATGATCATGGCTGATCATTCAACCTCAGTACCCCACCCCAGCCTTCTCTCTATACCCCCTGATCCCTTTAGCTGTAAGGGTCACATCTAACTCCCTTCTGAATATGTCCAACGAACTGGACTGAACAACTTTCTGTGGCAGAGAATTCCACAGGTTCACAACTCCCTGGGTGAAAAAGTTTCTCCTCATCTCGCTCCTTAGACTGTGTCCCCTGGTTCTGGACTACCCCAACATCGGGAACATTCTTCCTGCATCTAACTTGTCCAGTCCCGTCAGAATTTTATACGTTTCTATGAGGTCCACTCTCATTCTTCTAAATTCCAGTGAGTATAAGCCTAGCCGAGCCAATCTTTCCTCATATGTCAGTCCCGCCATCCCGGGAATCAGTCTGGTGAACCTTCGCTGCACTCCCTCAATAGCAAGCACGTCCTTCCTCAGATTAGGAGACCTAAACTGCATACAATACTCAAGGTGTGGTCTCACCAAGGCCCTGTACAACTGCAGCAAGACCTCCCTGCTCCTATACTCAAATCCCCTAGCTCTGAAGGCCAGCATGCCATTTGCCTTCTTCATCGCCTTAAAAAAGGAGGGAGAGAGAAAACAGGGAATTATAGACCGGTCAGCCTGACCTCAGTAGTGGGTAAAGTGATGGAATCAATTATTAAGGATGTCATAGCAGTGCATCTGGAAAATGGTGACATGATAGGTCCAAGTCAGCATGGATTTGTGAAAGGGAAATCATGCTTGACAAATCTTCTGGAATTTTTTGAGGATGTTTCCAGTAAAGTGGACAAGGGAGAACCAGTTGATGTGGTATATTTGGACTTTCAGAAGGCTTTCGACAAGGTCCCACACAAGAGATTAATGTGCAAAGTTAAAGCACATGGGATTGGGGGTAGTGTGCTGACGTGGATTGAGAACTGGTTGTCAGACAGGAAGCAAAGAGTAGGAGTAAACGGGTACTTTTCAGAATGGCAGGCAGTGACTAGTGGAGTGCCGCAAGGTTCTGTGCTGGGGCCCCAGCTGTTTACATTGTACATTAATGATTTAGACGAGGGGGTTAAATGCAGTATCTCCAAATTTGCGGATGATACTAAGTTGGGTGGCAGTGTGAGCTGCGAGGAGGATGCTATTAGGCTGCAGAGTGACTTGGATAGGTTAGGTGAGTGGGCAAATGCATGGCAGATGAAGTATAATGTGGATAAATGTGAGGTTATCCACTTTGGTGGTAAAAACAGAGAGACAGACTATTATCTGAATGGTGACAGATTAGGAAAAGGGAAGGTGCAACGAGACCTGGGTGTCATGGTACATCAGTCATTGAAGGTTGGCATGCAGGTACAGCAGGCGGTTAAGAAAGCAAATGGCATGTTGGCCTTCATAGCGAGGGGATTTGAATACAGGGGCAGGGAGGTGTTGCTACAGTTGTACAGGGCCTTGGTGAGGCCACACCTGGAGTATTGTGTACAGTTTTGGTCTCCTAACTTGAGGAAGGACATTCTTGCTATTGAGGGAGTGCAGCGAAGGTTCACCAGACTGATTCCCGGGATGGCGGGACTGACCTATCAAGAAAGATTGGATCAATTGGGATTGTATTCACTGGAGTTCAGAAGAATGAGAGGGGACCTCATAGAAACGTTTAAAATTCTGACGGGTTTAGACAGGTTAGATGCAGAAAGAATGTTCCCAATGTTGGGGAAGTCCAGAACCAGGGGTCACAGTCTGAGGATAAGGGGTAAGCCATTTAGGACCGAGATGAGGAGAAACTTCTTCACCCAGAGAGTGGTGAACCTGTGGAATTCTCTACCACAGAAAGTAGTTGAGGCCAATTCACTAAATATATTCAAAAGGGAGTTAGATGAAGTCCTTACTACTCGGGGGATCAAGGGTTATGGCGAGAAAGCAGGAAGGGGGTACTGAAGTTTCATGTTCAGCCATGAACTCATTGAATGGCGGTGCAGGCTAGAAGGGCTGAATGGCCTGCTCCTGCACCTATTTTCTATGTTTCTATGTTTCTATGTACCTGCATGCCTACCTTCAATGATTGATGTACCATGACACCCAGGTCTCGTTGCACCTCCCCCTTTACTAATCTATCACCATTCAGATAATAATCTGCCTTCCTGTTTTTGCCACCAAAGTGGATAAACTCACATTTATCCACATTATACTGTATCTGCCATGGATTTGCCCAATCACCTAACCTGTCCAAGTCCCCCTGCAGCCTCTTAGCTTCCTCCTCGCAGCTCGCACTGCCACCCAGCTTAGTGTTATCTGCAAACTTGGAGATATTACATTCAATTCCTTCGTCTAAATCATGAATATATATTGTAAATAACTGGGGTCCCAGCACTGAACCCTGCGGCACCCCACTAGTCACTGCCTGCCATTCTGAAAAGGACCTGTTTATTCCCACTCTTTGCTTCCTGTCTGCCAACCATTTCTCTATCCATGTCAATACATTACCCCTAATACCATGTGCCTTAATTTTGCACACTAATCTATTGTCTGGGACCTTGTCAAAAGCCTTTTGAAAGTCCAATTACACCACATCTACTGGTTCTCCCTTATCCACTCTACTAGTTACACCCTCAAAAAACTCTAGAAGATTTGTCAAGCATGATTTCACTTTCATAAATCCATGCTGAATTGGACCGATCCTGTCACTGCTTTCCAAATGTGCTGCTATTAAGCTTTAATAATTGACTCCAGCATTTTCCCCACCACCGATGTCAGGCTAACTGGTCTATAATTCCGTTTTCTCTCTCCCTCCTTTCTAAAAAGTGGGGTTACATTAGCTATCCTCCAATCCATAGGAACTGATCCAGAGTCCATGGAATGTTAGAAAATAACCACCAATGCATCTACTATTTCTAGGGCCACTTTCTTAAGTACTCTGGGATGCAGACTATCAGGTCCTGGGAATTTAATCGGCCTTCAGTCCCTTCATTTTCTCTAACACCATTTCCTGACTAATAAGGAGTTCCCTCAGTTCCCCCTTCACGCTAGACCCTTGGTCCCCAAGTATTTTCGGGAGGTTATTCGTGTTTTTCTTAGTGAAGACAGAACCAAAGTATTTGTTCAATTGGTCTGCCAATTCCTTTTTCCCCCCCCATTATAAATTCACCAGATTCTGACTGCAAGGGACCTACATTAGTTTTCACTAATCTTTTTCTCTTCACATATCTATAGAAGCTTTTGCAGTCAGTTTTTATATTCCCTGCAAGCTTACTCTCGTACTCTATTTTCCCCTCCTAATTAAACCCTTAGTCCTCCTCTGCTGAATTCTAAATTTCTCCCAGTCCTCAGGTTTGCTGCTTTTTCTGGCCAATTTATATGTCTCTTCCTTGGATTTAACACTATCCTTAATTTCCCTGGTTAGCTACGGTTGAACCACCTTCACAGTTTTATTTTTACGCCAGACAGGGATGTACAATTGTTGAAGTTCATCCATGTGATCTTTAAATGTCTGCCATTGCCTATCCACCTTCAACCCTTTAAGTATCATTCGCCAGTCTATCCTAGCCAATTCACGTATCATACCGTCAAAGTTTCCTTTCTTTAAGTTCAGGACCCTAGTCTCTGAATCACTGTCACTCTCCATCTTAATGAATAATTCTACCATATTATGGTCACTCTTCCCCAAGGGACCTCACACAACCAGATTACTAATTAATCCTCTCTCGTTACACAAGACACAGTTTAAGATGGCCTGCTCTCCAGTTGGTTCCTTGACATATTGGTCTAGAAAACCATCCCTTATACACTCCAGGAACTCCTCCTCCACCGTATTGCTGCCAGTTTTGTTAGCCCCAACAACACTGTGGGAGTACCTTCACCACACGGACTGCAATGGTTCTTAAGACAATTACGGATGGGCAATAAATGCTTGCTTTGCCAGTGGCACCCACATCTACTGAACGAATAAATAAGTGACAATCTCATTTCAGCAACTTGGCATTGCAAGCTCTTGCAGACCGTTAGGAGCACTGATGAGAAAAGTTGTATTAAGGAATCCATTTTCCATAAAGACTGTAATTTGCTGCAAATAAATGGCTGCTTCAGGAAACTGCAGCAGCAGACTTCTGGAACACGTTCAAAACAGCCTCGACCCTGAAGGCCCTTCCATGGATGGTACAAACTGGAGTTGTAAAGACAGTTGCCTGTTCTTTGTGTAGTTTTAACGTTCTAGTAGATAAATCTATTTTACAACCATGTACGGAGTTGCTGTTACATTTCCTCTAAATGTAATCAGACAGGCAACTTATGCTGTGTTTTAAGCCCACCATAGATGTAGAAGGTCATGGATCTCACCCACTGGTACCATAGAGACAGCAAGTCTCTGCAATGCTCAGCTAATGGAGAAAGTTCATGGAACGCAGGACTGGCGCGGCTAAGTGATAAATGTGAGTACTGGAATGCAAAGTTAGGAATTCAAGGCCTGATCACCCGACTACGGAGCTCAGTGACTCTAACATGAGGTCTTCCAGAGCAAGCTACATCCTTTGCATCACTGTATGTGTTGTCTGTTGAGTATCATTTCCTCTAATAAATCTATAAGCATCTGGGGCTCTCATTCCTGGCACATGGACAAAGAAAGCAAGCTTTGTATCCTAAAACATTCTATGTAATGGAGTGCCATGAAGCTTTTTTGGTGGGGCAAGATGCTCGTTGAAAAGTTTTAAAGAAGATTCCATTGTGAAAAGTGGGACTTGTGAGACCAACAAGAACATTAAGCTCGGTGATGAGAAAAGTATGGATGAGCTTTGCATTGTTTGTGGGCATTAGGCAAGGGCAGAGGCTGGTGATGTTGCAGAGGTGGAAATGGTATGGGGTTTGAAGAGTGGCTCAGGGTCAAGCAACACATTGAGCTTGCACACTATCTGGCTCAGCTTGAGAAAGCTGCAAGTGAGACAGTTGGGTCAGTGGCGAAGAAGTATTTGGTAGGACTAAAACAGGATGCCTTTGGTCTTGTCAATGTTGAGTTATTTCTCATTCAGGACTTAATGTTGGCTAAGTAGTTAGATAGCACAGTGGTGGTGAAGGAGTCAAAAGATAGTCAAGGGGAAAGATAGAACTGCATGTCATCAGCATATATGTGGAAAGCTAATGACATGCCCACAATATTGCCAAGTGGCAGTAATGCAGTTGAAGAAAAGAAATGGCCAGGGATGAATCATTGGGGTAAATCCAAGATGACTGTGGGAGCAGGAGTAGAAGCCTCTATAGGAGGTGTCCTAGCTTTGATGGGGCAGGTATGAATAGAACCAAGTAGGCAATGTCACAGAGGAGAAATAGAGGAGGATGTAACACTGTGCAACAGAGTTGAAAGGTCAAGGGTGAAGGGAATAACACACCACACTCCGAATCACAAAGGTTGTTGGTGACTTTGACTAGAGCAGGCTCAGTGCAGTAAAGTCTCTGCCAATAGATCATATAACTCTACAAAGGTTTTAATGCTGGCAGGCTGCCGCTATAAATGTTTTAACCCAGTTGCACTGAAGACTTTCTTGTCCTCTCCTGTGTGTGTCTCTCTCTCTCCACATAGTAGATGTTCTAAAGCAGTTGTCAAGACATTATCCAGGCCATTTTGAACTGGTCATAAAATGATGAGTCCACTTCTCAGAAGTTTATTACTCATCAGTAAAGAGTTGAAGTAAAAGCTTTATTGGCTAGTACTCAAGGACATACATGAGACGATTTTCCAACTTCAAGGTGTCAGTGTGAGTCTTGCCCAATTGTAGTGCAGATCAGAAACTCAAACTCATGCTGCACATTATTTACCGACCATTTAAGTTGAGAAATTACCCACTAATGGGCCATATTAAATAAGGTTGAGGTGTAGCATTGAAACATATCGTAAAAATAACACATTGTGCTTTTTGACATAGTTATCACATTGCAAACATCAGGGTTCAGATGCAGTCAAAGATTAAAGCATTAATCTGTTGATATATCATCACATTTTACCGAGAGGTAACTGCATCTAGTATTACAAGGATTTTTGTTGTACTTTGCAAACAAATGAAGATTTCTAATTCACACCATCACTGTTAACTAATAAATCCAGGCCATCATTTGAAAATGTTAGTTCCTCTTATCCAGCACTTTGTAGAAGGCTCATTAATTAAATGCTAATGAACCCAGTTCGGAACCTGTTGAGGTGTTACGTAACAGCTGCAGGCAAAGTCCGCACAGTCAAGGCTCTGAGGAATATAAATAAAATTAACCTAAACTGTAGCTGCACTCACTCCAAAAAAAAAAATCAAAATTCAAAAGTTCAAAAATATTTTAATGGTGATATTCTTTACGTTCATGGCCCCAATATTGATGAGCTGTAAGGCCCACTCATTTTTCAGTGGTCACCGGGCAGCACCTATCCTTTTGGCACCCGCTGCCGCTGTGTCCCGCCGGGAACCATTTTCGGCTCGGTATTGTGGGCAGCAGCAGGCGGTTGCGGGCATCAGCATCAGTGGGCGGGAGGTGCAGTCCTCTCGAATCGAAGCACTTCGGATGCGCTGCACCTCGCATGTGCAAGATTTTTTTTTTATAGTTCTATCAGCACACCGATGTCATTTTTGCCACGATTGAAGCTGCTGGGGCATCTGCGCATGTGCTTAAATGGTGAACACTCTCCTGCACCTGCCAGTTGTAGAGGGGAGAGTTTAGAAGACACAGAACTGCAAACATTTCATTATCCATTCCTTAAGTGATGAGTGGAAAAAAAGCTTCAAGATAGACTGTCAAGACCAAGCCCAGAGCTCCCTAGTTTAATGATGAGGAACTGGAGGAGTTTGTATCAGAGGTGGAGCGCAGGTATAAAGACCTCACCCGGGATGGTTGTGGTAAGCCTCCACCACCCCAATACTGACACATCTGAAGGGAGGCTGGTGAGGCCGTGTCCTCAATGGGCAACACTGAGCAAGATGGAGACCACTGTAGGAAACGTTGGAACGATGTGGTGGCATGAGCAAGAGTGAGTAAACATTTATGGGACGCCTCCCATGCAACTGAAAAAGATTATGGCCTTTTTTGTGTGTGTGTGTGTGGGGGGCATGAGCAAAGGGGGTAAAGGCTGCAACATTTCTTTCTGCAGAAGAAACAAACTTCCAAGGCAGCAAGTTTCATTGCCATGGCAGAGGACCCAGCAGAGGTGATCGAGTTGAGCAGCCTGAAGGTGTGTGCCCTGACATTGGTGGGTGACCGCTACCGTGCAACCACAAAGGGTGGTGCAGATCCCGTGTTGGAGCATGGCAAGGGTATAATAATCTCCAGTGTGAGTAACGCTCATGGCATGAAAGGTCTTGCAATGTCAAGGCAAATGCGTTTTAATGCACAGTTTGTCGCCCATTATTGGTGTGCCCATGTAGAGAATGAACTCTCTCATTGTGAGATGAGATGGCTCACGTCAGCTTGACCTACCCTCCCCCACCACTGCCCTCCCGTAGATTGAAATGTTGCCCTCTACTTGCAGATGATGAGTCGGACAGCACCGATCAATGCACGCCATCCACCTCTGGCACTCAAAGGAGGAGTGTGACCCCAGTGTCTCCCACCCCAACGTTGTCTCCCATCCCAAGACATGGGCTCATTCCTCCAGCCCATCACAAGATCACCCATTTCCACTGCACCCAACTCCGCCACCCAGAGTAATGAAGAACAGGAGAGAGAGGAGGGAGAAGGGCCTGTGTTTGAGCCCCTTGAGGCCGAGGAGTTGGAAGAGGATGACACCAGCCTCCTGCCATGTGTGCCACCTGTCCGGAGAACCTCGGTGTCGGGCTCAGAATTCATGGGCTTTGAACCGGTTGCAACACCTTCAAGTGCTGCTAGGCGCAGAGGCTGTGGAGCTGACCCAACCAAGGCGCGTCCACCTGCAAGGACCCAACAAGCTGCTGAGGTTGCAGGACAGCTCACAGCAATTCATGAGATGGTCCGGCTATCGAAGACAAGTGTCGACCTAGGTCGCTAGCTGCTGCAGACCATGGCTGGAATAGGTGCCAGCATCGAATCTCTCACTCAGCATCATCCTGACTGAATGGACCGGCTCATTAGTGCTGTGGAGCGCAACATCCTGTCTGCTGAGGCGATGAGGCAGGCGATGGCTTCTAGGCAGGTCGTGCAAGCCCTCGACCCCACACCCTCAAGGCACACAGATCCAGAGGAGCTGGAGATGCCGGTGCCTTCAGTGACACCCTCTACCTTCTCTTCAAGATGTACACATCTGCAGAGATCCGGCTGCCCTCCTGCACAAGCAGAGGCAGGGAGGGAGAGGGACGCCATCTTGAAGGCAGGGCAAAGAAGAGGACAATGGGCTTCACATCAGGGGGGGGGGGGCGGAGAAGAGAGGTGGTGGTAGCGGGTAGAGGGGTGGGTGTGGATGGTGGAGATGTACGTGAATTCTATTAGTTACAAAAGTGACATAACCTATGTACTTTTAAATAGTCACAATGTTCACCCTCTCTTGGTCAATGTCTCATTTCCACATGATGTGTGATGCCTTGTGAGAAACACACAGCTGTCCCTCAGGTGTTCTGCTGCATTAGGAATATATTGCGCTCCACATATGATTCCACTGTATAATGGATCCTGTCATCAGGATATCGCAGCATAACACGTAAGGGCAACCAATGCAGAAAGGCTTCCATTCAGTCAGTCACTTGAACTACTTGCAGGTCACACGTTAATGCTTGCAGGTCAAGCCACTTTTTAAGATGCCAATTATGAAGGAGTGCCATCCCTGGGATGACATATTCATCAGTTACTATATTTGTTTCTATATATCAAGAAAGACTGGATCAACTGGGCTTGTATTCACTGGAGTTCAGAAGAATGAGAGGGGACCTCATAGAAACGTTTAAAATTCTGACGGGGTTAGACAGGTTAGATGCAGGAAGAATGTTCCCAATGTTGGGGAAGTCCAGAACCAGGGGACACAGTCTAAGGATAAGGGGTAAGCCATTTAGGACCGAGATGAGGAGCAATTTCTTCACCCAGAGAGTGGTGAACCTGTGGAATTCTCTACCACAGAAAGTTGTTGAGGCCAATTCACTAAATATATTCAAAAAGGAGTTAGATGAAGTCCTTACTACTAGGGGGATCAAGGGGTTAGGTGAGAAAGCAGGAATGGGGTACTGAAGTTGCATGTTCAGCCATGAACTCATTGAATGGCGGTGCAGGCTAGAAGGGCCGAATGGTCTTACTCCTGCACCTATTTTCTATGTTTCTAAGTTACATTACAGTCCATTATATGTATTTTCCCCTCTTCCACACCTCATGTCAGGATGTTCTCAGGATCAGTAGCAGTTATGTGCCATCGATTGACACCTAATAACTTTCACTTAATAACTCTGGCATAAGCTCATACCATCTGCACAGTCACATCAGTCACTAAATAGGTTCCACATGAAATGGTCTCCAAACTCATCTCCATTGAGCCTTTACAATCTTTCGCAATTCATTGCCGCTTCCTCTACCACACCTTCCCTTCAACGGAATCATAGGGAGTAACATATCTGAACTCGCTCTGGGCGAGTTAAGGTGCATCACCTCACTATTTATGTGCCACTGATAATGCTGCAGGATCTGAACGATCTGAACGATATCCGGGAAGTGCAGCGCTGCAGCTCTCAACGATTCTCCCTGCCGCCCGACTCACAGCCAGCTCAGACCAGCTTTTCCCCAGCGGTCCTTCTGGCAGGCGGGGAAGGGCGAACTTAGACAGTCATAAATGAGGAAAAAGTCAGATTTCCAGCCTCTGGCATGGGCGAGCGACAGGCCGGCATGCCAGGGGAACCACTGGGACCAATCTTGCGGCGGGCGGAACGTGGGCAGCACCGGAGGAATCGCCGGAAAAAAACTTCATTTCCGGCAGAAGCTCAGCAGCTGTGGGCAAAACTTCCACCAATATTGGGGCCATGGTCCCCATGTTTAATTTAAATGGGATCTTACATTATTGTTAAATAGATTATATGAACTGGAATTTTACTGTCCATTACTAAACAGACTCTTACTGTCTCTGCATTAATGACATCTTACTGTTCCTGTTTGTTGTTACCTTGGTCCAAACAATATACAAAGAATGTCCAGTTAGAGATTCTTAACATTGAACACTCATTTGCAGTAGAGTACAGAAATCAAGATGAATTGCCTGGTGCTGCTTGACTAAACTTGGATAGACCCATTGGCTGGAATTTTCACTTTGAAGAGAGTGTGGGTTTGCGAGTGGCTGGGCAGTTAAAAGAACTGAAATTGACAGCACGTTGGGAAGCTGCCTTCACCCTGCTGACTTTCACCTTTAACTCAGCCCCGTTTCTCAGCATGCCAGAGACCCACTCGGAAGAGGCGGGCGACCTAATTAAAGTATTTTAAAGTGTGTTAACAGAACATTGACGAGCTTTTTAAACTTGATGTTGCAGCTTTTACTGGCTGTGCACGGGATTCCTGGGCTTCCTGAACCTCACCTGTGAAAGCAAGGCGAGAGCTGAGTGGCCATTGTGCAAGTGGAACAATTGACAGTTGAAAAAAAAATCACAAATACTCACACTTGCTTCCTTGGCTAAGGAAAAAGCTCTTGCTGACACTATTTGTGCTGAGAATTTGCTTTCAGGAGTTTGCAGGTGATTCCTACAACCTCGGAAGCCACTCTCACTATATTGGAGGATCGTGCCTCTGATCTCCACTTTACCTGGCATCTAAGCAGCATGGGTGCTGCTTATGCTGTTTCG
The DNA here is from genome assembly GCF_044704955.1 of Pristiophorus japonicus. Classification (NCBI taxonomy): domain Eukaryota; kingdom Metazoa; phylum Chordata; class Chondrichthyes; family Pristiophoridae; genus Pristiophorus; species Pristiophorus japonicus. The sequence continues at coordinate 137,644,264 of NC_091986.1, read as the reverse complement.
CGATTGATCTCAGATTTAGACCAAGATGAGCCCCAGCAGCAACAACAAAAGCAACATCAGCAGCAGTAGACTATCCATTGAAAACGTGGTTGATGACATCCTTGAGGAGGCCAAGTAATGAGGACGAGGAGCATTATAATCAAAGCCACATAATGCCCAGCTGTGTAATAGAGCAAGCAGTCGGGATGCTGAAGATGCACTTCAGATGCCTGGACAGATCTGGAGGAGCCCTTCAGTACGCACCAGCCAGTGTCTCCAGAATGATTGCCTTATGCTGCGTACTGCACAACAAAGTGCAGCGAGGATTAGAGCTGCAGGAGGAGTAAGGCGCAGAGCCTCTTTGGAGGAAGAGCAGATGGTACATGAGGAGGAGGCGGAAGCTAAGGTGGAGATGGTACCAGCTGCGACACACATTGCAGCCCAGGAGGGATGGCCTCATCATGGCATGATTCAGATACTTTGCACCAGTGCACCCAGATGCTGAGCCACCATTTCCCCCACAGCCCCCCCGAACACCAAAGCTGTCCTAAAATGACCAAACTATTCCTATCACATTCACAACCATTGCTCGAGGTTAAGTAATGTCTTACCATTCACTCCAACTGACGAGGCCACTTCCCAGGTAGCAGTCAAAAATGGACATGATGAGAAAGTGATATGAATAAATTAATTTATGTGGCTCATAAATACGAATGAAACTTAGCGCTCTAACATTTTGGAACACTACCATGTGCATCTACAATTGTGTCAGTTTTCTTCTACTGCTTCCATGATGTGCATCATGTGGCTTCAGCAGAGGTAGAGGCAGGCTACTCACTTCCCTACTCTGACTGCTTAGACATTTTTGGCAGACATCCTCTGGGTTTTGGATCCTGTGAGGGCCCTGCCAAAGACTGCTCCTCCTGCACCTGTGCAGGGGCAGTCTCAGCCATCGGGATCTGAGGCAGCATGTGGGGCTCTGACTGAGGGGGACAGGGGGCAATGGGTGAGAAGTGGGAGCACTTTGAGCAGAGCCCTCACTTCCATGTCCCCTCTCGCTATCATTCTTCTCATGGGCCACCGGCAATTCCCTGCTAGCAAGCAGCTGGAGAGCAGTGGGGCGATGAACGGCCAAGTTTAAGTTTGTATCCTTCCTAGATATGATTGCAATCAGAGTCCGTAAGCTGTTGTTCACAGCGAGCATGCACTCGTTTGACTGGCGCATTTGATGCTCCATGCAAGTGGCCATCCTTTCCATGGAAGCGCATATCGTAGCCATCGCCTATGACATGATGCTGCTCATGTTGGAGATGGACTCCTCCATTCTTCCTACAATCATACACATCACTGCTGGAAAAGCTGCCAAAGCCGCCTGCATGTTTTTGCTTCTCCTACAGAATCATCCTCTTTGTCGATAGCCTCCGAAGTTCAGTATTCACGTCCAGCTGAGCAATTTGTGGAGTGTCCTGCATCCTCTGGTGAGGAGTCTCCACTGCTGTCCCTATCTCCACCATCTTCTCTTACTCACTTGTGATCTGCGAAACACCAGGTGACAACTTTAGAAACATAGAAACATAGAAAATAGGTGCAGGAGCAGGCCATTCGGCCCTTCTAGCCTGCACCGCCATTCAATGAGTTCATGGCTGAACATGCAACTTCAGTACCTCATTCCTGCTTTCTCGCCATACCCCTTGATCCCCCGAGTAGTAAGGACTTCGTCTAACTCCTTTTTGAATATATTTAGTGAATTGGCCTCAACTACTTTCTGTGGTAGAGAATTCCACAGGTTCACCACTCTCTGGGTGAAGAAGTTTTCTCCTCATCTCGGTCCTAAATGGCTTACCCCTTATCCTTAGACTGTGACCCCTGGTTGTGGACTTCCCCAACATTGGGAACATTCTTCCTGCATCTAACCTGTCTAAACCCAACAGAATTTTAAACGTTTCTATGAGGTCCCCTCTCAATCTTCTGAACTCCAGTGAATACAAGCCCAGTTGATCCAGTCTTTCTTGATAGGTCAGTCCCGCCATCCCGGGAATCAGTCTGGCGAACCTTCGCTGCACTCCCTCAATAGCAAGAATGTCCTTCCTCAGGTTAGGAGACCAAAACTGTACACAATACTCCAGGTGTGGCCTCACCAAGGCCCTGTACAACTGTAGCAACACCTCCCTGCCTCTGTACTCAAATCCCCTCGCTATGAAGGCCAACATGCCATTTGCTTTCTTAACCGCCTGCTGTACCTGCATGCCAACCTTCAATGACTGATGTACCATGACACCCAGGTCTCGTTGCACCTCCCTTTTTCCTAATCTGGCACCATTCAAATAGTCTGTCTCTCTGTTTTTACCACCAAAGTGCCACCCAACTTAGTGTCATCCGCAAATTTGGAGCTACTACATTTAATCCCCTCGTCTAAATCATTAATGTACAGTGTAAACAGCTGGGGCCCCAACACAGAACCTTGCGGTACCCCACTAGTCACTGCCTGCCATTCTGAAAAGTCCACATTTACTCCTACTCTTTGCTTCCTGTCTGACAACCAGATCTCAATCCATGTCAGCACGCTACCCCCAATCCCATGTGCTTTAACTTTGCACATTAATCTCTTGTGTGGGACCTTGTCGAAAGCATTCTGAAAGTCCAAATATACTACATCAACTGGTTCTCCCTTGTCCACTCTACTGGAAACATCCTCAAAAAATTCCAGATTTGTCAAGCATAATTTCCCTTTCACAAATCCATGCTGACTTGGATCTATCATGTCACCTCTTTCCAAATGCGCTGCTATGACATCCTTAATAATTGATTCCATCATTTTACCCACTACCGATGTCAGGCTGACCGGTCTATAATTCCCTGTTTTCTCTCTCCCTCCTTTTTAAAAAAGTGGGGTTACATTGGCTACCCTCCACTCGATAGGAACTGATCCAGAGTCAATGGAATGTTGGAAAATGACTGTCAATGCATCCGCTATTTCCAAGGCCACCTCCTTAAGTACTCTGGGATGCAGTCCATCAGGCCCTGGGGATTTATCGGCCTTCAATCCCATCAATTTCCCCAACACAATTTCCCGACTAATAAGGATTTCCCTCAGTTCCTCCTCCTTACTAGACCCTCTGACCCCTTTTATATCCGAACTTTATTCTATGTCTCGCTGTACCCACCGATTTGTGCGTATCTGCGCTGTTGCTGGGTGCGAATGGGTCGTGAGACAGTGAACCCTAAGAGACTGCTGCTTCCTCTGAGGAGTTGTCTTACTCCTCTGGTTGGACAGTGGGAAGAGCACTTGATGGACCTGTGGGAGAGAAAAGACATGAGTTAGAAGTGTTAAGATAAGAATGTTTTAAGTTACCATTAGGCACATTATCATATTTCACTGGCTGCTGACATCAGTCACATGAGTGACTGTTGTATGCCATGCGGCTGTATGATAGTAATTCTCTCACCAGGTAGTTGGGAGGTCAGCCGTCTCCATCTCCCATCGCCAACAGCTCCGCAACTCCACTTATGTCCAGCGCCTCCTCCCCTGCTGCATTCAGTGGTGTCTCGGTGTTCTGGGCTCTCTTCTGCAAGAACAAGAGACTTTTGAGTGAGAGTGATGGAATGAGTGTAAGGAATGGATGGGCTACATCTGTCGAGGGAGACTATGAGAGAGTGGCATGATGTTGCTAAATAGCCTGCCTCTGTGGTGTTACTTTCTGTGATTGCATTAGGCTGAGGGTGAGTGTCAGTGGTGGATAGTCAGATGGGGATGGGAGTACATGCATAGACAGTGAGGGATGGGTGCACCTGCAAGGAAGGTTGCTGTGAGGAGTGATGTGCAAGAGTAGACTCGGTAAGGCAGAGTGATGGGGTTGAAGTGACACGCACATCAAGATGTAGGTAAGTGTGGCATTGTACTCACCTTTACTGACCTCATGAAACATGACTACCTTTACCTCTCTGTAACCTAAGGGCACAAAGGGTTTTAGGACATGGCATCTCAGTTTCCCCCCCCCGAGCTGATCTCTGTCCATATTTTGGGGGATCAGCGGGAGTTGGGGTGATGATAGAGAGGAAATAGAAAGTAAGGAGTTGTACAATGAAAGATATCATTGCTAACCACCATCCCCTTTCCAAGGTCTTTGAACAAGCCATTGTTTCCCAGTTCATGGCTCAATGATCTCGTAACTTCCAATTCAAAGCACTTGAATCCCCCCAACCCTTTCCCGCCCTTCTGTGGTTGTGAAAGGTGCTATATAAATGCAAGTTCTTTCTTTCCATAGTACTGAAATGACACTAATCAATGAATGACATTCCCCATAATTGTGTCTCCATAATTGTGACATTGCTGCATTATCACTTCTCATTGCCGTTGACTTCTCCACAGCATTCAATAATCAACCATCTAATTTTTCTTCAATACCTCTCCTCTGTTGCCCAGCTTCATGGGATATTCTGGTATTGTTCCACTTCTACCTACTTATATATAGCCAAAGCATCTCCAGAAATGGCTATTTTTCTCTTCCTCTCGCCTCCAAGTCCCACCAAACATCTGTCTTTGACCCATTCTCATCCTTGTCTAAATGCTGATCCTAAGCAACATCTTCTACAGATATGGTGGGTATGGCACCATGCTGGTTATGTTACTGAACAAGTAATCCAGAGGCCTGGAATAATGATCCAGAGGCATGAGCTCAAATCCCACCATAGCAGCTGGGGAATTTAAATTTAGTTAATTAAATTTTTAAAAACTAGCATTAGTAATGGTGACCTGGGGCTAGAACCTCCACTTTTTTTGTCTGCTTAACGCCCACTTGACGCCCATTTTACTGTTGAAATGACGTATAATGCCCATTTTGGCACAAAATGGAAACTGGCGGGCATTTTTCGTAAACTTATCGGCAAGTATTACTTTCCCCATCTACTTAACGCCGGAAAAAATATTACCGTGTACCCACTTTTTTGGGGGCGGAATCAGCAGGATGGGCGAATTCAACGGCAATAATATCACCCAGCGTTACTTTCCGCACGGAATTAATGCCGAGATTCAATATTAACACCCGGCGACTGTTTTTTGTCGTAAAGAACATATTTAGCCAAACTAGCGGCCATGGAGATTGCCCATCATCAATTTCACCACCTCGCACACATTTCGTCCACAACATCGCTCGCTCAAAAAACCGCCCACAAAAAGTGGAACTAACGGGGACGAATCACAGTGTTATGGACGCCATGTTGTAGATCACATGTGGCGTCCTTTAAAAGGCTGATGTGCTTCAACCTCGACGAAGTTCAGATGTACTCTGCCGGTCGTTGGAGTTGATGTGAACATCTGTAAAAACATCTTGACCATACTGTGACCGTTTGGAATTGAAGAGGTGTGCTCGTCAGGACATTCCTTGTTTGTGAGCAAACAGAGAGCTACTGCAATGGAGCCTGTCCTTTCTCACCCTGAATGACCAACTACATGCAGCAGACTCGACATCGCCGAAGGAACGCTGCATTGCATTATGGGCCCAATGTACGAAGTGACAGACAGATGAGGAAGACAAGACGTTACACCCCCACAAGTACAAGGAGAAGCATTCTTACCTCGACTTGCCCCGACACCACCTGTCTTCAGAGACTGCTCTTCCACAAAGAGGTTATCACTGAGGTATGCCAACTGATAAGGGCAGATCTGCAGCCTGCCAGCACCATCAGAACTGCACTGTCTGTCAAGGTCAAAGTCACCACGGCACTGTTGTTCTATGCCTCGGGTTTGTTTCAGGCCACAGCTGGCAACATTTGCGGACTTTCTTAGCATGCCACACATCGCTGCATTAGACAGGTCAATGAAGCCCTGTACGCACGCAGGAGGGATTTGATCAGCTTCCCTATGACCAGGGAGGCACAGAGTGAGAGGGCTCTAGGTCTCTCCAGAATTGCAAACTTCCCCAAGGTGCAGGGAGCAATAGATGTACACACATCGTAATGCGGGCATCTTTTCAGGATGCTGAGGTTTTCAGGAACTGCAAGGGATTCCACTCCCTGAATGTCCAGCTGGTTGTCGACCACCAGCAAATTATACTGGCAGTGAATGCTCAATTTCCGGACAACATCCATGATGCGCACATCCTGCGAGGGAGCACAGTATCTGACTTGTTTAACAATGAGCCACAAGGTCAATGCTGGATGCTTGGTGACAAAGGATATGGCCTTGCCACCTGGTTGATGACCCCCCTGCGTGACATCCACACCGAGGCCGAGAGGCGATACAACGAGAGCCACAGAGCAACTCGCAATATCGCGGAGGAAACCATTGGAGTGCTGAAGCAGCGCTTCAGATGCCTGGACCACTCAGGAGGCGAACTCCAATACTACACTAATCAGGTAGCTCAATTTGTGGTGGTCTGCTCCATGCTACACAACTTGGCTATCAGGAGGGGACAAGAATTGCCCGATGAGTCTGACAGTCTATCTCACTAGAGAGAGGAAGAGGAGGACGAGGAGGCGGACGCTGACATCAGGCCAGACAATGAGGCTGACATTGAAGTCATGCCCCCGCCCCTCTGTAGACTGCATGAAAGGGCCCGTGGTGGCATGATAGCTGCAAGAGCCTTACATCAGGAGCTCATCAATGATCACTTTGCCTGAAAGAACGTTGGTGTTATTTACAAGGCTGACACACTGCTGGATGTGCAGGTCATACATCAAAGGTGGGCATCACCTTGGTGACAGTTAAAGTTTATGTTGATATAATTACACTTAAATTCAACCCTTTGATGTTAAGGAATTTCCAGCATGTAATGATGCAGCAATCTGAGCCAATGTGCTGCAAGGTTTTGTTAAATAAAAAACATTTAAACCGAACATTATTCTGAAATCATCAATATTTCTGTACAAACCAATCCTTCCCCCCGCCCCCCCACGCTTCTCCTCCCCACCTCTACCCCTTACCCTTACCCTCCTGACTCCAAGCCGCCTGGCTGAAGAGGTCATCAGGCGATGCTTCATTGGGGGGGGGGGGGGGGGTGGGGGTGTGGTGGTGACGGCCGATGCACTGCTTGGACGGATACGGGAGAGGACGGTCCCAAGGTAGAAGTGTGCTCTGAGCCATAAGCAAAATGTTGCTGCTGGCTCTCGTGTGGTTGGCAATGGGGGTACGTCACCTTGGGGTGCAGTGCGACGCTCCGGGACTACTGGAAGCCCTCTGGCACCAGTGTTCCTGGCTATCAGCTCCAGGGCCTCCTCCATCCCTTCCATTTTGTATGTTATTTGTTGGACAAAAACTCTGTGCCAACTATGTTCTTGGTGCTTAGTGGGCTTTTTTGCTGCTGGTGAATCTACGTCGTTCCTCCCAATACAGCCAGACAAGCACACACCACAGCCACACACGCTTTCAGTGCCTCGGAGCTCCCTCGCTCTCTCTGTCTCCTCTTCTGCACGTCCTGATGACCCTTGACCTCCTGAATTGCAGGAATCGACAGTTGCCATGCCGTTGCTAAGGACAGCCACACTTTACGGCAGAAGGTCAGAAAAATTTAACGTTACCACCCATTTGATATCGCTCGCAGTAACGGCCATTTTCAAAAATGTAAACTAGGTGTTTTGAGAATGGGCGAGAAGCCGGCAATCTGAAAGCCCTTTTTCAATGCCCATGCTGGAAATAACGCCCATTTTTGTGCGATAAGCTCAAAAGTGGAGGTTCTAGCCCCATGAAACTACCCGATTGTTGTAAAAACCCATCAGGTTCACTAATGTCCTTTAGGGAAGGAAATCTGCTGTCCTTACCTGGTCTGGCCTATATGTAACTCCAGACCCACAGCAATGTGGTTGACTCATAACTGTCATCTGAAATGACAAACCAAGCCATTCACCATTATCCTCAATGGCAATAAATGCTGGCTTTGCCGGCAACGTCCACATCTAATGAACAAAAAAGTGTTTTCCAAGTGTATACCAATGACACACAGGTCTATTTCCCCAACTATCTCCGATTCCTCATCCAATCGGAAGATCGAAGCCATCGTCTTCAGCCGGTTCCTTGCCATCTATTCCAATCTCCCTCCCAAGCCATTGTTGCAGACTGTACTAGACCGTTCACAACCTCAGTCCTGTTTGACCCTTTATTCTGAAAAAACAACATTAAAAATAATTCTGAAATGGAAGTCTTAAAGCTGAAATAACTTCTGGATGTAAAAAAAAAATGGTAAAAGTGCTTCACTATTAACACAAATGGCTCAACAAGCCAGGGAAGGGACACACAGTGTATCCCACACAGCACTCTGCAGGGTTACATCACTGTAAGAGAGATCCTCTATCCCGAGGAGCCAGGAGGCCCTCCAGAATGAAGATCACAGAATCTAGTCTTCAGCCAATTTGATTCACTCCACGTGATATCAAGAAGTGGCTGAGTGCACTGGATACAGCAACGGCTACGGGCCCCGAAAACATCCCAGCTGTGTGGCTGAAGACCTGTGCTCCAGAACCAGCTGCGCCTCTAGTAAAGCTGTTCCAGTACAGCTACAACACTGGCATTTATCTAATAATGTGGAAAATTGCCCAGGTATGTCCAGTCCACAAAAAGCAGGACAAATCCAATCCGACCAATTACCACCCCATCAGTCTACTCTCAATCATCAGAAAAGTGATGGAAGGTGTCGTTGACAGTGCTATCAAGCGACACTTACTCACCAATAACCTGCTCACCAATGCTCAGTTGGATTCTGCCAAGACCACTTGGCTCCAGACCTCATTACAGCATTGGTCCAAATATGGACAAAAGAGCTGAATTCCAGAGGTGAGTTGAGAGTGACTGCCCTCGACATCAAGATAGGATTTGACCAAGTGTGGCATCAAGGAGCCCCAATAAAACTGAAGTCAACAGGAATCAGGAGAGAAACTCTCCACTAGCTGCAGTCATACAAAGCATGAAGATGGCTGTGGTTGTTGGAGGCAATCATAACAGCCCCAGGGCATTGCTGCAGGAGTTCTTCAGGGCAGTGTCCTTGGCCCAACCACCATCAGCTGCTTCATCAATGGCCTTCCCTCCGTTACAAGGTCAGAAGTGGGGATGTTTGCTGATGACTGCACAGTGCTCAGTGCCCACATGCAGCAAGATCTGGACGACATTCAGGCTTGGACTGATAAGTGGCAATTAACATTTGTGCCACACAAGTACCAGGCAATGCCCATCTCCAACAAGCGAGAGTTTAACCACTGCCCCTTGACATTCACCGGCATTACCATCGTTGAATCCCCCATCAACAACATCCTGGGGATCATCATTGACCAGAAACTTAACTGGATCAGCCACATAAATACTGTGGCAACAAGAGCAAGTCAGAGGCTGGATATTCTGTAGCAAGTGTCTCACCACCTGACTCCCCCAAAGCCTTTCCACCATCTACAAGGAATAAGTCAGGAGTGTGATGGAATACTCTCCACTTGCCTGGATGAGTGCAGCTCCAAACATCACGCAAGAAGCTCAATACCAAGGACAAAGCAGCTCGCTTGATTGGCACCCCATCCACCACCTTAAACATTCATCATGAACATAGGTGGTCCCTTGTATCGAGGATGACTTGCTTCCAAGTGAAAAAGGGATGAGTTCACAGGTGTTTCAATGAAGGACCTAATATTCCACGTCCCGAATTACATGTTAAAGGGTGGAAGATGCCTGCGGGTAGATGTTTTTAAACATGTGGTGGCCGTTGCATGACCAGCCACCACATGGGCTTGACATAGCTAGGTCTTGGTCCAGTGGTAAGGATTAATCAAGACGACTGGAGACCAGCTTTGCTGCATGGACCTAGTGCGCACACATATTGCTGACCCTGGGTCCTTGCCTTCTGGGCCCCAAACTCATGCCTCTCCTGGGCCCCGACCACATTGCTCCATGATCACTTGCCTCTCCTGCTGTACCTGCCCACGCTCCAATCAGCGACCTGGACCTTGATGATGTCCAATCCAGTCACCCTCTTCACAGCTGTCGCTCTCCGGCACGCTCTGTACCCTAAAGTAGTCTGCTCCTTTGAAGGCCCAACTTGCTGATGGTCCTTGCAGGTCGGGGCCATTGCGCCGAAACATTCACTCCTTCTACCACCGGTGCACAAGATGCACTGCAGCAACCCGCCAAGGTTTCTTCGGCAACACTTTCCAAACCCGCAACCTCTACCACCTAGAAGGATAAGGGCAGCAGGCACATGGGAACACCATCACCTGCAAGTTCCCCTCAAGTTACACTCCATCCTAACTTGGCAGTATATCACCTGCTCCTTCACCATTGCTGTATCAAAATCCTGGAACTCTTTCCGTAACAGCACTATGAGAGTATCCTCACCACATGGACTGCAACGGTTCAAGAAGGTAGCTCACCACCACCTTCTCAAGGGCAATTAGGGATGGGCAATAAATGCTGGCCTTGCCAGCGACACGCACATCCCATAAAATTAAAAAAATATCACCGAGTCCGTCAAGACCTGACTCCAGTGCCCAAAGAAGCTTCATGATCTCAGGCTAATATCTCCTACCAACTTCAGCACTATGCATTGCACAACCCCCCACTCCCCACACACACCTACCAACAATCAGTAGCAACCACAAGGCACACCTCCAATTCCTAGCTTCACCTCATCTCCTTGGCAGGGGGATGGCTGAGCCCTCGTCAGTGGCGGTACGAAAGGATACAAAATGCTGGTATCCTCATACATTATACTAGTTCTCGCATCCCACTTAACCCCTCATCCCACAAGGTGCGCATGGTGTAAACATGCAGCTCTTGCTCGAGGATGGAGAAATAGGAGGAGAAGGTGAAGGCAGCGAAGGAACACCGTCACTCGATTTCACACTCCCAGCCACCAGCTCCGCGAGGTCATCCTGCAAGGCCATCCTACAGTGTCCCCCACTGAAAATCAGCAGCCTTCCACCAGCTATGCTGCAGTCACTGGGGTAGCACTGCATGACATCAGTAGGATAGGCAAAGGCATGCACAAGACAGTCACTAAGGGAATGTACAAGGGTGATTTTCCAATGTGGTGGCTTTTATTTCAGCATTGTGGCCAAGAGAAGTCAAAAAATGTTGAAAGGGGAATTGGGGGTGTGGTCCCAGGGACCGCAGGCGGATGATTCCATCCCAGATATCCCAGCCAGAAAGGAACTTTCTGGGTTGCATCCGTCCTTCTGCTGCCCCCTCTTCTCTCGCCGTGCAGATGTTGGAAATCTGAAATAAAAGCAGAAATTGCTGGAAATACTTAGCAGGTCAGGCAGCATCTCGACCCGAGATGTGAACTCTGTTTCTTTCTCTACGGATGCTGCCTGACCTGTTGAGTATTTCCAGCATTTTTTGACTTCTTCGAGGCCTACCTTTACCATATGAAGTCTTGCAAGCATCCAGCAGCACTCTTTCCACACTTAAAAAACTTTATTGCACCAAGCCAATAAAAAAAAAATTTAAGTCCAAAAGCTTAAATCCAAACTTACCTGAAAGATATGTGTGTCCCTTTAAGAAGCGCTGATGGCATCTCTGCAGGTCTGCTTCATGTACACCTATCTGAGTGTGCTTAGGACCTGGCGTTAACCAGAGCAAAAACGGCAAAGTTTGCAGATGCGGCGTCAAGTTGGTGTTGCTCGCCGATTAACATCGCCTTCTGCTCATTTACATTTCAGGGGCCAGCAGTGTCAACGGCAGTGCTATAGCCCTTACCAAAATAGCGGCTGCTGTCTCTTCCGCCGGAGGCAGCAGGAAGTGAGGCGGCCACCATTACTTTGCAGCAACCCAGCGGTAACAGCTGGCGCACAGGTATCGAATTTCTAGGCCCTTATCTTTAATTCCCTCCATGGTCTCATCCAGCCCAATCTTCTCCAGCCCTATATTCTCTCTTCACCCCACACTCCCGAAACACACTTGTTCCTCTGACTCGGGTCTCAAGCTGCCTCTCTTCTATTTGCCCCACCATTGACAGAACGTTCAGCTGCCTGACTCCTACTCTCTGGGGAACTCAGTTACTGCCAGTTCATAAATTTCACAAGTCAGCAAATAGGAAGGGAAAAAGAAAAAAAAAAAGAGGATGCCACTTCCCTGATCTGTTCCTGCTTTCCTCACTCACAGCAGCTTTTTCCCTCCTATCCAGCAGCCAACGATAGATAAAGGGAAAACCATTGTGCAAAAGGCTGAACTGGTTATGGGCCCAGGCCAGTTTGGAGCTTACAAATGGACATCAGATTGGCCTGAATTGATACACAAATCCAGTACTGTTTTAATAAACTAAATAGCATACGAGTCAAGCAAAAACAGCTGTACATTGGACCAACTACTGTTAGCAAAATCTGAAACAATTAGCATGGACTGGAACTTTGCCATCTGACTATTTAGAATACATTTCAACTACTAGGAAAGTTAAGAGAAACTCCACATACAGTTACATTTTGACAGATATATTGCAGGTGTTAGTGTGTGGAGCAAATGGTGAGAATATGGAGAGAGTCATTTTTAAGAATTGTAAAATTTTTCATGTTTATTGCCCCCGTAAGCTGGGTAACTGTTATGTCCGGAATAAAGTAATGTGATTGAGTACTGTAGACGTGAGTGTGACCTTATTCTCTTTATTCTAACTCCAGAGTGTTGGTACAGCATGGGAGACCTGCTTATATAGTGTTCCCAAGGGATGCTGGAATCCCTTGGGACTCCAACAGATATGCTCTCTGGTGGTGGTAGAATGCTGGTTACATAGGGTTGCATACATAACATCACTCCCTCCCAAAGACAATAGTACACTTATTTATAGAGTGAGACGACCTGGGGCTTTTCGCTCCCTAGTTGATCATCTCGGTAACAAATGCAGGTGCAGGTGAGTTGGTTGGGCCTTCGCTGGGCTGCTGCGCAGCTGGTCTTGCTGGGCTGCTGGGGATGAAGAGTTCAGCTTCGTGGTCAATCGTGATGTCGGTTGCCACTTGTGTGTGTGTGTTGGAGGGTCGAAGTTGGTGGTGTCCTCTTCAGGCTGTCTGTGAATCACAGTTTAGTTTGGTCCAAATGCTTTCTGCAAGTTAGTCCATTTGCAAGTTTAACCTCAAACACCCGACTCCCTTCTTTGGCTATGACAGTGCCAGCAAGCCATTTGGGACCATGTCCATAGTTGAGCACAAATACAGGGTCATTGACTTCAATATCGCGTGACAAATTTGCGCGATCATGGTACATGCTTTGTTGATGTCGCCTGCCCTCGACGTGATCATGGAGATCAGGGTGGACAAGAGAGAGCCTTGTTTTGAGCACCCTTTTCATGAGCAGCTCGGCTGGGGCAACCCTGGTGAGCAAGTGGGGTCTTGTGCGGTAGTTCAGCAGGACTCGGGACAGGCGGATCTGCAGGGAGCATTCCGACACACGTTTCAAGCTTTGCTTGATGATTTGGACTGCCCATTTTGCCTGGCCGTTGGATGCGGGCTTGAACGGGGAAGATGTGACGTGCTTGATCCCATTGCGGGTCATGAATTCCTTGAATTCAACACTGGTGAAACACGGCCCATAGTCGCTGACAAGGACATCAAGCAGGTCATGCGTGGGAAACATGGCTCGTAGGCTTTCGATGGCGGCAGTGGACGTGCTTACAGACATTATTACACACTCAATCCACTTTGAATAAGCATCCACAACAACCAAGAACATTTTGCCTAGAAACGGGCCAGCAAAGTCAACATAGATCCTAGACCACGGTTTGGAGGGCCATGACCAAACGTAGCGGTGCCTCCCTGGGTGCATTGCTCAGTTGAGAGCAAGTGTTGCATTGGCACACGCAAGACTCCAAATATGCGTTGAGGCCGGGCCACTACACATGGGCTCTGGCTATAGCTTTCATCATTACGATGCCTGGGTGGGTACTGTGTAGGTCGCGTCTGAACATTTCCCTGCCTTTCTTGGCCAAAAACCATGCGATTACCCCACAAAAGACAGTCCGCCTGTATGGACATTTTATCTTTACACCACTGGAATGGCTTGATCTTTTCATGCATCTCCGCTGGGACGCTGGACCAGCTCCCATGGAGAACAGAGTTTTTTTTTCAAGGGACAGTAAAGGATCCTGGCTGGTCCAGGTCCTGATCTGGCGGGCTGTAACGGGTGAGTTTTCATTTTTAAATGCATCCATCACCAAGAGCAAGTCTGCAGGCTGTGCCATTTCCACCCCGGTGGTGGGCAATGGTAGCCGACTGAGAGCATCAGCGCAGTTCTCTGTGCCTGGCCTGTGGCGAATTATATAGTTAAATGCAGACAGCGTGAGCGCCCATCTTTGGATGTGAGCAGAGGTATTGGTAGTGATACCTTTGCTCTCTGAGAATAGCGATATGAGCGGCTTATGGTCAGTTTCTAAATCAAATTTAAGCCCAAACAGATACTGATGCATTTTTTTCCCCCTTAAGCGCATGCCAGGGCTTCTTTTTCAATCATGCTGTGGGCCCTTTCGGCCTTGGACAAGCTCCTGGATGCATAAGCAATGTTCCCAATTCGTTTGCTTGTTGTAACACACACCCGACCCGATACGAAGACACATCGCAAGCTAGCACTAAACGTTTACAAGGATCATACAGGACAAGCAGTTTGTTGGAACAGAACAGATTTCGGGGTCTCTCAAAAGCTGTCTCTTGTGATTTCCCCCATACCCAGTCATCTCCCTTGCGTAGCTACACGTGTAGAGGTTCTGGCATGGTGCTTAACCCGGGTAGGAAATTACCAAAATAATTGAGGAGTCCCAGGAACGACTGCAGCTCCGTCATGTTCTGTGGTCTCGGCACGTTCTTGATGGCCTCCGTCTTGGCATCGGTGGGTCTGATGCCATCTACCCAGATTCTTTTCCCTAAGAACTCGACCTCTGGCACCAGGAAAACACACTTCGAGCATTTCAACCTGAGTCCCACATGATCTAGCCGACTTAGAACCTCTTCCAGGTTCTGCAAGTGTTCGATGGTGTTCCGACCTGTGATCAATATGATGTCCTGGAAAACCACGGTGCGCAGAACCGACGTTATCAGACTCTCCATGTTCCTTTGAAAAATTGCCGTGGCCGATCGAATCCCAAACAGGCATTTATTGTAGATGAACAGACCTTTGTGCGTGTTGATGCAGGTGAGGCCTTTCGAAGATTCCGCCAGCTCCTGCATCATGTGGGCCGAGGTCAGGTCCAACTTGGTGAACGTCTTTCCTCCTGCCAGCGTCGTAAATAGATCGTCTGCCTTGGGTAGCGGGTACTGGTCCTGCAGCGAAAAACAGTTAATCGTTACTTTATAGTCCCCGCAAATTCTGACCGTGCCATCGCCCTTGAGAACCGGATCAATCAGACTGGCTCACTTGTTGAACTCCACAGGCGCGATGATGCCCTCTTGTTGCAGCCTGTCTAGCTCGATCTCCACTTTCTCTTGCATCATATATGGCACCGCACGTGCCTTGTGGTTGATGGGTCGTGTACCGAGAATCAAGTGGATCTGCACATTCGCCCACTCCCTGTGTGAAGCCCTCCAGAGCATGGAGATCTCATTCGTCAAAGTCACCTACAACATATTACATAACTGTGAATTGCTGTCCCTCCTTATTATTCCTTGACCTCTCCGTTGTCTTCAACACTTAACCATTTCATTCACCCCAAATGCCTCTCAACAATTCCCCTTTAGAGCACTGCTCTCTCTCAATTTCATTACTATCTGTTGCACTGCCTGAAATATGCCTGGTTTAACTTTCACATGTATGCAGAAGACACTTTAGTTTGCCCTCACAGGCGTTACCACCATTACCAACTGTCCCTACCTGACATTAAGGCTTTGATGCTAGCTTAAAGTCCACAAAATCAAGGCTATCCTTTGCACTCCAGTAAACACCTTTTGCCCCATGCCTCAATACCATCCCACTCCCTGGCTGCCCACAGGTGCAGAGCTTACACCATCTTGGCCCTGAGCTCAGTTTCCTTCCCCACACACAGTCACCAAGGCCACTTTCAGCTCCACAATGTCACCTACCTCAACCACTGCCTCTTCCCTCCTGCCATCAAAACTCTTATCTACAACTTGTGTCTGAACTTTTTATTTTTTATAAACTGTTCAACTTTTACCATTCATAAATCGCAAATCATCACAAAATGCAGTCACCTAGGTCCTCACCTGCGTTATGGCCTGAAGCGGGGATTAAAGAGTTAAACATGTATTATGTTAGTAAGAAAAAAAACACAATTTGATGATGTAGTAAAATTATTAGGTGCAACCCAGAACAATGGTGTAAGTTCCTGTTATTTAGAACTAGGGTCTTGGGCCTGGGGAGTGGGTTCCTGTTGTTGGCAGGATGCAAAATGCATTTGTTCATACTGGAACAAGCAGCAAAGTTAAAATTAAACCATCTGTAACAAAGCAAAGATTGTCATGCGGTAGAAAGACTGACCAATGATAATGTAAATGATGACTTTGCAAAGAATTCTCTGTAAAGGAGCAACCTCACATTTATCCTTGTAGATAAATGTGAGGTTGTCCACTTTGGTGGCAAAAACGCGAAGACAAAATATTATCTGAATGGTGGCAGATTAGTAAAAGGGGAGGTGCAACAAGACCTGGGTGTCATGGTTCATCAGTCATTGAAAGTTGGCATATCGGTACAGCAGGCGGTGAAGCAGGCAAATGGTATGTTGGCCTTCATAGCTAGGGGATTTGAGTATAGGGGCAGGGAGGTCTTACTGCAGTTGTACAGGGTCTTGGTGAGGCCTCACCTCGACTATTGTGTTAGTTTTGGTCTCCTAATCTGAGGAAGAACATTCTTGCTATTGAGGGAGTGCAGCGAAGGTTCAGCAGACTGATTCCTGGGATGGCTGGACTGGATCAACTGGGCCTTTATACATTGGAGTTTAGAAGGATGAGAGGGGATCTCATAGAAACATACAAGATTCTGACGGGACTGGACAGGTTAGATGCACGAAGAATGTTGCCGATGATGGGGAAGTCCAGAACCAGGGGACACAGTCTTAGAATAAGAGGTAGGCCATTTAGGAGTGAGATGAGGAGAAACATCTTCATTCAGAGAGTTGTTAACCTGTGAAATTCCCTGCCGCAGAGAGTTGTTGATGCCAGTTCATTGGATATATTCAAGAGGGAGTTAGGTATGACCCTTATGGCTAAGGGGATCAAGGGATATGGAGAGAAAGCAGGAAAGGGGTACCGAGGGAATGATCAGCCATGATCTTATTGAATGGTGGTGCAGGCTCGAAGGGCTGAATGGTCAACTCCTGCACCTGTTTTCTATGTTTCTCTATTTTTAAAGTGTTCGACGAGAACGATTGGTAACGCACCCAGTTGAGGAACTGGTGTAGCCATGTTTCCCTTGATCAAGCAATTAAACAATTCTTTTCTCCACAACAGGCCTGTGTTGAGATTCTTTGTCATACGCCACATCAAATGGTATAGTCTGGCAGGACGCACCTGGGCAAAAGACAGACGGATGTTTGCAGATCATCACGGGTGAGTATATTTTAAATACCACTCATAAATCTGATGTAATTTGCTGTGAAATGTGTCGGTCGCCTGGGGTGTCTGAACTTGAGAAAGGTCTGTAATGGTGTAAAAGACTTGAGGGTAGTTAACAAGTCACAATAGTAATTATCAAAGTAGGATCGGCTTCGTAGGTTTGTAATTGCAGACCCTAGGTTTGAGGAAACCAGGTTAAAGGGGACAATGAACCGATAGAGGGTAGACGTACCAAACATAGATGGCGTGCAAAGATATGCTAGATTAGGGGGCCAGAAGGTTCGCTAAGTAGTTATTTTACCCACGACCATAAAACATTGATAGTTACCATATTAAGTGATGGATGGGATCCCAAAGACCCCCGCAAAACAAAAATGATGGTGGGAGAAAGGCAAATAAAAAGACGCGCAAAGCAGGTTTGATGGTGGTCAGTCAATGTTTGCAATATAAGGCCATGGCCAGGTCTCAATTAGAGGAATTGCACAAATTAAGAATAGAAGATAGAGTGGGTAGATCTAAGAAGAATATAACACCAACACAGAAGCTTCAGCTTTTATGCCGAGGAAGAGAAAAATAAGCTTTGTTGAATGAAAGTGGTTGCGTGGAAGTTTTCTTGACTGTAAAATATTTGAGGTGAGAGTTAATGAATTTTCTAGTTGTCTGAAAGCCAGTCTTTTAAAAGAGAAATGCTGCATCTGTATCTTTGTTTTTGCTACACCCACTTTTCCAGGCAGTGAGCTGAATGTTTTTAACCTTTGTAGTGTTGTCCTAGATGTGAGAAGTTTAAGAAATGTGAAGAAGTTGAATTGTGTACCGAGAATTGAATGACACTTTAAGTTAGAAACACAGATGTGGATTTATTTTGATGATAAGTTACGGAGCTAGGAAATGCACAAAGGATGGGTTTGTTTAACAAAAGAGAAAACTGCAAATAAAAATGGGTGGTCACATTTTGAATCAATGAGAATTGTAACAAAGTGCTGTCTTTTCAATTTGGTTATTGCAAGCCGAGACACCCAATTACTTGTTTTAAAAAAAAACACGTAATCATTGATTACATTTGGTTGAAAGATAATAAATTTAGTCTATGAGTGAGATAAAGAAAGGAGAAGGGAGAGTGTAATGTCTTTTTTTTAAAAAGTCTCCGTGGGTTTCTCGAGGCAACTGGCTGGGGGAAGCTCCCCCCTCATTTCCTTTGTGTAGAATCTTATTGTAAATGATGTGAAAGCTTCTAGTTTAGTAAAAGAGATTTAAATAAAAAGATTGGCAGTACAGTATTTGAATTGAGATTTTGAGATATTCTCCTTGATAAACATTTTGGTTGTATTGGAAAATCTTGGGTTTGAAACCTTTTTAAAAGAAATAATACTAAACAGTTAGTAAAAGAAATACTAAAAAGTTTGGAAAGAATCTAAAAATGCCATTTTCTCTGATGAGAGACAGAAATGATCGGGGACAGAATGAGACCCATAGCTTACTATTCAACCCAACAATCACCAGTAGTCGCGGGCTTGTCCAGATGTGTGGCTGCACTAGACTGCGCCACATGGGCAGTCAAGGACAGCGAACCTGTCGTGATGACAGGCGAAATGTTGAACACTGGAAAGCTCCGGGCCATCTCCAATCTCCACCGAGCAAAGTGGATCAGTAAAGATAGTCAGAGACACAGGGAAAACCCGTCAGAAGGAATCCTCGCTGGGTGGTGGGGGGGGGGGGGGGGGGGGGAGGGGGGAGCCCCACAAGTGTAACGCATTAGAATGGGAAGATTCTCCAGGGAATGTAAGTAAGGTAGCTCTTGAAAACTCAGACTTCACATTGTATGTGGATGGATCCCAATGGTATGTCGACGGCCACCCACTTACGGGATGGGCGGTATTAAACTAGCATCTTGAGGTAGTGATGCAGGGAGCGCTGGACGAAGGCCTTTCAGTCAAAGTAGCATAATTAACCGCACTGACGGAAGCCTTATTACTGGCAGAGGGAAAGACAGTGAAAATATATATACACAGATAGTAGGTATGCCTTTGGGGTAGTACATGACTACATGGTAGCATGGGGAAGGAGAGGGTTTTGTTACCTCTGGCGACAAGGCCATCAAACATGATGAACGTATAAAATTACCATTAGACACAGCCAGCAAACCAACTAAAGCAGCAGTGATAAAGGAAAAGGCCCATCAACAAGTAGTGGACGAAATACAGCGTGGAAATGAGGCTGCGGACACTGCCGCTCGAGAAGCGGCCACATACGCAGACATAAAAAGAGTCAGTCTGTAGCATTACCACAGAGGAGAACATAAACATAGTTAAACTGCACACAGATACGAATAAGGAAGAAAGAGCAGAATGGGAGAGAAAGGGAGGATCACCTGGTATAGACTCCATGTGGAGAAAGGACGAAAAGGTGTTGGCCCCTTCCTGCATTCGGCAAATGATCATAGAGTTACACCACGACATTAACCATGCTGGGCATAACGCCATGATATCCAATATCTCACAGGATTGGTGGTGGCCGGGAATTGGGCATGACGTTGCTAAACGTTGTCAGCACTGTGTTACATGCACCCAACATAATCTGGAAAAAATTATAAAAATAAGGATGGTGCACCAACCCCACCCACGGAGACCAGAGGAAAACATAGATTGATTTTACTGGGCCCCTAATAAACTTCAGGGGAAGGAAGTACTGCTTGGTGATTATTGACCAGTTTACAAGGTGGGTGGAAGCATTCGCCACCCGCAATTGCACTGCAACCACGGTAGCCAGTATACTAGCGGAAGAGGTAATTCCTAGATGGGCGATTCCCATTTAGATAGATTAGGACCAAGGGACTTATCTCACAGAAAAGGTAATGAAGGAAACTTGTAAAATACTGAACATTAAGCAGAAATTCCACATCTCCTACTGTTCCCAGAGTTCAGGAATGGTAGAAACAATGAATAGAACCCTCAAAACCTCCCTGAGTAAAGCAATCCAGGGAACCAGACAGGCATAGCCGGAACTCCTGCCCACCATATTGATGAGACTGCGTGCTACACCGAACCGCACAACAGGACTCACCCCTTACGAACTAAGGGCGAGCAATGAAATTCCCTGAGGGAATAGTTACAGGAGGAATAGAGTTAGGACCTTTACGCGATAGAATTAGGAAGTATGTGATGGAACTGAGTAGGCAGTTGAAAGGTATGCGACAGGAAGTGCGAGATAAGCAGGGAGAGGAAGACGAGGATAAAGGAACAAAAACCCCGGTAGTAACGGAGGTAGGAGCGAAGGTAATGGTTAAAGAATATGAGGTATTAATCAGTGGTGACACATGTGCATGTATAAATATGAAAGGTGGGGGCCGATGGAAACATTGGTCCCAGCTGAAAGAATATAAGGAGAGGAGGGGTGCATTGATAGATGGACTTTTTGGGGGACTAGGATTAATATTTGCAATACTAGAGGTACTTGCCATAATAAAATGTATCTGGGAAAGGTCACATGCCCAGAGAAATGGTGCAAACAATCCGGTAGGAGTAGAAATGGTAAGAATCTAACTAAAAGACTGGAATATCCAGGATGTGTTTCATCAACAGAATGTATATAAATGTGATCACCACCCCCCTTATGATTCTACAAGGACAAGGAAGAAACTAGTAGCCCATCACCTGTCCCAGAGGGAACAAGTTGTGACAATCATACAGAAGGGGGAATGATGATCCTGTGTAAGAGGAGAACTCCAAGGTGCCCTCATATAACAAAGGGGACCAACGGAGGGGGATTAGTAATGAAATACACGAAGGAAAAGTTACACTTTGGAGTACGTCAGAGGATAATCACGATATTTCTAAGTTTGACCTAACTAACGATCCCCAGTTTCTGCGAGTCAAAAACAAGTAAGTATAAAAATCTGACACTGCGGGCCTTAGATGGACCAGAGTCTAAAACCCTGATGTTTATCACATGATAGGCATGGGTTATGCAGTGGGAGTAGCAAACACTATAGATCTCCAGATGGTAGAAGAGCAGGTTGACACACTCACCCAAACCGCAAGAGGGTTGCTGGAGAGGGGAGATGATAATGAGAAAATGCAGGCCCAATTGGGAGATGGGGCCAAATGAAAATTGTTATAAGTGGCCCACACACTAAGGGATCATGCCAAGACAATTAACTTAATAAACGCGAAACAAAAGTACAATTGTGAAAGCGGACGAAATGCCGCAGTATGTGCCGGGTATGGAGCATGGATAGTAAGTACAGTAGAACATAACTTAGAACAGCTACAAAATGGGGAGGTCCAAAATTGGATAACCAATGATGTATTCAGGGAATGGATCTTGAGAAAATGGGAAACAGATGCCTGTGAAATCAGGCGAAACAACCATGCATGGGTTCCTAAAACTAAATGTGTAACTGGTCATCAGAATATAATCAGATTTGTACTGTCAATACCACAATCTGATGTGACCAAGAGAAACCTCCTGTATAAAGTTGATAATATAGGAGAAATAAGAAACCAAACAAGGGTCAGATACCACAAACTGTACCAATACGTTAAGAAGGGAGATGATACCAAGGATGTGTGCATTAAAGATTGTTATGAGAATAACCAGGTTGTTTTGTGTCGAGAACATCCCAAATTTGATCAAAATGACTGTGGAAACGGCCACACAGAAGGATGCGTCCTGAGCATAACCCCACTGGATTTCGAGACAACAGCAGCACCACGAAGTAACGGGCAATGGTGTGTCAGCACCACAGCCACTAACATGACTGTGGGAGGAGTAACGCACTGCCCCATCACTATCACCAACTTTTGCTTCACGACCAGAGAAGAGGGTCATATTATATACTCCGAATTAAGAGCAGAAACTATCAATGGAACGGTGGTAGACACTATAAAGGTGGGGTATGAGGGCTTTGAAGAGCCTGAGGGAAAACCCATTCCCAAACTAAGTGAGGAGCAGACAGCGTTGGAGAAGAGTGTCCGTGAGCAATGACAAAATACATCATCCTGATGAAAAAGATTGTTAAGCTGCAAAAGGACACAAAGAAAGTGTTGGCAAATGGAATTTTGGACTTAATGTTCATGTACACCCTTGGATAAGAATTATATCACATGTATTAGTGATAGTGCAGATGTTGGTTGTACTTATGTTACTGTTTGAATGGTCCTTTAGATGTAGGAGGAAAAGGATGAACGCGCTGGTAAAAGCCGCTCAGAAATATGAAAGGAAGCCTTTACTGAAAGTAGGTAACAGGAGAGGCGAACCAAACCAACATGAATAACTGATATGAGTCGTGAGTGTCCCATTCCTGTCGCCTGATCAACGAAATCAGGGCGGGAGACACACGAGTCTAGTAAGGTAAAATAATTGGTCACGGTGTGTTAATAGAATAACCATATGACCAAAGGGGGGATTGAAGTGGGGATTAAAGAGTTAAGCACGTATTATGTTAGTAAGACAAAAACACAATTTGATGATGTAGCAAAATTATCAGATGCAACCCAGAACAATGGTGTAAGTTCCTGTTATTCAGAACGAGGGTCTTAGGCCTGGGGAGTGGGTTCATGTTGTTGGCAGGATGCAGGATGTATCCGTTCAAACTGGAACAATCAGCAAAGTTAAAATAAAACAATCTGTAACAAAGCAAAGATTGTCACATGGTATAAAGACTGACCAATATAAATGATGACTTTGCAAAGAATTCTCTATAAAGGAACTCCTCCGAAAGTGTTCGACGAGAACTGTTGGTAACACACCCAGTTGAGGAACTGGTATAGCCGTGTCTCCCTTGATCAAGCAATTAAACAATTATTTTCTCCACAACAGGCCTGTGTTGAGTGTCTTTGTCATACACCGCATCACAGCCTACATTCCAATCACATTGGTCATCAAGTTCTATTAGTTTATTTTCCTGTGTTTCTATACACATCCTCCAATTCTTAGTAATGGCCTACTGTGACAGTTTAACAGCCATGGACATGTCAACTCCAGAACCATCTGCAGTGCAGCCAAGGACAGAGTCCCAGTTACATATGTCTCATAAATGTCCAGACGGCTCCTACAAAGGCTTGGGCTCCAATGCAATGGCATGTTGTTCAGCTTCATCATGGTGGTGGAATTGGATAGAGAAAGCCATTACATAAGGCTTGCTGCTTAGGGGTCTGCTCCCATACAAATTTGTGGACACACTGAGGGCATGGCTAGAGTAAGTAAATAGGAAGCTGCTACCTCAGGGCAAAGCCGCATGCAACCTAAGCTGAATTCATATTGCCCTCCTGCTCAAAATGACAGAAGACATGCCAACAAGTAGGCACACCAGCCAGCCACAACAACATGAGACATGCTGGCACCAGTTGCAAGGCAGCACAAGGAAGTACAAGGCCAACTCAATTCCAAGAGACTCTCACTTATTACTGCCAATGAGGAAAGAGTCAGAAGGAACATAAGATTAGGATGAAAATCACACAAAATGCACTAATCACCACAAAAAAAATCTAGTTATATATACACTAAATCACTTGCAGGAAATTCAATTTGATTGTATTTTATTTTAACAGTGTCAGGAGAATGGTATGGGAGATTGATAATTGAGTTGGTGCAGTGGCAAATGTTGCTGCTGATTTCTAAAGGCCATTTTATTATATATGTGTGGAGTATACTGGGCAGATGTGGTTCTTGGCTGAAGGTCTCCTCCAAGAGATCCTGCCTGCAACAGTGTTTCAACAGGGATATGTTCAAGCTCACCATCAGTGTCATGCCGTGTCCTTGGCTGTAATTGTGTCTCCCCCTTCTCCACTTGCTGTATGGTTAGTTCTTTCTGGATGGTCAAGTTTGCAGCAGATTACAATAATATTTGGAGACCATGGCAGGGTTTTACTGTTGGACACTGTTTGTCCAGACAAACATGAAGCACGGCTTGAAGATACCTATAACGTGTTTGACTCTGTTGATTATATGGGTATCTCATTACAGACTATTTCTACTGCAGTGCTAGTCCCGTGATGAAAATGGTCTGAAGATCAGCTCCGAGTTGGCAAACAACTGTCACTACCTCCCTATTAACAGAACCTGCAAAGGCAGCATTCCTCAGAAATTTCCAAACTGTTGTATCTGCGTCAATAAGACCAGCTTGCCGTCACGCAGTAAAACCAGCTTCTCACACCTCCTTTCATTCTCTTTTCTTCTCTGAATGCCAGAAAAGAAGAATCTCAATCAAAACTCCCATATCTATAATTTTGATTGTATCAGTTGCTGGCAACAATCTGGGACAAAACCTCTAAAAATAAACAAAATGCAAAAAATCTTTATGAATAATTGAGCTGTTTCAAACTTGGAGTTCAAGTCCATTTTCATCTATGTTCCAAAGAAAGTGGTCCATTTAAATGTCACTTCTCTGTCCAAATGTGTCATCCAGAGTGTCAATTTCATTTCAAATAAATGATCTGAACTTACTGCATTCCCTACAAGTATGCCACAGAAACACGCCTGCACCATCCTCAAGATCATTCGCATAGATTTTCATGCTGAATTAGGATCTTGCTCATAAAAAGATCAAAAGATGACATATGGTATGCAATTGGCAGAAATCCATGGGGAATTGCACATGTTATCACCCAATGTTACAGTACCTGTTCCATACTAGTGTTACTGGAATGGAAAAGGCTCCATAAAATGTGAACATTACAATGGGGCAGAGTTTCCGATGTCCCGGGCCCACACAAAGTTTCTACGGACCCAGGAAGGCATCGGAAAAGCCGGCTTTCAGCACGCAATGTGCATGCGCTGAAAACCGGCTTTTCCGATCTGTCAAGCTGGAGTTTGACAGATCATAGCCAGATCGGGAGCGAGGACATTTGTACGGGCAAGATTGGGCTATTTACCCATATCTTGCCTGGCAAATGTCCTCAAAAACTTTGCGCCTGAAAAAGCAGGTGCATAGCCTACTTTTACAGGCGCAAGTGTTTTAAAACACACAAAAAGAATTGTAAAATAAAATTAAAAACAGATAGTTTATTGTTAAAAACCCTCCCCACTACAGTAAGTTTATTTTTAACCATAATTTAAAAAACTTATTAAAAAAAAATCAGGAAAATATTTTATTTTTATAAGACATAATAACTTTAATTTCAAATTAATTTTAAATATGTGTGGTCTGTTTTTTATTATTTTGTGTGATTGCTTTTGTTCCCATTAATAGCACTGAGAACTCGTAGATACGCGAGTCTCAGTGCTATTAATGGGAACCTGTGAAATACTTACCTGATTGGCTGAGCAGTCACACATTGACTGCATCTTGTGTGTCGGGACCCTCTGCAAGGGAGCCCGCTTTGCAGCGCTGGAGGAGAAGGCCTCCCCATCGGAAATCAGGGCGCCTCCTAAACCACCATGTAAATTCGTAAAAAATCTCCAGCGAGGAGGTAATTGCCTGCGGGAAGACCCCAGAGGAATTTCTGGACCATTAGTTTTAACATAGGGCAAACATTCCAGCAAATATTCTATAGTGGGCTGGAGTTAAATAGTTTTTTCCTTTAATCAGTTTGCTAAGTAGGTTAGGAACTGTCCGTGTGTTAAGTTTACCTTCATCCGATTCCTGTGCATCCTCTCCATGCATCATCTACATTGGCCAAGTTTCATATCACAAGAGCAAAAATGAAAAAAAGGGACACACTAAAATAAACTGAATTAGGAAGACATTTGTTTTGAATAGTTAATCTACCTATACATTTATATCATGTTATTTCCTTGCCCCAATGTTTTGCTATCTTTTCACCCATTCTTTAGTTTATCTGGTAACATGAAACTTCGCACAAGAGGATTGACATAAAAGCTGTTCCTAGACCTCTGCAAATGTAACAATTAATAGCAAATGTCTTTTTCTTTGTTTTTGTTTATCCCTGTTGCTAGGTTTTGTTAAGTGCTTTGGGACATCCTGTGGATCCGATTGACAGGCACCATATAAATGCAACATCTTAACCTTCTGCTGCTCTATATTAGAGACATGTGTGAACCACATGCTAAAAGAAAATTCTATTCTCTCTACTGTGGATTGTATCACAGACTTCAGATGAGGTCAAAATAAATATAATCAAACATGCAACTAAAGGAAATAAGTGCCACAGGTCGAACCTCCTTATCCAGAACAACCCCTCATCCAGAAACATTCCCGGCCACTGGGTGGCGCATGCGCAGAACTCCGACATGAACAAATTGAAGTCCTTCCTCGCCGCCGACTTCCGCAATCGCTGGCCTGACCCTGCGATTCACCGCCACCACCCCCCTCCCTGTGATCTCTCTGCCGCACTCCCAGCCCCAAGCCAGCCAGCCCCGATATCACCTTGCTCAGTATCTGTACCATCCAATTTAACGTGACCGCCCCTCGTCCAGAACTGGCCAGGTCCCGGGGGTTCCG
Source organism: Pristiophorus japonicus (assembly GCF_044704955.1). Classification (NCBI taxonomy): domain Eukaryota; kingdom Metazoa; phylum Chordata; class Chondrichthyes; family Pristiophoridae; genus Pristiophorus; species Pristiophorus japonicus. Next base: position 137,617,434 of record NC_091986.1, on the reverse strand, counting down.
GATAAGGGAGGTTCAACCTGGAGTAGCTTACTGAAATAATTTCATTGGAGAACAAACAATACAACCAACTCTATTATACATTTTGATGTGAAGGCTTCAGAATTTGGATTTACTTAATCCAAACATCGACATGTCTAAGTAAATAGTTAAGCTTGGCAAGTTTACAGCTCGGGAAATTAAATACATGTCATGGAAAATTAATTCAGTAGTTTCTTTTATCTATGTATTGGGTTAAAAAAAACAAAATGTTAAAATTCAGCTAAGAGAACTCTCAACATATTTGAATAAGCTTTTATTAACACTTAAAACATTTTCTTTGTGCACTTTAAAGATATTCTGTTAAACAGTTGAAGTGTTAAACACAATTAAACAAATAATAGTGCATGTATTATTAAGTATTTAAAAAAAATGCAAGATACACAATTTTACAAAAGCATCAAGGTAGCTCAAAAGTACATGGTGATCTTAAATAGAAGAACTTTAGGATAGTACATCTACAAATTACATTCTTTATAAATCTTCTACTGGTCCATCAGCTTTCTAGAAAGACAACACAATGTTCATTTCCTAGAGATAATGTCCTTTGTGAGCTAAGCATAAAATAATTTTACAGTTTTATTGTAAACAGAAGAAAAGTCATACTTTGACCAGGTGGAAGCCTTAAACCCCTAAAATAAGTTTTCCTTTCAATACATTCAGTTTACCTTTGACAAGACAAGCGTTCTTTTCTTTCCCCTTCCAAGTGTGGAGAAAAACAGATATTCAGCTGCAGCAGAAGAGAACAGACAGTTCCTTATTCTGTCTAGCACAGTGCAGTCTAACTTAGCCTAGCAAGCTGACTCTGAAGTGAGCACTGAATCTAGAGGTGGAACAAAAATTCAACAGCTGAATCAGTTAGGCTAATGATGTCATATGGAAAGGAACTTTTATTAGTCATCTAACAAATCTTACATTAGGAGTCTGACAATAAGCATTAAATAAGGCTGACGGAATTGGGAATGCTTTCAATTTAAACAGAATACTTTTCAAGCTGCTATAGATTGCAAACAGATGTCTGTGTGATGTGTACCATAAAGAATTTGACACACACCAAGTGGTTTCTATTAACAAAAATCAGTAACAGATTTGCAGTCTGAAATGAACGTTCGCTGAATATATGAATTGTCAGCAAAATATCCCATTTTTAATTTTTCTAGCTTTGCTTAACTGTGGTCTTTAATTAACATTCAAATAAACAAACACACAGCGACACAAATATGAAGATACCTACACTAAGTTAAACACATGCAGTCTACTCCTCTTAATGCAAATTGTCTGATAATTCAAATTTAACATACAATTGCCACTTGGCTGTGCTATTTAAATTGTTTAATTCTTTTGTTCACAAAATGGTTTCTCATTATCAGACATAAACTGCATTAGATTAGGTCAAAAGGGATATTCGATCATGTGGCGGGCTGCAATTTGCACAGAAAAATCTCCAGTTTCTCTGAAAACTGAACATGCAGAATCTAATGCTTAGTCAGCCCTATAGATCACCATGCTCATTAATGTCAGTAAGCTATCACTGGATAACAATTTCATTTTAAACAATCTTGTGGGGTTAATTGGAATATCTTGCATATATTGCATCTTCATAGGATCCGAATTGTATTGCTCATCAATATAGAAACATCTGACTGCAGAATACAGATACATCAGGGAGAGTACGATTCACACTTTAACAACAACAACTTGTATTTATATAGCGCCTTTAACGTAGTAAAATGTCCCAAGGTGCTTCACAACAGTATTATGACAAAACAAATACATTTGACACCGAACCACATAAGAAGAAATTACAGCAGATGACTCATCACCATCATCAACATCATCATAGGCAGTCCTTCAGAGTCGAGGATGACTTGCTTCCACTCTAAAATGAGTTCTCAGGTGGCTGAAGAGTCAAATGTGGAACCCACAGTCTCTGTCATAGGTGGGGCAGACAGTGGTTGAAGGAAAGGGAGGGTGGGGAGTTGACGCACGCTCCTTCCGCTGTCTGCGCTTGGTTTCTACTTGCTCTCGGCGATGAGACTCGACGTGCTCAGCGCCCTCCCGGACGCTCTTCCTCCACTTTGGGTGTTCTTGGACTAGCGATTCCCAGGTGCTCATGTGGATGTTGCACTTTATCAAGGAGGCTTTGAGGATGTCCTTGAAACGTTTCCTCTGCCCACCTTTGGCTCGCTTGCTGTGACGAAGCTCCAAGTAGAGCGCTTGCTTTGGGAGTCTCGTGATGGGCATGTGGGTGATGTGGCCTGCCCAGCGGATCTGATCTGATCAAATTGATCGGACTAAAAGCTTGGTCAAAGAGCATTTTAAGGAGCATCTTAAAGTCTTAACTGGACAAGGAGAACAAAAAATGACTCCACATTATATGTTCACCTGATGATAATGTACATTTCTGGTAAAGTATTTTAATTTCAAGGAGAACATAAAATCTAGATTCAAAAGTGCACGTCTCCTTGAGAAAAGTTTCTGCTACACGATTTTTTCTTTGTTTAAGATTAGAACTGGCAGAAAAATGCATAATGTTCTCCACAAGAATGTTACACACAAGTGATGCAGCAATGTATTTCAATGCTATTTAGGTCATGTGGTTTCAAACAGTTATAATTAAAATATATTTTCAATTTATATACAGCAATATCGATTAGAAAATAAAAGTGTTTTCTGGTTTGGTTTAACACTTCAATCTAGATGGTTTGAAAGCCACCATTGAAATTTGCCAATGATTGCAATCCGGGTTGTAAAAAGATTGGCTGGGCAATAGCTTTGCACAGTTACTCTGCATCCAGTGAAGAAGGGGTGAGGCCAATCACTGGATATTAAATAATCAGGAAACTATTAAAACATTTAATGGAACTTAAAGTAGAAAAGACACTGGATACTATGTATTATAATGTTTCCATGAACCTTTGGAAATGGAAGAATGTTGTCATAAGGCTGTCATCATCATCATAGACAGTCTCTCAGAATCGAGGAAGACTTGCTTCCCCACTAAACATGAGGTCTTAGGTGACTGAACAGTCCAATACGAGAACCACAATTCCTGTCACAGGTGGGACCGACAGTCATTGAGGGAAAGGGTGGGTGGGACTGATTTGCCGCACGCTCTTTCCGCTGCCTGCACTTGATTTCTGCATGCTGTCGGCGATGAGACTCAAGGTGCTCAGCGCCCTCCTGGGTGCACTTCCCCCACTTAGGGCAGTCTTTGGCCAGGGACTCCCAGGTGTTGGTGAGGATGTTGCACTTTATCTGGGAGGTTTTGAGAGTATCTTTGAAAGGTTTCCTCTGCCCACCTTTGGCTCATTTGTCGTGAAGGAGTTCCGAGTTGAGCGCTTGTTTTGGCGTGTCAGGCATGTGAACAATGTAGGACATCAAATGTTACACCTCTGTTCCAGCCAGGAAATATTAAGCCAATTAGTCTCACTCAGCTGTAGATAATTATAGGGCCCAAGATTGGTGAACTTACCTTCTGCTGCCGCCAAGTTTTCTCAATGGTCTCCCTGGTTTCTGGGTGGTCTCCCCTCTGAGCGAGTTTGGTAGAGGCCTCCAGCCAGTGGCGAGAGAAGACCGCTGGGTACCGTCTGTTGACATCCGCCGGTATGCGCCGCCCAGAAGAGTCCTCCTGCCCACCGAGCTGCCAGTTTGGTCCGTGCAGTCCTCCGCTGTAGCAGGGGAAAAGACTGCTGTGTGGAGGCAGGTCTAACCTCAACGGTAAGTATGAAGACCTGCAAAAAAAGGTTAGTCCACTTTTCTTTTTTTTTCAGGGATTCATGTGGATGGGGTCCCTTGAAGGATTTCTAGTTGTTTTTTTTTTTATGTTTTGAATTTTTTTTATCTCATCAGCTCCCCCCTCCCTGGGCCCGATTCAATCCTCGGCGGTACTTTGCTGAGGATTGTATTTGCCGCCGAGAATGGGAGCTATCCACCCGCTGCCACCCAGAGTCGGCACACAAGTCCCATTTTTGCCGCCGGGTGGCCTTTCCCAGATTTTTCCATGAAACTTCCGCCCAAAGTACTGTTAGGATCTCAGCGGTACTTTGGACGGTACTTGGGTGGAACTTAGCTTTTACCAATTTTGGGCCCTATATATAGGGCAAATCAGGGCCTGTCAGCATTGATTTCCAAAGGGAATGTAGAGATTGCCTAATTTAAATTATTTTTTAAAAAGAAATCAGAGAGTGTATGTATGGATTTTCAGAAGATGTTTGATAAGATGCCACATTAGAGATTTGTTACAAAGATTGAGACACGTGATATTAAAGATAATGTAGCCATGGGCAGAAGGGTGGGTGGGCACAGAAAGCAGAGTAGGGCTAAATGGAAGCTCTTTGGGTGTGGGTAATGATGTGCCCCAGAGATATGTGCTGAGACCTTTTCTGTTTCAACTTAGACAAATGATTTGGACATGGGCACAATAGTCAATGGGCCAAAAATTCCGTCCGCGCCGGGTCCGTACAAAGTGCGTACGGACCCGGTGAGGCCTCGCAAAAGCCAGTTTTCCGGGCAGCGCATGCGCCGAACACCGGCTTTTCCAATCTGTCAATATTTCTCTTGGCAGATCCTCCACATCCCCGCAGGAAAAACATTTGCGCGGGAGTGATTGGGCTATTTGCCCAACACATGCCCAGCGAATATCCTTCAAATTTTTACGCCTGGTAAAAGCAGGCGCATAGCTTACTTTTGACAAACTTTTGGGGACATCCAGGCCGTGCAGACCTGATCCTTACCAACGGATCCATTACAGACGCAATCCACGTTCAGACCGGGGTCAAACAGGGCTGCGTCATCGCCCCAACCTCTTCCCAATAGTCCTCGCCGCCATGCTCCACCTCACAATCATCAAGCTCCCCACTGGAGTGGAATTAAACTACAGAACCAGTGGGAAGCTGTTTCACCTACACTGCATCCAGGCCAGGTCCAAGATCACTCCAACCTCTGTCGTTGAGCTACAGTATGCGGACAATGCCTGCGTCTGTGCACTTTCAGAAGCTGAACTCCAGGATATAGTCAATGTATTCACTGAGGCATATGAAAGCATCTGTAAAACAATGGTCCTTCACCAGCCTGTCACCGCCACACAGCACTGCCCTCCAATCATCAAGATCCACGGCGCGGCCCTGGACAACGTAGATCATTTCCCATACCTCGGGAGCCTCTTATCAACAAAGGCAGACATTGATGCGGAGATTCAGCATCACCTCCAGTGCGTCAGTGCAGCCTTTGGCCGCCTGCGGAAAAGAGTGTTTGAAGACCAGGCCCTCAAATCTACCACCAAACTCGTGGTCTACAGGGCTGTAGTAATACCCGCCCCTCCTGTATGGGTCTGAGGCATGGACGATGTACAGAAGGCACCTCAGGTCGCTGGAGATATATCACCAACGATGTCTCCGCAAGATCCTGCAAATCTCCTGGGGGGACAGGCGCACCAACATCAGTGTCCTTGACCAGGCTAACATCCCCAGTATTGAAGCACCGGTCACACTCGATCAGCTTTGCTGGGCAGGCCACATAGTATGAATGCCAGATACGAGACTCCCGAAGCAAATGCTTTATGCGGAGCTCCTTCATGGTAAACGAGCCAAAGGAGGACAGCGGAAACGTTATAGCGACACCCTTAAAGACTCCCTGGTAAAGTGCGACATCACCACTGACACCTGGGAGACCCTGGCCGCAGACCGCCCGAGGTGGAGAAAGTCCACCCGGGAGGGTGTTGAGTTCTTTGAGTCTCGACGCAAGGAGCATAAAGAGGCCAGGCGCAGGCATCGGAAGGAGCGTGCGGCAAACCAGCCCTACCGACCCCTTCCCCCGACGAATGTCTGTTCCACCTGTAACATGGTCTGTGGCTCTCATATCGGACTGTTCAGCCATCAAAGAATTCACTTAGGGAGTGGAAGCAAGTCCTCCTCGATTCCGAGGGACTGCCTATGATGATGGCTTACTTTTACCAGCATAACACTTTTAAATCATATAAAAATTAAATGTAAACACTCTTTTATATTAAAAACCCTGTGCATTAAGATAAGTTTATTTTTAACCTTATTAAAACACATCTGAATTTTTTTTTGAATATATTTTTTTCTAAAACATTTAATTACAATTCATTTTAAATATGTGAGGTGTTTTACTTATTTATCATGCTATGTTTCAGTGTTTTAGGGGGTTATTCTCATTGATAGTAATGGGAACACGTACAAACCAAGTTCCCATTTTTATCAATGAGAATACTGCATAGTGATTGGTAGTCCAGGCCCACGTGACTCCAGCATGTACATACATACCTGAAAGACATCTCCCCATGTGCTGCACAGTGAATCTAGGCCTCCGTCCAGAATCCTATGTTCCTCCGGGACCACCAGGTACTTTCGTAGATTTTCTTCAGGTCAGAGGCGTTCGTACAAAGGAAGCCTCCGACCGTAATTTCCCCAATAAATTAATGTCACTCAAGAATTTGAGAAGGACACTCCTTATACCCTCACGGTTGACAGAGTCGAAGGCTTTTGTGAGGTCAAAGAAAGCCACGTACAGAGGTTGATCCCTACATTTTTCTTGGATTTGTCGAGTGGTGAAGAACATGTCCGTTGAGCCTCTTAGTGGACAGAATTCGCATTGCGATTTTGGGATGAGCTCTTCAGCCACTGAGAGGAGATGATTGAGGAGGATTCTTGCAATGATTTTCCCTGCAGCAGGCAAACTCCACTGTAATTACCGCAAACAGACTTGTCACCTTATTGAAGATGGTCACGATTATGGCGTCTCTGAGATTCCCTGGCATGCTCTCCTTCTTCCATGTAAGGGGGATGAGTTCATGGATTCGTGCCAAGAGTACTTCTCCACCATGCTTTATTACTTTGGTGGGGATTACATCTGCTCCTGAGGCCTTGTTGTTTTTCAGTTGTCGGATGGCCTTTTCAACCTCATGCTGCGCTGAGATTGTGCCGAGATGGTGACTGGTAACATGCTGTGGGATGGAGTCAAGGACACTCACGTCAAAAACTGAGTCTTGGTTAAGGAGACCCTCGAAGTGCCCCTTCCAGCGGACACTGACTGCCTCTCTGTTCTTGATGAGCACCTCTCCATTCTTGGCTCTTGGTGGAATAGGACCTTGAGTGCTTGGGCCATAGGTGGTCTTAACTGCGCTAAAAAATCCACGCACGCTGTGATTGTCGGCTAGTTGCTGAACCGCCTGCACTTTTTCCACCCACCATCTGCTCTTTAGGTTACGAGTTTTTTGTTGAATCTTCAGTTGTCTGTAGATCTGCTTTCTTTCACGAGTTATGGCGTTATTTCCAATTCAAAAATGCCTTGCGTTTGCGGTTTATTAGCTCCTGGTTCTCCTGGTCGTTCTCATCGGACCAGTCTTGATGTTTTCTGGTAGAGTAACCAAGAGTCTCTTTGCAGGTGCTAATTATGATGGACTTGAGGGCAGACCAGGCACTATGGACACACTGCAGCTCCGGTTCATTGGAGGTCGTCAGGTTGGCTGTGAGGTGTTGGCTGAATAGAGCTTTCTTTGCAGGGTCTTTGAGTGCTTCAGTGTTGATTTTTCTGTGGCAGCATTTCTGATGTCCTCTCAGTTTTGAGGCGCCGTTGATGGAGATAACAGAGTGGATTAAGCGGTGGTCAGTCCAGCAGTTGTCAGCTCCTGTCATGGCACGGGTGATGCGGACGTCCTTGCAGCTCCTTGCTTGGACGCAGATGCCAGTGCCTGGAGTGACAGTGTTGCCAGGAGGCCTTGTACTTGTCTTTCTGATGAAACAAGATGCTGGTTATGACAAGACCATGTTCTAAGCATTTCGTCAGGAGGAGGATAACATTGGAGTTGGCTTTCCCTATCCATTCCCTGCCAATCACCCCTCTCCAGAGCTCTGTGTCCTTTCCAACTCTGGCATTAAAGTTGACATGAGGATCAGCTTGTCGCCATTGGGACTCGGGACAGGGATTGTTCAAGGCTGGAGTAGAATTCCTCTTTGGCCTCGTCTGTAGCTTCCAGTCTATGCTGCAATTTCTATGACTTTATATAACCTCCACCGATGACCGTAGCATGCTGATTCCGGGTTAGAATGAGCCGAAGGATCATGAGACGTTCGTTTATCCCATACGGGGAATCTCTAAGATGCCAAACTAGTTCATTTTTGATGGTGAAGCCAGCCCCATGGAGACGGCGTTCTTCTTCTGGTTTGCCTTTCTAGAAGAAGGTGTATCCACGACCTTGTTCCTTGAGCTGACCTTCTCCTGCCCGCCGTGTCTCGCTCAGGGCGGCGATGTCGAAGCATCTGAGTTCCCCGGCAATAATAGCAGTACGACGTTCCGGTCTGTCGCTGTTAGGGTTGTTCATGAGGGTCCTAATGTTCCAGGACCCGAACTTCATTTTAAAGGGTTGAAGATGCCTATGCGTGAATTTTTTGAATGTGGGTGGCCGTTGAACACTAGACACCACGCAAACATGACAGAGCAAGGTCTTGGTTCAATGATAAGGGGATCCAAGATGATTGGAGACCAGGCTCTGCTGCATGGGACTAGCGCACACGCACACACGCATGTTCCTACTGACCCTCTCCCTCCCTCCTTCAGGGCCTCTCTCCCTGGTTTTACTGCTGGCATAGTAAACTGTGAACAGCATAAACATTTACTGGTGTTATTATAGATTCATAGAAGTTGCAGCATAGAGGAAGTCATTGAGTCCATCGTGTCTGTACCAGTGTTGAACTCTTCAACAGAAGCAATCTACTGTAATCCCACTGAAAAGGAATTCAAGAAGAAATACGTTAGCACAGTGGGCAAAAAGGTGGTAGGTGCTGTTCATTGCAAATAAATATGAAATAGTATATTTTGGGAAAGAGAGCTATGAAAGGAAGTATACCCTAAATCATAGGATTCTTACCAGAGTGGAGAAACAGAGAGATGTGGGTGTGCAGATATATATATATATATCTTCAAGGAGTAGGAGTGCAGGTAGAAAAAGCCATAATAAATGCAAATAGGAATCTGGGTTTTATACAGTGGGCATTGGATGTGAAGTAAGTGATGTTGAATTTGTACATGATGTTTGTTAGGCCCACAGTGGATTACTGTATGCCATTCTGGGCACCCTGTTATAGGAGGGATAGAAGAGTCATGGAAAGAATACAATCAAGTTTCAATAGAATGATACCAGAAATTAGAAGTTATAGATATGAAGAAAAGCTTGAATTTTTTCCACACAGAAGGTTATTAGAATAGGAATGGTTTATCATGAATGGTTAGTGAGGGAAAAATTTCAACATCATTTTAAAAGGAATTGGAGATGTATTGGAAAAGGAAGATCAAACAACATGGGAAAAGAGTTAGCACTGGTACAGGCACGATGGACTCAATTACTTCCTTCTATGCTGCAATTTCCATGACTCTATAGAACGTCCAGTAAATGTGTATGCTGTTCAAAGTAAGGGATAAATGAATGGAATTATTTTTGACATTTGATATTTGCAGTGGTGGTGGGACAGTTCCTTCGTGTGCTAGATGTAGCACCAACAACTAGCATTTCTATAGCGCCTTTAATGTAGTAAAATGTCCCAAGGCACTTCACAGGAGGATTATCAGACAAAAGCTTGGTCAAAGAGGTAGGTTTTAAGAAGCATCTTAAAGAAGGAGAGAGGTAGAGAGACGGAGCTATTTAGGGAGGGAATTCCAGAACTTGAAGCCTGAACAGATGAAGGCACAACCGTCAATGGTGGGGCGAAGAAAATCAGGGATGGACAAAAGGCCGGAATAGGAGGAATGCAGAGTTCTGAGGTTGGATGAGGTTACATAGCACACAGAGGAAATCTTCCCCCCGACCCCCACCTCACCACCCACTGAGTAAGATATATGCCAGCACATAGGAAGATGGTTGTGGTTGTTGAAGGCCAATCATCTCAGTCCCAGCATATCATTGCAGGTGTTCCTCAGGGCAGTGTCCGAGGCCTAACCATCTTCAGCTGGTTCAATGACCTTCCCTCCATTATAAGGTCAGAAGTCGGAATGCTCATTGATGATTGCAGTGTTTAGTTCCATTCACAACTCCTCAGAGAATAAAGCAGTCTATGCCCGCGTGCACCAAGACCTGGACCACATTAAGGCTTGGGCTGATAAGTGGCAAGTAACATTCGTGCCATTCAAGTGCCAGGCAATAACTATTTCCAACAAGAGAGCAGCTAACCATCACCCCTTAAAATTCAATGGTATTACCATCACTGAATGCCCCATCAACATCCTGAGGGTCATCATTGACCAGAAACTTAACTGGATCAGCCACATAAATACTGTGGCTACAAGAGCAGGTCAGAGGCTGGGTATTCTGCAGTGAGTGACTCACCTCCCGACTCCTCAAAGACTTCCCACCTTCTACAAGACACAATTCAGGAGCGTAATGGAATACTCTCCACTTGCCTGGATGAGTGCAGCTCCAACAACACTCAAGGAGCTCGACACCATCCAGGACAAAGCAGCCTGCTTGATTGGCACCCCATCCACCACCTTAAACATTCATACCCTCCACCACAAGTGCACCGTGGTTGCAGTGTTTACCATCTACAAGATGCACTGCAGCAACTCGCCAAGACATCAATCATGTATGTATGCTTGGGGTTACTAGCCACCAGGGGTCGCCACTGTCGGCGGTCATTGGGTTGCACGCACGTGGTGTGCGGGCTGGGTATATAAAGGAAGCCACCATGTAATGCAGGCACTTTGGGCCTGAATAAAGTTAAGCCAGGTTTGTACCTGAGTGAGTTTACAGTATTCAGTCTATCGAGTTATTACATACATAACATTTGGCGACGAGGTAACTCAAGAACCCTTGCATGCAAAATGAGCACCATTGCAATTCTGGAGAGATTTGTGGAGGGAGAGGACTGGTTGGATTTTATCGATCGCCTGGACCAGTACTTCATGGCCAACAAAATGGAGGCAGCTACTGACGCAGTTAGGCGCAGGGCGGTTTTCCTCACTGTTTGCGGTCCGAAAATCTATGGTCTCATAAAGAATCTCCTCTCGCCTGCACGTCCAACGGAAAAGGACTATGAGAAATTGTGTGCTCTGATACGTGACCATCTTAAACCAAAAGAAGGCCTCATCATCTCACGCTATTGATTCTACACGCATGTTCATACTGAGGGCCAGGATGTGTCGGAATTCGTCGCTGACCTAAGACGTCTTGCTGGGCCATGTAAGTTCGAAGGCACGTTGGGAGACATGCTGCGAGCTGATCCTCTGGAAGTTATTGGCTGCAGAGATGCTGGATTTGAGCAAGGTCATCGCGATTGCCCAGGCATGGATGACAACAGATGATAATTTAAAGCAGATATCATCGAAGAGTCGGAGCTCCACGGCAAGTACTGTAAACAAGATTGTGTTGTCGTATGGCAGAGCTGCTTATGGCAGGACCTACTTGACTGCGTATGCGAAACCTGTAGCTGCTCAAAGTCCGCCAACGGGTAAGAATCCGATTTCACCCTGTTGGCATTGTGGGGGCAAATCATCGGCATCATCAATGTCGTTTTAAACAGTACATCTGTAAAGGCTGTTCAAAATTGGGGCATCTTCAGCGAATGTGTCCACAACTGAGCAAGCGTGCTGCTACTCACCACATGGAAGATGACAACCAGTCCAGCGCGGACCTGGATATGCAACCCGAGATACCCGAGGAAGTGTATGGACTGTATTCGTTCCTGACAAAGAGCCAACTGATAATGATTAATGTGAAACTAAATGGCGTGCCGGTATCGATGGAATTAGACACAGGTGCAAGTCAGTCGATAATGAGCCAAAGGACATTCGACCAGCTGTGGGACACTAAGGCTGTGAAGCCTAAGCTGAGTCCAGTCAATACCAAGTGTGTACTTACACCAAAGAACTCATACCGGTGATTGGCAGTGTAATAGTCAAGGTGTCGTATGATGGTGTCGTATGAAGGTGTGGGGTACCGCAAGGTTCAGTGCTGGGACCCCAGCTATTTACAATATACATTAATGATTGAGACGAAGGAATTGAATGTAATATCTCCAAGTTTGCAGATGACACTAAGCTGGGTGGCGGTGTGAGCTGTGATGAGGATGCTATGAGGATGCAGGGTGACTTGGACAGGTTAGGTGAGTGGGTAAATGCATGACAGATGCAGTATAATAAATGTGAGGTTATCCACTTTGGTGGCAAAAATAGGAAGGCAGAATATTATCTGAATGGTGACAGATTAGGAAAATGGAAGGTGCATGGTACATGGGTCATTGAAAGTTGGCATGCAAGTACAGTAGGCGGTGAAGAAGGCAAATGGCATGTTGGCCTTCATAGCAAGAGGATTTGAGTACAGGAGCAGGGAGGTCTTACTGCAGTTGTTGTAGGGGGTTTTTGCTCTGCCCAATTATGGGGGTCTTTGGTGGCTGTTGGTGTATTGGGCCTCTCTGTCCCTTCCAGGGGACGGTCCAACAGCTTATGGCTCGCTGACCACTAAACTGGCAGTTTCGAAGTGCCCTAGCACCCCTATCTGGTTCTAACCTCAGAATTTTGGTGGATTATGAGCTTCCACAAGGAAAAACAAAACACTCAGAGACAAGTGGTACTTGGAACAAAAAAACCCGGGTAAGTCCAATTTACTAACCACGGTAAGTTTCCAACAAGGTCAAACTTCATCAAAACACATATCTGACACACACTTATAAACTATGAAAATCTATGGGAAGAAACGGACACAACGAAAACCTTACACAATTTTATCTTTACTAGACAGTTCCAACACCACCCCCACCCCCCTTTTTACCTGACAGTTGGGAAAAGAAAACCCCAGGATAATACTTACGATCCCTTTTGACAGTTAACTTTTTAGCCTTAGGATGGTTGGTTTACAGGGTAGCTGGAGTGAATGTTGCCTCTCCCAGTTACTTCGGTCTCCGGTTCTTCAGCTGGTTGGCCTCGGAGCGTTGTTCGGTGTGCGGCTCAGCTTCTTGAGATGATGTTGGGCCTTTCAGTAGTTGGGTTGTATATTCTGCACACAAGTCGAGTCCAGGGCCCGTACGATGGTATGTTGCTTCCTCTCTGTTGTTGTCTGTGGTTCTCTATGTCCTACTCCTCCAGCTGCTTTTTCTACTTTATTCAAACTGGGCCGGGTAGTGCCCATTGGTTGAGGATTTCCCCGCTTCAGGCCCGACTTGACCCCTGATTGGCCTGCCATAATGCACTTTTCCCCCATTGGCCCGCTTTTGAGCCAGACTCCACAATGTAATCAGAAGATGTCACAGGTAGGTGTGAGGACCGGGGTATTGTTTCAGTGCACATTGGTGCCTCAACATCTGTTGGTCCATTGTAATGTCCCGGGAGTCAATTACCACAGTGATCTCCGGGCTATTGTCCATTGTCCATATTAATTAGGTAGATAATGGTCCACATTCATAATTTGATTATGGGTGAGTCATATTTTCAAACTGAGCCGGGTAGTCCCATTGGTTGAGGATTTCCCCGCTTCAGGCCTGACTCAACCCCTGATTGGCCTGCCAGAATGCACTTTTCCCCCATTGGCCAGTGCCTCTGTCTCGCTTGTGAGCCAGACTCCACAATGTCTGTATCCGCCCATACGTTTCCCAGCCTGCCTGGTTTGAGGGTTTGACTTGGCCAAAAATGTTCATTTAAAATACATAGAGTTAAAACAATAGTGCACTACTTGGCCAAAAATGTTCATTTTAAAATGTATAGGATAATCCCTTTTAGTTTTCTTGTCCTTAGGGTGTTCCAATAAAATGCGGCTGTGGATTTTTGAACCTTACATTGTACAGGGTCATGGTGAGGCCACATCTTGAATATTATGTACAGTTTTGGTCTCCTAATCCGAGGAAGGACATTTTTGCTATTGAGGGAGTGCAGCGAAGGTTCACCAGACTGATTCCCGGGATGGTAGGACTGACATATGAAGAAAGACTGGATCGACTAGGCTTATATTCACTGGAATTTAGAAGAATGAGAGGGGATCTCATAGAAACGTATAAAATTCTGACGGGATTGGACAGGTTAGATGCAGGAAAAATGTTCCCAATGTTGGGGAAGTCCAGAAACAGGGGTCACAGTCTAAGGATAAGGGATAAGCCATTTAGGACTGAGATGAAGAGAAACTTCTTCACTCAGAGAATTGTGAACCTGTGGAATTCTCTACCACACAAAGTTGTTGAGGCCAGTTCGTTACATATATTCAAAAGGGAGTTAGATGTGGCTAACGGGATCAAGGAGTATGGAGAAAAAGCAGGAATGGAGTACTGAAGTTGCATGATCAGCCATGATCATATTGAATGGTGGTGCAGGCTCGAAGGACCGAATGGCCTACTCCTGCACCTATTTTCTATGTTTCTATGTTCTATGATCTACTGTTATGAATCGTTCCAGGAAATGGTCCAACGCTGTTCGGCAGGAATTGGCTCAAAAAAAATCAAATGGAATTGGAACGATATCAAAGCGTTGTCATCGGTGGATGACACTTCATGTGCTCAAGTGCTGAGCAAGTTTCCCTCGCTGTTTGAACCGGGCATTGGCAATTTCATGGGAGCCAAGGTGCAGATTCACCTGGACTCGGGTGCAAGACTCGTCCATCACAAAGCTTGGGCTATTCCGTATATGATGAGAGAGAAGGTCAAAATTGAGTTGGACAGCCTCCAACGTGAAGGGGTCATATCACCGGTCGAATTTAACGAATGGGCCAATCCCATTGTTTCTGTGTTGAAGAGTGATGGCACTGTCACGATTTGTGGAGACTACAAGGTCACGATCAACCAATTTTCGAAACAGGATCAGTACCCATTACCGAAGGCTGATGGCCTGTTTGCAACGCTAGTCGGTGGGAAGTCGTTCACTGAACTGGATCTGACATCGGCCTATATGACACAGGAGTTCGTTGATACGTCGAAGAAACTTACGTGCATCAACACTCAGAAAAGACTGTTTATCTACAACAGGTGTCCTTTTGGAATTCGCTCAGCTGCAGCCATATTTCAGAGGAACATGGAGAGTCTACTGAAGTCTGTCCCTAGAACCATTGTGTTTGAAGATGACATTCTGGTCACAGGTCATGACACTGCTGAACACTTGAACAACTTTGAAGAGGTTCTACATCGTCTGGACAAAGTGAGACTCAGGCTGAAATGTTTGGAATGCGTCTTCATGGCACCGTAATTCGAATTTCTGGGGAGGAAGATTGCTGCTGATGGCATCAGGTCTATGGACTCGAAATCCAAAGCCATCAAAAATGCACTCAGGCCTCAGAATGTGATGGAGCTGCATTTGTTCCTTGGTCTACTCAACTACTTCGGTAATTTCTTACCTAGATTGAGCACTTTATTAGAGCCACTGCACATGCTGCTCAGAAAAGGCGACAACTGGGTTTGGGGTGTGTCTCAAGATAGAGCTTTCGAGAAAGCTACAAATCTGCTTTGCTCTAACAAGTTGCTGGTACATTATGATCCATGTAAGCATCTAGCATTGACCTGTGATGCTTCATCATATGGGGTTGGCTGCGTGCTTCAACAAGCTAATGAGAGTTGGGTAAACTACAACCTGTTGTCAAAGGAGGAAAGAGCCTACAGCATGGTTGAAAAAGAAGCATTCGCTTGTGTGCATGGGGTTAAAAAGATGCATCAGTACCTGTTTAGTCTTCGTTTTGAACTTGAAACGGAACACAAGCCACTCATTTCATTGTTTTTGGAAAACAAAGGTATCAATACCAATGCATCGTCCCGCATCCAGAGGTGGGCGCTGACATTATTTGCCTATGATTATGTCATTTGCCATAGACCTGGCAGTGAGAATTGTGCCGATGCACTGAGCCGTCTGCCTTTGCCCACACCGGAGGTGGAGACGCCACAACCTGCAGATCTACTGTTAGTTATGGATGTTTTTGAGAGTGAAGGAACCCCTGTCACTGCTCAACAAGTTAGGATCTGGACCAGACAGGACCCGATTTTATTTGGTTATAAAACGTTGTGTCCTTAGTGGTGATTGGTCTGCTATACCTATGGAAATGTGTGATGAGACTAAACCTTACAACCGTCGCAAAGACGTACTATCCATTCAGTCAGATTGTTTACTGTGGGGTAATCGTGTTGTTATGCCTAAGAAAGGCAGAGAGAAATATGTACATGATCTACACAGCACTCATCCCGGTATTGTCATGATGAGAGCCATCGCCAGGTTTTATGTATGGTGGCCTGGAATTGACTCTGATCTGGAATCATGCGTGCATCAGTGCAACACTTGCATGCAGCTAAGCAAAGTACCAGCGGAATCTCCGCTGAGTCGGTGGTCGTGGCCATCCAAACCATGGTCGAGGATCCACATCGACTTTGCAGGTCCTTTCCTGGGTAAGATGTTTTTTGTTGTGGTGGATGCATATTCCAAGTGGATAGAGTGTATAATCATGTCATCCAGCACATCCACAGCTACCATTGAGAGCCTTCGTGTCATGTTTGCTACTCATGGTCTGCCTGACATCGTTGTGAGTGACAACAGATCTTACTTCACAAGTCTGGAGTTTCAAGAGTTCATGAAACTCAATGGTATTAAACATGTGAGGTCAGCACCATTCAAACCTGCTTCTAATGGTCAAGCAGAGCGTGCTGTCTAAACAATCAAGCAGAATATGAAACACGTAACTCAGGGTTCACTGCAGACTCACTTGTCATGCGTATTGCTTAGTTACAGGACAAGACCCCACACGCTTATCGGGGTCTCCCCTGCTGAACTATTGATGAAGAGAGGTCTCAAGACCAAACTCTCTCTCGTCCATCCTGACTTGAACAATCATGTTGAAAACAGATGTCAAAATCAGCAGTGGTATCATGATCGTGCTGCTGTGCCACGTGACATCTCTACGTGCTAAATTATGGTCAAGATCCCAAGTGGGTCGCTGGTACTGTTACGGCCAAGGAGGGTAACAGAGTGTTTATTGTTAGGCTCAAGAATGGGTAAACATGCAGGAAAATGTTGATCAGATAAAGCTGCGGCACACGGATGAACTGGAACAAGTTGAGGAAGATACGATCAGTGACCAACCAACCTATATTCATTCATCAGAGGACTCCGCCGTCATCAATGAATCTGGACTTTCAATCTCTGACATAGTCATTGCCACTCCCATCAGATCGGCGACCCAGCCTCCAGTCATAACGCTTGCCCAGAACTGGAGTTGAACTGAGACGATCAATTCGTGAGCGGAAAGCCCCAGACCGTCCTAACTTGTAAAAAGACTGATACTAAGATCTTGAAGGGGGATGTTGTCATGTATGTATGCTTGAGGTTACTAACCACCAGGGAGCGTCACTGTCGGAGGTCATTGGACTGCATGCACGTGGTGTGCGGGCCAGGTATATAAAGGAAGCGACCATGTAATGCGGGCATTTTGGCCCTGAATAAAGTTGAACCAGGTTTGCACCTGAGTGAGTTTACAGTATTCACTCTATTGAGTTATTACATACATAACAACATCTTCGACAGAACCTCCCAAACCCATGACCTCTACCTCCTGGAAGGACAAGGGCAGCAGGCGCATGGGAACACTATCACCCCAAGTCACACACCATCCTGACTTGGAAATATATGGCTGTTCCTTCATAGTTGCTGCGCAAAAATCCTGAAACTCCCTCCCTAACAGCACTATGGAAGTACCTTCACCACGCAGACTGCAGCAGTTCAAGGCAGCAGCTCACCACCATCTTTTCAAGGGCAATTAGAGATGGGCAATAAATGCTGGCCTTGCTAGCAATGTCCACATGCAGGAACAAATTTAAAATAGATGAAGAGTAGTTCTTCTACTACACCAAACCAATGTCTTTGGCTCAACCTTTACTACTTCACTCTGATATTTCCATTTTCACACCCACCTTCCTCCCTGGGAATGCAAAATTAATCTTGTAATGTAGTCTCACACTCCAGGTACTAAGTACAGGCTACTAAAATAATATACTAGAAAGTATCTATTTCATCAAGATGGCTGATAGCTGAAGTAATTAATTGCTGTTGACTGTGGTAATGGGACATCCAACATATGGTTGGAGGATTTGGTAGATGATTTTTATTTAAATGTGAGGTCATCTACTTTGGACCTAAAAAGAATAGAACAGAGTACTTCCTAAATGTTGAAAAACTAAAATTAGTGGCGGTACAAAGAGACTTCCGGTCCAGGTACATAGTTCATTAAAATGTTATGAACAGGTACCGAAAATAATCAAAAAGGCTAATGGAATACTGGCCTTTATATCTAGAGGACTAGAATACAAGGGGGTAGAAGTTATGCTGCAGCTGTACAAAACCCTGGTTAGACCACACTTGGAGTACTGTGAGGAATTCTGGGCACCATACCTTAGGAAGAATATATTGGCCTTGAAGGGAGTGCAGCATAGGTTTACCAGAATTATATCCAAGGGTTAAATTGCCAGGAGAGATTACACAAATTAGGATTATATTCACTAGAATTTTCAGGTTAAGGGGTGATTTGATCGAAGTTTTCAAGATATTAAGGGGAACAGATAGAGTGGAGTGAAATTATTTCCGCTGCTTGGGGAGTCTAGGACTTGGGGGTTAAAAATTAGGGCCAGACCTTTCAGTAGTGAAATAAGAAACACTTCTACGCATAGAGGTAGACGTTTGGAACTCTCTTCTGCAAACAGCAATTGATGTTAGATCAATTGTTAATCTTAAATCTGAGATTGATAGATTTTTGTTAACCAAAGGTATCGAGATATGGGGCAAAGGTGGGTATATGAAGTTAGGTCGCAGATTAGCCATGATCTCATTGAATGGCTGAACAGGCTCGAGGGGCTCAATGGCTTAGTCCTATTTCGAGCAGATTATTGACATTTTGTTTTCATTTCATCAAAATTTGGAAGCTAATAGAATTGATCTTATAGAAACATTTGGATGGGGCAAGTCCAGCCACTTACGCCTGTTTTGCATGTTTAGGCAGCGAAAACTTACTCCAAACTAACTTAGAATGGAGTAAGTGTAGATTTTTGTACGCTCAGAGAAACCTTGCCTACACTTATAAATCAGGCGTAGGGAACGAGAGATGGGGGGGGGTGGCGGGGGTAGGGAAGTTTACAAACATTAAACACATCACTTTTACAAATAAAGAGCCATCATCAATAATAAATGATAAATAAATCAATAAAGCAATCAAAAAAAATTTTAAAAATTTAAAAAAATTAAAAATCATTCAATAAATAAAAAAATATTTTTACTCACCTACTGTAGCACCGGGAGCCCTCCAACAGCATGCTGGGACGGGGGCCCCCAGTGACTCTCTCTCTGTCTCTGTCAGTGTCTCTCTCTCTCTGTCAGTGTCTCTCTGTGTTTCTAACAGCGTGGGGGGAGGGAGGAGGGGAGAAGAGGGGGGGGGAGAGAGAGGGGGGTAAAGAGAGGGGGGAGAAAAGACAGGGGGAGAAAAGACAGGGGGAGAAAAGAGAGGGGGGAAAGAAAGGGGTATAGAAGATGAATGGGGGAGAAGATGAACGGGGGGGGGAGAGAAGATGCTGAACGGGGGGGGGTGGGGGGAGAAGATGAACGGGGGGGGGAGAGAAGATGCTGAACGGGGGGGTGGGGGGAGAAGATGCTGAACGGGGGGGGTGGGGGGAGAAGATGCTGAACGTGGGGGGGGAGGGGAGGTGGGGGGAGAAGAAGCTGAACAGGTGGGGAGCTGAAAGGGCCCCGCCCCGCACGCAGCCGATGCTGGGCCATCGCCGACTCTTCGGGCGAGTCCAGCACCCAGTGAGATGCCGGGCAGACAGGCCCCGCCACTGACGAGGTAAACGGTGTCAGGCCACTCGGCCGGGGATAGGGGCGATGTCCCTTCGGCCATGGATAGGGTCGTCGCCCGGAGACAGGACGAGCTGGGAGGGCCAGGAGCTACTGCGCACGCGCGCAGCTGCTGGCACTGTTTTTGGCGCAAAGCTGTAGCTCCGCCCCCAGCAGTTCCTGCTGTGCCGCGCGCCGAGCTAGAAATGGGCCTACAGCTATCGGAGAATCGCGAGGTAAGTATTCGGTGCAATTTTTGTTCTACAAATTAGGCGGGCCTCTCCGATGTGCGCCGTTCTAGCGGGGGGTCTGAAACTTGAGCCCTATATTTTTATAATGTAGCTTGCCATATTTCACCGTGCTATAAACCAGCCATAGCCTCATATTTAATCTTAACATTATTCTAAACAGCAGAGCATGTAATACTATAATGTTGATCTAATATTGTGTCATACATAAACATCTGGCATTACACTACCATTTATGATTCACTATCAGATTTTTACCTTTCATTTAAATCTGCTCCAGCTATGGGTAATATGGTTATGTCAAATAATTTTTTTTTAAGGATTCCATGGACAAGAACACTTTTTTGAAACTGAAAGACATGATTTTTTTAAATTCCTGTGTTATTTATATTATTTCAACATATCAAATATAAGTTAAAAGCAATTTTACAAACTGAATTTGTCGTACATCTATGTCATCTTTTTCTAAATCTGTTAACATATTCTGGAAGAATGGAAAGGAATGGAATCACCGACAACCCGTTTTTAGAGAAGGAGACATTGCAAAATTGTTCAATTGATGCAAATCCTTTGAAAACTGCAGTAGCATTTGTACACCACAGTGAATTGAGTGATTGTAGTGGGGATAATTACAGTTTATTTGTGTTATTTTAATAAGAACATAAGAAATAGGAACAGGAGTCGGCCATTTGGCCCCTCGAGCCTGCTCCACCATTTAATAAGATAATGGCTGATCTGATCATGGAATCAGCACCACTTCCCTGCCTGCTCCCCATAACCCTTTACTCCCTTATCGCTCAAAAATTTGTCTATCGCTGCCGTAAATATATTCAATGACCCAGCCTCCACAGCTCTCTGGGGCAGAGAATTCCACAGATTTACAATCCTCCTCATCTCAGTTTTGAATGGGCAGCCCCTTATTCTGAAACTATGCTCCCTAGTTCTAGATTCCCCTATGATTGGAAATATCCTCTCTGAATCTACCTTGTCGAGCCCACTCAGTATCTTATATGTTTCAATAAAATCACCTCTCATCCTTCTGAACTCCAATGAGTATAGGCCCAACCTATCTTCATAAGTCAACTCCCTCATCTCTGGAATCAACCTAGTGAACCTTCTCTGAACTGCCTCCAATGCAAGTATGTCCTTCCTTAAATAAGGAGACCAAAACTGTACGCAGTACTCTAGGTGTGGCCTCACCAATACCCTGTACAGTTGTAGCAGTTTTTCTACTGAGCAATTGTTTTGTTGACTTGTAATATTCAAAATAAAATATGTTTATTCTTTTTGCTTATATCTTAAGTATCTTCTTTTCCTGCTCCATACCAGTCTTATAGTGTAGTGAATCTTTCAGCATTATGCTTCTTCATCTTTCTGAATGAAACTGCCACTACTTCCGGAATGTTTGGTGCTCTTTTCTTCTAGGGCCTGAGCACATTATATTAGGATGCCTTGCCTGGTGCTATTTGTGAATATATAATTTTATCCTCCTTATAAATGTTCCACATGAATCTACTCAGTAAGTTTGTATTCAGAATAACATACTAAAGGTGTGATGTATGTAGCACTCAAATCACTGACTCCACACAGTCTGGTGTTGTAGTAACTGCTGTGACCTTAGTCCTTTATTGTGCAACTCCAGAGTGCCTCTCAGGTGTGGTGGCCAGCCTTTTATACTCTGTCTTGCAGGTACTTTCAGGTCTCCCACCACAGCGCCCTCTGTGGCGCACTATTGTACTTATACATTTAATGTACCTGGACAATACGTAACAAAAGGTGCTGCAATGTGATACAGGGTGAGCTGGAGAACTTCAAAAGGCTGTATGCATAGTACACAAAATACATTTCCTCAAGCTTACTCCCGAGCAGCTGCTGTAACTTCAGCGGAAGATTGGTGGAAACTCCAAGACTGTAAACACCATACATTTATACAGCACCTTTATCGTGAAAAACTTTCCAAGATACTTCAGAGGTGCAAGGAAAATGGATGCTGACCGAAAGAAGGGAAGATTAGGAAGGGTGACCAAAAGCTTGGATTTTAAGGTGGGTCATAAAGGAAGAGAGGGAGGTGGAGAGGCAGAGGGGTTAAGATACCTGGGTGGCTGAAGGCAGGGCCTCCAGAGGCAGGGCATAAAAGAGAATTGAACAAGAGGCTGAAATTCAGGGGGGCATTATTTAGCTGGAAGAGGTTAGAGAGATAAGAAACGATAAACAATGGAGGAATTTAAAACAAGGATAAAAATTTTAATTTGAGGCATTAGAGAATCAAGAACCAAGGTAGGTCAGTGAGGACAGAGGTGATGGACTATTGGGATTGATACAGAATAGGATATGGGATGAGGTGAACTTTATGGATAGTGGAGGATGGGAGGAGGCTTCCCAGGAGAACATCGAGTTATATAGTCTGGAATTGACAAAGGAATATAAAAGGGCTGCAGCAAAAGATGGACTGAGATAGGAGAAGAGTTGTTGTGGCAGTGGAAGCAGGTGGTAGGTGAGAGAGAGAATATGGGGTCGGAGCCTCAGATAGTTATAGTGAAGAAACTCGGTTTTTCCAATGATGTGGTATTAGAAATATGCCAGGTTAAGGCTATCTTTATTCACTTTAATAATCAGGATTGACTGTAAAACCAATCTTGTGGATATATTGTGTTTAATCAGAGTTTAAGACACAATATAACACAATAGCTGTATAGCAAAAACATACAACCGTAATAGGTAGTTGATTCCGATTCCGATCGGACAAACGGCTCGCGCATGTAAGACGTTCTCTTTAGCTTTGCAGTCTCATTTCTCTGTGTAGGGATTCCTTCAGTAAAGCATGGGATCACTCTCGAAGAGTGTTTGACCAGCTTGACTTCTGATCCGCTCTCTCCTCCGCTGTCTGTGACTACAAGCTTCCGGGAGGTCACTTTTAACCTATCTTTAGGGGTGGGCCTGACCCTGGATATTGACAAGACCTTTTGACCTATAGAGGTTCCCCTAAAACCTTAATATCCAATAAGACTTCTAGTTCTTTGTCTCGATCCTTGTTTCAAAAACCCACGGCAAACATGTCTTCCAATTTTGGCCATGTGTCATTGTTTATATCTTATCGAAGTCGCTTTTCTGTAGAATTCCTTTGATATCTCTCTATTTATTCTAACCCAGCGTTTATTCCTGTGGAAAACATTTCATCTATCTTGTCCCTATTCCCTCAATACAAGAACTAACAGGTCCAAACCAGAGCTTTGTCACCTCAACCAGTCTTTACGACGTAGCAACATGTTTATGTTAACTTACAATTTCCATCAATTCTAAGCCTTTTCTACACAAATTGTCTTCAAGATACAGGAACACACTAAAGCTTTAACTTGAAAACCACAGTTAATGGTGGCCATAGTGCAAAATACTATAACATCTCAGCAGGGTACCAAGACATTAGCATTTATGAGCATCTTCAATAGACAATGCGTCTCCAGTTCAAAACAATGTTTTAAACATAGCATTCTTTTCAGTTTTATACATTTGTAACAGTTTTATACATTTTTAGGCATCCCTGATTTCTAACGGTGGTCTCCATCAATATTTTGCACATTGGCACCTCTTCAGGTCTAATAAATTCACTACCAAACTGTCAGAGCTGATCATATGACCCAGGAGATTTTACTGCCCTAAGCATTTACTAATTTTGAATTATGGTGAAGGTGGTTGGGATTGCAAGTTGTGAGGGAGCTTCATTTTGGTACCTTGGCATTCTAAATTGACATGGGCTGCTGGGTAATCATGTATTGCTAATCTGCTTTATTACTTTGCAGCTTTGTGCTTCCTTCTGTCATTACCCTCCTCCACGGTCAGTTAATAAACAGAGATTACATGTTGTAGGTCTGCTTCTAACTGAATAGTTTGGGGATCATGACAATGGTGAACTTTTTTGTTTTATCTTTCAAATTACACTTTGCATACAAATGTACTATTAACTTATTTATATATAGCACATTCCACCTAATAAAATAGTCATATACAAGTATATTTCTTATCCTACTGGAAAAGAATGCATCAATCTCCTCAAAAGATTGAGTCATACGACCATGACCCCTATTTAAAATTAAATGATTGCAGAGTTAGAATTAACTTTAACATTCATTTCTCTGTGTTTTTATTATTGACTATGATGAAGGATGATATTATTGGAGGAACAGGATCAATTGCTGAGCTTGAGTAAATTCAACCAACTTTTTATCATATTTTTTAAACGTTGTTATATTCAATTGACTCCCTCTTACTCAGTAACTCCTCAAAGCCATTTGCACCAATGGCATCAACAGCATTCACACTTTAAACAAATATTCAAAAAACAAATCAACAGAACACAAAGGATGTTAAAAAGTTAAAATTATTTCCTCCTCTTCTCATATGGAATACTGGTTTCCATCTCCCTCTGCTCCCTCATTCGAGTGAATATTATTGACGTGTGCCTTGACAGTGAGTGTCAGAAGGCTATTCTATCATATGAGCTATCACAACCAGGCTTGATCCTGTCCTTGTCCTATGTTCAATAGGCCTGGTTCCAGTATGGATCACTAAATAGTTCACAGGAGCAGGAACACTGGATGAATTTCTCCCTCCCTAACTGGAGAAAAGTTTAGCACCGAACAACCCAGCTGAGATTAACTACCGCAGCACAGAGATCAAACTTTGAATCTTCCTAGTATGTATGTCTCTGTTACTCACTAGATTAATGAGCTCAGCCATAGGGAAAAAGAATGTTCAATTTTATTATCATTCTTTTAAAATGTATATTAATGTTTTACCTTGGAATTCGGATGAATACTTTGTGCTTAAATAATATGCAACAGAATTCCTCTGGTTAAAACTTATTCCACGAGTTGATTTTCCTTCTTCAAATGTTCATTTTCGTCATTCCTTCCCTTCCTTTGATCAGCTGCAATCTAGGTCTAAGCATACAGAGAAACCACCTTCCATTTAGATGGGTAAATATCGCAGGGCTAGCTGTTAGTTTTTAAGGTTTCATTGCCGAATATATATTTGGGTGCATTGAATTTATGTTTTACAAGACACAGCAATTTCAAGAGTTTGTCAACCAGAGCTGGGACAACAATGGACTGTTAAATGTTCATCCTACTTGGATGTATTGTACATTATTAATTGTGCTACACAGTATTTTGTCAATATCTTTGCTTCTGTAAATCAGCTAAACTACTATACATTAAAATTGATGAGTGGATCACAACATTCCATTTCAAAATGCATTGAAACGCTTATATCAGGCTCTGTATAGGAACATGCATTTTAAAATGGTCATCATTTGCATGCCGTACCCATGGCACAATGACATCAGTTTTCAATGTACTTAAAGTATCTTGACTGTACTTTGCTTTTGAAGTAATGGTATGTGACAGGCTCCTGAGCACAATATTTAATTCATCAAGTGCTACCATTGTCACAAAAAGCAGGACGAAGTGCCGGAAGAAAAAACAGTCAAATTAATTGAAACTATATCTCTGGTGTTCTCTTGTTAGGGGGGGGGGGGGGGCTAATTAATAACCCTCGCTCCAAACACTGGCACCTGCTCGACTATGTCATCGTTCGAGCCAGGGATCGCAAGGATGTAGAAACATAGAAATTAGGTGCAGGAGCAGGCCATTCGGCCCTTCAAGCCTGCACCGCCATTCAATATGATCATGGGTGATCATTCAACCTCAATACCCGTTTCCTGCTTTCTCTCCATACCCCTTGATCGCTTTGGCTGTAAGGGCCATATCTAACTCCATTTTGAATACATCTAACGAACTGGCCTCAACAACTCTCTGCGGTAGAGAATTCCACAGGTTAACCACTCTCTGAGTGAAGAAGTTTCTCCTCATCTCTGTCCTAAATGGTTTACCCCTTATTCTTAGACTGTGACCCCTGGTTCTGGAACTTCCCAGCAACGGGAACATTCTTCCTGCCTCTCACCTGTCCAGTCCCGTCATAATTTTATATGTTTCTATGAGATCCCCTCTCATTCTTCTAAACTCCAGTGGATCCAGGCCCAGTCAATCCAGTCTCTCCTCATGTGTCAGTCCTGCCATCCCTGGAATCAGTCTGGTGAACCTTCGCTGCACTCCCTCAATAGCAAGAACGTCCTTCCTCAGATTTGGAGACCAAAACTGAACACAATATCACCCGCACCATGACAGGAGCTGACGACTGCTGGACAGACCACCGTCTAATCCGTTCCATTATCAACATCAACATAGCCCCAAAGTGGCGACGGCAGCAGAAGCAGGCCACAAAAATATCAATGCCAGGGCACTCAAAGACCCAGCTAAGAGAGTCCTATACAGCCAGTGCTTCACTGCTAACCTGGCGACCCTTGATGACCCCGAGACACAGAGTGCCCACAGCGCTTAGTCTGCCCTCCAGGATTCCATAACCAGTGCCTGCGAAGAAATGCCCAGTCACTCAACCAGGAAACACCAGGACTGGTTTGATGAGAATGACCAGGAGATCCAAGAGCTAATAAATTGCAAGCACAGAGCATTTCTGAACCTAAAACAACAACCCAACTCGGGAGCAGCAAAGCAGCATTACAGACGGCTTAAGGTTGAGGTCCAACAAAAAACCCACGACCTAAAGAATAGATGGTGGGTGAGAAAGTGCAGGAGATTCAGCAGCTGGCCGACAGCCGTGATGTGCGAAGATTCTTCACCGCAGTCAAGGCCACCTATGACCCAAGCACCCAAGGCCCCACCCTGCTGCTGGCCAAGAACGGGGAGTCACCCTTCAAGGACACAGAGGCAGTCATGACCCACTGGAAGGAGCACTTCAAAGATCTCCTTAACCGAGACTCTGCCTTTGACTCGAGTGTCCTCGACTCCATCCCGCAGCAAGCTACCCGCCACCACCTCAGTAACACCCCAACATTGCACAAGGTAGAAAAGGCCATCTGCCAGTTCAAGAACAAAAAGGTAACGGGAGCAGATGGAATACCCGCTGAGGCACTAAAGTATGGTGGAGAGGCACTATTGGCACGAATGCATGACCTCATCTCTCTCTCATCTGGAAGGAGGAGAGCATGCCGGGAGATCTCAGAGACCATCTTTAAAAAAGGGGGCAAGTGCGACTGAGGCAACGACAGAGGAATCTCCCCATTATCAGCCACTGGGAAAGTCATCGCTAGAATCCTCCTCAACCGCCTTCTCCTTGTAGCTGAGGAGCTCCTCACGGAGTCACAGTGTGGATTTCGTCCACTACTGGGGTACAACTGACATGATCTTTACGGCGCGACAACTGCAAGAGAAATGCAGGGAACAACACCAACCCTTGTACATGGCCTTCTTTAATTTACAAAGGCTTTTGACACTATCAATCGCGAGGGAGCGTTCTCCTCCGTTTTGGCTGCCCCCAAAAGTTTGTCGCCATCCTCCGCCTGCTCCACGATGACATGCAAGACGTGATCCTGACCAATAGATCCATCACAGACCCATTCCACATCCGGACCAGGGTCAAGCAGGGCTGTGTCATCGCACCAACCCTCTTCTCGATCTTCCTCACTGCAATGCTCCACCTCACACTCAACAAGCTCCCCGCTGGAGTGGAACTAAACTACAGAACCAGTGGGAACCTGTTCAAACTTCGTCGTCTCCAGGCTAGATCTAAGACCGTCCCAACCACTGTTATCGAGCTACAGTACACGGATGATGCTTGCATCTGAGCACATTCAGAGACTGAACTCCAAGTCATAGTTGTTGTGTCTCAAATAAAGCAATGTGACTGAATACTGTAGACTTGAGTAAGTGTGACCTTAGTCTCTTTATTCTGACTCCAGAGTGCCGGCACAGCATGGGAGGCCTGCTTACATGCAGTGCTCCAAAGGGATGCTGGGATCCCTTGGGACTCCAACAGATGTGCCCTCAGGTGGTGGTAGAATGCTGGTTACAAGGTGTTGCATACATAACAACACTTCCCTGCCCCCCCCACCGCAAAGTCAATAGTACACTTATTTACAGGGTGAGATGATCTGGGGCTTTCCGCTCCCTAGTCGATCGTCTCGGTACAAACACAGGTGTAGGTGAGTTGGTTGGGCCTTCGCTGGGCTGCTGCGCAGTTGGCCTTGCTGGGCTGCTGGGGATGATGAGTTCAGCTTTGTGGTCAGCCGTGATGTTGGTTGCCACTTGTGTGTGTATCGGAGGGTCGAAGTTGATGATGTCCTCTTCAAGTTGCTCGTGGCTGTCTGTGAATCACAGTTTGGTTTTGTTGTGTTCCTAACACAAATGAGACTGCCCACAAGGAGGTTAAAGTAACAGTGACCTCAGTCTTTATTAAGACACTCCAGAGTGAGAAACAGGCCTTAGGGACCGGCTTATATACAGTGCTCCTGAGGGATGCTGGGATCCCTTGGGACTTCAGGGGATGCACTCCCTGGTGGCGGAACATGGGAGTGCATGCTTTACAGATACACAACATCACTCCCCGCAAAGTCAAAGTGAAAACTATTTACAAGGTGAGGCGGTCGGGAGCCTTTCTTTCCCTGGTGGACCGCCTCGGTACAAATGTCTGTTCTGGTGTGTTGGCTGTGCCCTCGCTGGGCTGGCGTGTTGTTGGCCCTGCAGAGCTGTTGGGTGATCCTGGCCTTGCTGGGCTGTTGGGCGTGATAGGTTCAATTTCCTGGTCCGGCGTGGTGTCGTTGATCCTTTGGGTGTGTGTTGTGGGCTCGAAAAAGGTGTTGTCTGCTGTGGGTTGTTCAGGGCAGTCTGTGAACCGCAGCCTCGTTTGGTCCAGGTGCTTTCTGCAAATTTGTCCAATGTCGAGTTTGACTACAAACACCCTACTCCCTTCTTTAGCTATCACCGTGCTCGCGATCCATTTGGGACCATGTCCATAGTTTAGCACATACACAGGGTCATTCAGATCAATTTCCCGTGACACAGTGGCGCGATCATCGTTTACATTTTGTTGCTGCCGCCTGCTCTCTACCTGATCATGCAGGTTGGGGTGAACCAGCGAGAGTCTGGTTTTAAGCGTCCTTTTCATGAGTAGCTCAACCGGGGGCACCCGTGAGCAAGTGAGGTCTCATGCGGTAGCTGAGCAGTACTCGGGACAGGCGGGTTTGTAGTGAGCCTTCTGTGAAACGTTTGAGGCTCTGTTTGATTGTTTGTATTGCCCGCTCTGCCTGCCCATTGGAGGCTGGTTTGAACGGGACCGAGGTGACATGTTTGATCCCATTGCGGTTCATGAATTCTTTAAATTGGTACTGGTGAAACATGGCCCGTTGTCACTGACCAGTATGTCAGGCAGGCCGTGGGTGGCAAACATGGCCCTCAGGCTTTCAATGGTGGCGGTGGCGGTGCTTCCCGACATTATTTCACGTTCAATCCATTTTGAAAAAGCATCCACCACCACCAGGAACATTTTACCGAGAAACGGGCCCGCATAGTCGACATGGATCCTCGACTATGGTCTGGAGGGCCAGGATCACAAACTTAGTGGTGCGTCTCTGGGCACATTGCTCAACTGAGCACATACGCTGCATTGCCGTACACAGGACTCGAAGTCAGAGTCGATACCGGGCCACCACACGTGGGATCTGGCTATCGCTTTCATTATTACTATACCCGGGTGTGTACTGTGGAGATCCGAGATGAACGTCTCCCTACCCTTTTTGGGTAGCACTACGCAGTTACCCCACAACAGGCAGTCTGCCTGAATGGACAGCTCGTCTTTTCACCGCTGGAACGTCTTGATTAGCTCTTGCATTTCAACGGGGATGCTGGCCCAGCTCCCATGCAGTACACAGTTTTGTACTAGGGACAGCAGAGGATCTTGGCTGGTCCAAGTCCTAATCTGGCGGGCCGTGACAGGTGATTTATCATTTTCAAACACTTCTATGACCATCAACAAGTCTGCAGGCTGTGCCACCATCAACAAGTTTGCAGGCTGCGCCATTTCCACCCCCGTGGTGGGCAATGGTAGCCGACTGAAAGCATTCGCACAGTTCTCGGTGCCTGGCCTGTGGCGGATGGTATAGTTATATGCTGATAGCGCGAGTGCCCACCTTCGTATGCGGGCTGAGGCATTAGTATTTATCCCCTTGTTTTCAGTGAACAGGGATATGAGGAGCTTGTGATCAGTTTCCAGCTCAAATTTGAAGCCAAACAGGTACCGATGCATTTTCTTTACCCCGAACACACATGCTAATGCCTCTTTCTCAATCATGCTATAGGCCCTCTCGGCCTTAGACAAGCTCCTGGAAGCATAGGCGACAGATTGCAACTTCCCCGCAACGTTAGCTTGTTGTAATACACACCCGACTCCATACGACGTAGCATAACATGCTAGCACGCGTCTTATACAATACAAGCAGCTTGTTAGAGCATAAAATGTTTCTGGCTTTCTCAAAAGCAATTACTTGGATTTTTCCCCATACCCAGTTCTCACCTTTACGCAATAACACATGTAGGGGCTCTAAGAGGGTGCTTAACCCCGGTAGGACGTTACCAAAATAGTTGAGGAGTCCCAGCAGCTCCGTAACATTCTGTGGCCTGGGCGCGTTCCTGATAGTCTCTGTCTTGGCGTCTGTGGGCCGAATGCCATCCGCCGCAATCTTTCTCACCAAAAACTCCACTCCTGTTGCCATGAAGGTGCCTTTCGAACTCTTCAGCCACAGCCCTACGCTGGATCCAGTCGCTGGAGGACCTCCTCCAGGTTTTGTAGGTGCTCGACGGTGTCCCGACCCGTGACCAAAAGTCGTCCTGAAAAACTACCGTGCGTGGTACCGACTTGATAAGGCTCTCCATGTTTCTCTGGAAGATCGCTGCAGCCGACCGAATTCCAAACGGTCATCTGTTGTAGATGAACAGTCCCTTCTGCGTGTTGATGCAGGTGAGGCCCTTCGAAGACTGCTCCAGCTCCGGCGTCATGTAGGTCGAAGTCGGGTCGAGCTTGGCAAACGTCTTGTCTCCTGCCAGCGTCGCAAATAGGTCGTCTGCCATAGGTAGCGGGTATTGGTCCTGTAGCGAGAAACGATTAATAGTTACTTTATAATCGCCGCAAATCCTGACCGTGCCATCACGTTTGAGTACTGGAACAATCGGGCTGGCCCACTTGCTGAATTCCACTGGGGAGATGATGCCTTCACTTTGCAGCCTGTCCAGCTCGATTTCCACTCTCTCCCTCATCATGTGAGGTACCGCTCGCGCTTTGTAGTGAATGGGTCGTGCCTCTGGGACCAAGTGGATCCGCACCTTCGCCCCGGAAAAGTTTCCA
Organism: Pristiophorus japonicus; assembly: GCF_044704955.1. NCBI lineage: Eukaryota > Metazoa > Chordata > Chondrichthyes > Pristiophoridae > Pristiophorus > Pristiophorus japonicus. The sequence continues at coordinate 137,586,115 of NC_091986.1, read as the reverse complement.
ATGCCTGGCTCAAAAAGGGAAGGAAATTTGTTGAGAACCTGGGTACATGAGGCCTCATCGACATGTGATAGTGCTCGGATGTCATCCCAGTTCCAGCAGATTTTGCCCAGCCAGCTCCTTCCAAGCAGTGTGGGGTCATCGTCCGGAACAATCCAGAGTGGCAGTTCATGCACTGTGCCCTCGTAGGTGACCTTGACTATGGCGCTGCCCAGGACAGTAACAAGCTCTTTGGTGTACGTTCTCAGTTTTGTGTGGATGGGGCTCAGGGCTGGTCCGAGTGCCATAGTCTCTCAAACATCTTTTTACTCATGATGGATTGGCTAGCGCCAGTGTCCAGTTCCATGACTACGGGTAAACCATTCAATTTTACGTTTAGCATTATCGGTGGACATTTTGTCAAAAATGTGTGCACCCCGTGTACTTCGGCATCTGCCTCCTCTCTCTGAGGCTCAAAATTGCTTTGATCCACCATGGACCAATCTTCCTCTGCCACATAGTGGTTAGCAGGTTTTGCAGAGCTTGTAGCTCGTCTGCAAGCTCGTTGGAGGTGCCCCATTGTTCCACAGCTCTTGCAAACATACCCTTTGAAGCGGCATGAATAGGCTGAATGGAAGCCTCCACAACGCCAACAAGGTGTGAATTGCCTTGCATTCATCCTTTGTTGCAGACTCTGAGTCATCTGGGTCACCTGAGGCCTGCTGGCAGTTGCAGACTCGTGGGTTCTGCTCTGTACATTTCTGCTCGCAAACACTGTTCCAGTTAATTTATGAACATTGCTAGCACTTGTGTGCTGAGAGATTTGTTTGGTGTTATCACTGGTGAACATAAACGCCTGTGCTATCGCAATGGTCTTACTGAGGGTCGGTGTCTCCACAGTCAAAAGTTTTCGCAGGATGGTCTTGTGGCCAATGCCCAGTACAAAAAATCCTCTGAGCATTTGCTCCAATAGCCATCAAACTCACATTGTCCTGCAAGTCGCCTTAGCTTGGCGATGTAGCTCGCCACTTCCTGACCTTCAGATCGCTAGTACGTATATAGAACTGATACCTCGCCATCAGCACGCTCTCCCTCGGGTTAAGATGCTCCTGAACCAGTGTACACAGCTCCTCATATGACTTATCTGTGGGTTTCACCGGAGCCAGAAGATTCTTCATGAGGCTGTAGGTCGGTGCCCCGCAGACCGTGAGGAGGACCTTTTTGCAGCGCTTCCTTCTCCGTCCAGTTCGTTGGCTACAAAGTACTGGTCTAGCCGTTCGACATAGGCTTACCAGTCCTCACCCTCCGAGAACTTCTCCAGGATGCCCACAGTTTGCTGCATCTTTGCGTTGGATTTGTGTACTCGTCGCCAGTTGTTGTGTTCCTAACACAGATGAGACTGCACACAGGGAGGTTAAAGTAACAGTGACCTCAGTCTTTATTAAGACACTCCAGAGTGAGTAACAGGCCTTTGGGGCCGGCTTATATACAGTGCTCCCAAGGGATGCTGGGATCTCTTGGGACTTCAGGAGATGCGCTCCCTGGTGGCAGAACATGGGAGTGCATGCTTTACAGATGCACAACAGGTTTGGTCTAAATGCTTTCTGCAAGTTAGTCCATTTGCAAGTTTGACCTCAAACACCCTACTCCCTTCTTTGCCTACGACAGCGCCAGCAAGCCATTTGGGACCATGTCCATAGTTGAGTACAAACACAGGGTCATTGACTTCAATATCGCGTGACAAATTTGCGCGATCATGGTGCATGCTTTGTTGATGCCGCCTGTCCTCGACATTATCATGGAGATCAGGGTGGACTAGAGAGACTTGTTTTGAGTGCCCTTTTCATGAGCAGTTCGGCAGGGGGAACCCCAATGAGCAAGTGGGGTCTTGTGCGGTAGCTGAGCAGGACTCGGGACAGTCGGGTCTGCAGGGAGCCTTCCGACATGCATTTCAAGCTTTGTTTGATGATTTGGACTGCCCGTTCTGCCTGGCCTTTGGATGCGGGTTTGAACAGGGCAGATGTGACGTGCTTGATCCCATTGCGGGTCATGAATTCCTTGAATTCAGCACTGGTGAAGCACAGTCCATTGTCGCTAACAAGGACATCAGCAGGCCGTACATGGCTAACATGGCTCGTAGGCTTTCAATGGTGACGGTGAACGTGCTTACAGACATTATTACACACTCAATCCATTTTGAATAAGCATCCACAACAACCAAAAACATTTTGCCTAGAAACGGGCCAGCGAAGTCAACGTGGATCCTAGACCACGGTTTGGAGGGCCATGACCACAAACTTAGTGGTGCCTCCCTGGGTGCATTGCTCAGTTGAGTGCAAGTGTTACATTGGCGCACGCAAGACTCCAAATCTGAATCGATGCCGGGCTACCACACGTGAGATCTGGCTATAGCTTTCATCATTACTATGCCTGGGTGGGTACTGTGTAGGTCATGTATGAATGTTTTCCTGACTTTCTTAGACAAAACCACGCGATTACCCCACAAAAGACAGTCCGCCCGTATGGACATTTCGTCTTTGCGCCGCTGGAACGGCTTGCTCTCTTCATGCATCTCCGCTGGGACACTGGACCAGCTCCATGGTGGACACAGTTTTTTTACAAGTGACAGTAAAGGATCCTGGCTGGACCAGGTCCTGAACTGGCGGGCCGCAACGGGTAACTTTTCATTTTCAAATGCATCCATCACCTAGAGCAAGTCTGCAGGCTGTGCCATTTCTACCCCGGTGGTGGGCAATGGTAGCCGACTGAGAGCATCAGCGCAGTTCCCTGTGCCTGGCCTGTGACGAATTACATAGTTATATGCAGACAGCGTGAGCGCCCATCTTTGGATGCGAGCAGAGGAATTGGTATTAATACCTTCGCTCTCTGAGAATAGCAATATGAGCTGCTTATGGTCAGTTTCTAACTCAAACTTAAGCCCAAACAGATACTGGTGCATTTTCTTCACCCCGTAAACACATGCCAGAGCTTCTTTTTCAATCATTCTGTCGGCCCTTTCGGCCTTGGAGAAACTCCAGGACGCATAAGCGACCGGTTGCAATGTTCCCGATTCATTTGCTTGTTGTAACACACACCCGACCAGGTAAGAAGACGCATCGCAAGCTAGCACTAAACATTTACATGGGTCATACAGAACAAGCAGTTTGTTGGAACCTAACAGATTTCTGGCTTTCTCAAAAGCAGTCTCTTGTGATTTCCCCCATACCCAGTCATCTCCTTTGCGTAGCAACACATGTAGAGGTTCCAGCAAGGTGCTTAACCCGGGTAGGAAATTGCCAAAATAATTGAAGAGTCCCAGGAATGACCACAGCTCCGTCACATTCTTGATGGCTTCCGTCTTGGCATCGGTGGGTCTGATGCATTCTGCCACGATTCTTCTCCCTAAGAACTCGACCTCTGGTGCCAGGAAAACACACTTCGAGTGTTTCACCCTGAGTCCTACACGACCTAGGCGACTTAGAACCTCTTCTATGTTCTGCAAGTGTTCGATAGTGTCCCGACCTGTGATCACTATGTCGTCCTGGAAAACCATGGTGCGCGGAATAGACTTTAGCAGACTCTCCATGTTCCTTTGAAAAATAGTTGCGGCCAATCGAATCCCAAACGGGCATCTATTGTAGATGAACAGACCTTTGTGCGTGTTGATGCAGGTGAGGCCTTTCGAAGATTCCGCCAGCTCCTGCGTCATGTAGGCCAAGGTCAGGTCCAACTTGGTGAATGTCTTCCCTCCTGTCATCTTCCTTGGGTAGCGAGTACTGGTTCTGCAACGAAAAATGGTTAATTGTTACTTTATAGTCCCCACAAATTCTGACCTTGCCATTGCTCTTGACAACCGGAACAATCGGACTGGCTCATTCGTTGAACTCAACTGGGACGATGATGCCCTCTCGTTGCAGCCTGTCCAGCTCGATCTCCACTTTCTCTTGCATCATGTATGGCACCGCATGTGCCTTGTGGTGGATGGATCATGTACCGGGAACCAAGTGGATCTGCACCTTCGCCCCAGAGAAATTTCCGATGCCTGGCTCAAACAGCGACAGGAACTTGCTCAAAACCTGGGCACATGAGGTGCCGTTGACGGACGAAAGCGCTTGGAAGTCATCCCAGTTCCAGCGGATTTATCCCAGCTAGCTTCTGCCGAACAGTGTGGGGCCATCTCCTGGTACAATATTGTGTTCAGTTTTGATCTCCTAATCTGAGGAAGGACGTTCTTGCTATTGAGCGAGTGCAGCGAAGGTTCACCAGACTGATTCCCGGGATGGCAGGACTGACGTATGAGGAGAGACTGGATCGACTGGGCATGTATTCACTGGAGTTTAGAAGAATGAGAGGGGATCTCATAGAAACATATAAAATTCTGACGGAACTGGACAGGATAGATACAGGAAGAATGTTCCCGAGGTTGGGGAAGTCCAGAGCCAGGGCCATAGTCTAAGGATAAGTGATAAGCCATTTAGGACTGAGATGAGGAGAAACTTCTTCACTCAGAGAGTTGTTAACCTGTGGAATTCCCTACCGCAGAGAGTTGTTGATGCCGGTTCATTGGATATATTCAAGAGGGAGTTACATATGGCCCTTACGGCTTTAAAGGGATCAAGGAGTTTGGAGAGAAAGTGTTAAGTCCTAGTTCGGGTGGTCAGCTGCATTCGACAATAATCGATTCAGATACCTTCAATCTTTACATCTTTATTGAAGCAGCTTCGGACCTGTTACCAAACTGCCAGCACAGAGTCTACAGATTCCGGGGCAGGCAGACAAAAGGTCTGCCTATCCTCACAGACACATCCCTTTTATTCTTACAAACCGAAGGAGGTATGGCCTGCTTCATCAATCACAGTGTATTACTGGGGCTTCATGAATTGACAGCCTGTTTATCTTTAGAACACTTTATGCTTTTACGAGCGGAATAGCCCAGCTTAATCACACGAAGCAAATGTGTTCCTTATCAAGTCATGGCCATAAATCCTTGTTCATCAGTGATGACTTTGTCCACTACTTTCTCACGGGAAACCAATTCTGTCTTTTCTTATTTTCTTATTGATTTGTAGAACCATTTTATTAACCCTTTCATGATTCTTCCACCTACATTCACATTTCATCCTGTTATCATTCCATGATAAATTCTCATTCATAAATGTTTACTCTCAATTTTGTGCACGGCCCGGTACTACCTGCCTCAACATGCTGGCCAGTCACGCGGTTTCAGGAGTCCCGGTTACTTAGATCAAATTATGCCCCATGTTATTGCTAAGATCAATTTTGTCCCGACCAGTATGTGTGAAATTATACGAATCCAAGGATGGATGTTCACATTTATTCCCCAATCCCAGACCTTTCTCCACCAACTCTGACTTTGTAAGTCTACATCGATATCTTCTTCCAGTACTTTGATTTTAGTTTGCAGTTGGTGGTAGACCTTTACGGATTGACCCACTCTGAGCCTCAACTCTCGTAATACTTCGGTTAGATGTGGGATGGGTGGTATGCGCTTGCCCGATCGTGACAGGTCGTAGTGGCGTAAAGCAAAAGTTTGGCTGTGGTATAGGGCACTGCAGGTCATTTGGGTCCCTTGTCTTACGTCTACACAGGTATCCACACTCTGGCAAGAGGTGATGCCCGTGTTTGAGTCGTGAAGACAGGAATAATTGGACTGCTTTGTGAGACAGGACTGGTTAACGGGCACGTCCACTTTTGCGCACCCGAATCCTGTACCATTCCAACACTGTGGGTACCCATCCTTCCCACACCCTGTTTAGGCAGGTGGCCAGGGTGCCTCAGACATCGGAATATGTGAAGGTGATGTTTTCGGCGGGCGGGGTATCATTGTATCCTCGTATGTAAAGACTGGGATCCATAACCGGGGTTGGGGTAAACAATTCGGTGACCGACATAACAGGGTAGCATACAACCGACTCTGCCGCGAATAAGATCTTATGAGTCCTCAGGAATATATTATGATCGTTCCCCAGTTGCCCTTGCACGTTCCTTTTCCTCCTTTGCCCTGTTACTGATTCCAGGGATTGGTCCTTTGAATCAACTAAGTCATCTTCAGGTTGATCAGGGCAAACAAAGTCCATCTCACATTCCCTGAACCGGCATGGCAAATTCCATCGATCTTTGCCCTGTAGAGTCACCTGTCGATCAACCTGTGAGAGTATACCCGTACGGGATTTTATTTTAGTCATGGTCCATGATTCGAGATCGTCTGGTGTCCTGGTTCCACATTGTACGATATCTCCCGTACAAAGGCGGAGAATTTGCTCTCGTGAGCCGTCGGTTGGGCAGCTGAGTAGTCGTCCCCCAGTTTTTGTTACTGTTATCAGCAGGATCACGACTCCTAGCAGCAGGGTTCCGTGCATTCTTTCAATCCTGAAAGACAAAGGGGCTTGCAAACCGTCATGTTACTATCGTGGCTACCAAGGCCTCATGTTATGCCTAAATACCTAAAAGCAGGACAAGCAATCATATAATAATTAGATTAATTAAAATTACGGCTAAAACGGTTACGGAATGACGGGAACGAACGTATTATGGCACTTCAATTATTAGTCCACGTCTATCTCCACTCCCCCCTTTTGATTACCGCCGGTAATCGATTTGCAATGATGCATGTGCACCCACGCGTCTCTACCTTCCACCTTTACAGCGGTGGGGGTGGTGAGTAAGACCTGAAATGGACCATCCCATCGGGGCTGGAGATGACGTCACGTCCAATTTTTGATGAGGACGAAGGATCCGGGCTCGATAGGGGATGATCCGTGAGAGGAGGGACGGTCATCATAAGCGGCGCGAACCTGTGAATGAAAGGCTCGCAATGCCTTAGTTAGGGCTAACACATAGGTAGTCATCTCCTCAGTCATGTGATGAAAGTGGACGGCAACTGGGGAATGGTGGTCCCAAGGGGTGCGAAGAGGTCTGCCGTACACTATCTCGGCCGGGGTGAGACGCGTCGACCCTGCGGGGGTGGAGCGAATCTGAAAAAGAGCTACAGGTAACAATTTTAACCAAGTCGACCCTGTTTGAGAGGTCAGTTTCGCTAACTTGGTTTTAAGAGTCTGGTTGGTTCGCTCGACCAGACCCGCCGCCTGGGGGCGATAGGCACAATGGAGTTGTTGATGTATCCCTAACTGTTGGCACAATTCCTTGTTTACAGCTGCAATGAAATGGGGTACGTTATCTGAGCTAAGACGACCGGGAACCCCGAAGCGAGGGATAATTTCCATCAGCAATATCTTAACAACAGTACAGGCTCTATTATCCGTAGTAGGATAAGCTTCAATCCATTTACTAAAAACATCAACAATAACCAACACATATTTATAACACTGACAGCGTGACAATTCTATATAGTCCATCTGCAAAGTCTCGAAGGGTCCGGCTGGCTAGGGTGTTTTACCTAATAAACATGGTGCCCCCCCCTTCCAGGATTATGGCGTTGGCAGGTAAGGCAACGAGAAATAATATTCTGCGCAAACATTTGGAGGCTAGGATGCCACCATGTCTGGAGGAGCAGGTCACTAGTGGCTTTTGCTCCACAATGCGTGGTGTAATGAACACATTCAATTACCCAAAGGGCCAATTCATCGGACATACAAGTTTGACCAGCAGATGTGATCCACAACCCGGAGGCAGTATCATATTTACAATCAAGATCGTTCCAAAGTTGTTTTTGTACAGCAGGAGCGTCCTCCTGTAGGTGAAGTACCTCTTTGATGGTTGGCATTGGCTTTTCAGGGGCCAACAAGCTCGGTTTAGAGCTGGACGTCTGCCTCATCATTTGGGGCACAACAATCTGCTGACTCCTTGCAGCACACTTAGCCGCCTCGTCAGCACGGCGGTTTCCAATATCGATTGGAGAGGAACCGGCAGTATGAGCGGAACATTTAATAACAGCGATTTATCGAGGGAGCAGAAGAGCAAGTAATAGGTCAGACACAAGCACTTGGTTCGAGATTGGCGTACCGGTTGAAGTTAGGAATCCTCGGTTTTTCCAGAGCTGGCCGAAGTCATGGACAACCCCAAAGGCGTAACGGGAGTCAGTGTAGATATTGACTCGGAGATCCTCTCCTAAAATACACGCACGGGTGAGGGCAAAAAGTTCTGTTTGCTGAGCGGAAAGGGGGACCTGGAAGGCTCCAGACTCGAGAGTCGTTCCTTCTTGACTGACAACAGCATAACCGGAAATGCGGGTTCCTTCCTTGTTGATGGAGGAACTGCCATCAGTGAACATAACGAGGTCAGGGTTTAACAGAGGGGTATCTGAAAGGTCGGAGCGAGGGCTCGTGTCCTCGAGGACTGAGTGCAGACAGTCATGATCCGGCTTAACAACATATTCTGTCTTTACTTTAGTCAGCAGTGAATCTTTTAGCTCAACCGTCGGACCGTCCTTCCAAAAAGCTTTTACTGCTCGAGACATTGCCTGAGTTGTGGCGTCACACCAGTCAAGATTATTGGTCCTTATTGCAGTAGCAACTGTTCCAGGAAGGCAGTTCATTAACATAGAACAAAACTGAGGAGAGGGTTGTCCCCTAGAAAACGCCTGGTCTCCTGACTGGGTTCCATATACTTCCTTAAATCTCTCTAAAAATTCCTCAACTGTCTCGCCCTTCTTTGTTTTCATGTCCAAGACTTTAGTAATATCGACAGGTTTTCGCAGAACTACGTGTACAGCATCCAGAAGCATCGTCTCTCTGTTCTCGTTATTCGCGTGCGCTACTTCTAAGGCATCGTGAGTTTGATATCCTAAGGCTTCCTTAAATCTGGTCCATTCAGAACCAGTAAGTACCTGTTGTACCAGAGACCAAAGGTCCCTTGAGTCTGCTTGATAGACTCTAATGGTTCGTGACAAAAATTCAATGAACCGTTGAGGACAGGTATTTTTATTCGGGGGGCTGGTTAATATGGACATAAGTTCATGAGGTTTCCAAGGTAACCACACTTGTATCTTAGCAGGGGGCTGCACATCCGGGCCCCCATCCACAACAGGCGCTGCTGGTGCCAACACGCGAGGGTTAGGGACAGTTCTGACGGGCAGCTGTTTTGGCGCGCGTTTCTTCAGGGGTCTTGGTGTCTCCCCGTCATTGTCCCCTTCAACACCATTCCAACTCTGAATCTGTCCCAGTATCCGACCCTGCCACTATCACATCATCCACATCCGTAGGGGTTGATTTCCCCTTTTTCCCTTTACCACTACGTCGTTGATTTCTTTCAAGCTGTTGTAATCTCCCTATTTCCTGTTCAAGTTGACGCCGTCTTTGAACCTGGCTTCTAGTCCCCTCTGCAACGGATCGACAGAAAACCTCATCATCAGACTTGGTTCCCCGACACTCGTTCTATATTAGACACATTGTCTAAACTGGGATAAATGAGTGTTGCAGCAGCAGTGGCGCCCGGTGTTGGGACATTAGGACCGGGGTAAGGGGGTGGTAAAACTCCGTTCGTCTGTAAATTTGGCACCGGCACATTTACTGCCACAGCCGCGTCAGCCAAGACATTAACATCGGGTTGTGCTGTCGGACGAGGGGGGGGAGCCCCTGGAGTCATATTCCAATTATCCCATTCATTGTCCTCGTCAGCCCCTTGCATGCCAAGACCAGCCATTGAACTACGTAGTTCAGTTAAAGATTCCTTGTTTGTTCTATTTCTCTTTTCCTGTGCACATTCCTTTCTTTAAATTTCCAATGACTTAGGGATTCCCGCATTGGTTAATTTAATTCCTGCCTTGAGAGTATTCTCCTGCCAACTCACCAAAATATTCTTATCTTTTTCATCCTGACAATGTTGGCGCCAGATTTCAATCAATTTCTTACTTTTTTTCCCGATTCCCCTTTTCCAAATTAATTCTTGGGCGCGTTTAATTGTTTCTAAATCACTTGAACCCCCGAATGGCCATATGTCTGAACCTAATTTCTGATTCAAACCTCCCGACAATTGTCTGAGTTGCTCGTTTTTATCTGGGTGTTTATTACCCATGATAAAATTATCTTAACCTAGGTATTCAATGTTTTGACGGACTCATTAAGTGAGACAATTTCAAATCAGTTATTCAACGTTTTGACGGACTCATTAAGTGAGACAATTTCAAATCAGTTATTCCTTTTCTCTCCATTCCTTTTCTCTTTATTCCTTTTCTCTTTATTCCTTTTCTCTTTATTCCTTTTCTCTTTTAACGTTTGACGGACTACTTATGGTAGACAATTTCCAGATCAACCTACTCCTTCGTAACTTTAACGGACCACCATCGTGGACAATTCCAAATCTATTTTTTCCTGGGGTAATCTGACAACTGACCACGGGCGATCCCGTCAACAATTAATTGAACAGTGGTGAAAGATCCGCGACCAGAACTTACGACAGGAGGAAAACAAAGTGGCAATTTAACTAAATATACTCACTTTGGGGCCCATTTCCTCTGCCGCGTCCTGTCTGTAGGATATCAATGATTCAGCCACTTCCAATCGAGAGTTTTTGGGATCCCACTTCTGACACCAAATGTTAAGTCCTAGTTCGGGTGGTCAGCTGCATTCGACAATAATCAATTCAGATACCTTCAATCCTTACACCTTTATTGAAGCAGCTTCGGACCTGTTACCAAACTGCCAGCACAGAGTCTACAGATTCCGGGGCAGGCAGACAAAAGGTCTGCCTATCCTCACAGATGCATCCCTTTTATTCTTACAAACCGAAGGAGGTATGGCCTGCTTCATCAATCACAGTGTGTTACTAGGGCTTCATGAATTGACAGCCTGCTTATCTTTAGAACACTTTATGCTTTTACGAGCGGAATAGCCCAGCTTAATCACATGAAGCAAATGTGTTCCTTATCAAGTCATGGCCATAAACCCTTGTTCATCAGTGATGACTTTGTCCACTACTTTCTCACGGGAAACCAATTCTGTCTTTTCTTATTTTCTTGTTGATTCGTAGAACCATTTTATTAACCCTTTCATGATTCTTCCACCTACATTCACAAAAGCAGGAAAGGATTATTAAGATGAATGATCAGTTATGATCTTATTGAATGGTGGTGTAGGCTCGAAGGACCGAATGGCCTACTCCTGCACCTATTTTCTATGTTTCTATGTAATCCATAGTGGTAGTTTGTGCACCGCTCCATCACAGGAGACTTTTACTGCTGCACTGTCAATTACAGGGATCAGCTCTTTAGTGTAAGTTCTCAGCTTGATATGAATCGGGCTCAGCTTGGGCCTGTGTGCCTTGTTACACCACAGCCTCACGAAAGCCTTTTTGCTCATGATAGACTGACTTATACCCATGTCCAATTCCATGGATACTGGAAGTCCATTCAGTTCAACTTTTAACATGATCGGTGGACATTTCATGGTTAAGGTGTGTACCCCGTACACTTCTGCCTCCTCAGTTCGAGTCTCTAGTTCAGTTTGATCCACCATGGATCGGTCTGCCTCTGCAACATGGTGGTTTGCAGGGTTTGCAGCTCATTTGCACATTCGTTGGAGTTGTCCCATTGTTCCACAGCCTTTGCACGCATAGTGTTTGAAGCAGCATTGATGGGCTCGATGATCATCTACACAGCGCCAACAAGGTGTTAATTGCCTCGCATTCACACTTGATGGTGGACTCTGAGTCATCTGAGGTTGTGCAGCTGCAGGTGTGTACATTCTGCCATATGCATTCCTGCCTGAAAACAACGTTACTTTGTGTACAGTACTTGCCGATGCATCTTCGTGCTGCAAAATTTGTTTTGTGTTATCGCTGGTGGACATAAATGTCTGGGTTTTGCTCAGGTTCGATGTTTCAACAGTCAATAGTTTGCGAAGGATAATCTCATAGCCAATGCCAAGCACAAAAAAGTCTCAGAATTTGCTCCAGGAATCCATCGAATTCGCAATGTCCTGCAAGGTGCCTTAGTTCGGTGACGTAGCTCACCACTTCCTGACCTTCAGACCGTTGACATGTATAAAATCGATACCTTGCCATCAGAATACTCTCCTTCGGATTTAGGTGCTCCTGGACCAGTTTACACACTTCTTCATACGATTTGGTTGTTGGTTTCACCGGAGCAAGAAGATTCTTCATGAGGCCATAAGTTGTTGCCCCGCAGACGGCGAGGAGGATCACCCTTCGTTTGGCAGCATTCTTATGCCCTTCCAGCTCATTGGCCACGAAATATTGGTCGAGTCGCTCCATGAAGGCTTCCCAGTCGTCACCTTCGGAGAATTTCTCCAGGATACCCACAGTTCTCTGCATTTTCACGTGACGGTTCATTATCTATTACTCGTCGCCAGTTGTTGTGTCTCAAATAAAGCAATGTGACTGAGTACTGTTGACTTAAGTAAGTGTGACAGTCTGTTTATTCTGACTCCCGAGTGCTGGCACAGCATGTGAGACCTGCTTATATGCAGTGCTGCCAAGGGATGCTGGGATCCCTTGGGACTCCAACAGATGCGCCCTCTGGTGGCGGTAGAATGCTGGTTACAAGGTGTTGCATACGTAACAATAGTCAACATCTTCACTGAGACATACAAAAGCATGGGCCATATACTAAACATCCATAAGACAATGGTCCTCGATCAACCTGACCCCGCCACACAGCACTGCACCTCCAGTTATCAAGATCCATGGCGTGGCCCTGGACAACATGGACTACTTTCCATATCTCGGGAGCCTATTATCAGCAAGGGCAGACATCGACGACGAGGTTCAACACCGTCTCCAGTGCAGCCTTCGGCTGCCTGAGGAAGAGAGTGTTCGAAGATCAGGCCCTCAAATCTGGCACCAAGCTCTTGGTCTACAGGGCTGCAGTGATACCCACCCTCCTGTTTGGCTCAGAGCCGTGGACCATATACAGTAGACACCTCAAATCGCTGCAGAAATACCACCAGCAATGTCTCCGCAAGATCCTGGAAATCCCCTGGGAAGACAGACGCATCAATGTTAGCATCCTTGATTAGGCCAACATCCCCAGCATCGAAGCACTGACCACACTCGACCAGCTCCGTTGGACGGACCACATTGTTCGCATGCCTGACACAAGACTCCCAAAGCAAGCGCTCTGCTTGGAACTCCTACATGGCAATCGAGCCCAAGGTGGGCAGAGGAAACGTTTCAACGACACCCTGAAAGCCGCCTTGATAAAATGCAACGTCCCCATCGACACCTGGGAGTCCCTGGCCAAAGATCGTCCTTAGTGGAGGAAGAGCGTCCGATGAGGGCGCCGAATACCTCGAGTCTCGTCGCCGAGAGCATGCAGAAAACAAGCGCAGGCAGCGGAAGGAGCGTGCGGCAAACCAGACTTCCCACCCACCCTTTCCTTCAACCACTGTCTGTCCCACCTGTGACAGAGACTGTAATTCCCATATTGGACTGTTCAGTCACCTAAGAACTCACTTTTAGAGTGGAGGCAAGTCTTCCTCGATTTCGAGGGACTGCCTATGATGATGAATTAACAAAACATTTTTCTTTCTAAAACTGCTAATTATCATTCATCAGCCTTTCCTCGACACTTCTGTCCAACAAATTGTCCTGGGCTCCCTTCTTTTATGCCCTGCATAGCTTCCTCATCCCTCAGTCTACACCTTCTCTCTGCTCCTTTCCACAGCCACTCTTGCAAAATTTAATCATCTGTACAACCTTGGTCTTAGCCCTTCCAACGTTGATTTGTAATAACTTGTATTTATGTAGTGCCTTTAATGTAGTAAAACGTCCCAAGGCGCTTCACAGGAGCGCTATAAAACAAAATTTGACACCGAGCCATATAAGGAGACCTTACAGTAGATGAAAGTAGGATCTTAGGGGAGGAAAGAGAGGTCGGGAGCAATGCTCCCTATAGATTGCGCTCTCTGCTGGTCCTGCACAGCCCAGGACCGGCTTTTTCAATGTAAAACTTTGCGAAACTGTGAATGGGCTGTATAGCCCCTTAAAGGGGCTGCGCAACCAAGAAGAAAATAAGAGGGAACATTGGAAGAGAGGCGGAGAGGTTTAAGGAGGGAAGTCCAGAGCTTAGGGCCTTGGCAGCTGAAGGCACGGCCACCAATGGGGGAGGGATTAAAATCGAGGATGCTCAACAGGCCATAATTAGAGGAATGCAGATATCTGGGAGAGTTGTCGGGTTTCAGAAGATTACAGAAATAGGGAGGGGCAAGGCCATGAAATAAATTGAAAACAAGGATGAGAATTTTTTAAATCGCGGTGTTGCTTAACTGGGAGCCAATGTAGATCAACGAGCATAGGGGTGATGGGTGAATGGGACTTGGTGTGAGTTAGAACATGGACAGCAGTTTTGGATAGCCCCAAATTTACAGAGGGTAGAACGCTGGTCAGGAGTGCGTTGGAATAGTCAAGTGTACAGGTATCAAAGGCATGGATGAGGGTATCAGCAGCAGATGAGCTGAACCAGAGACGGAGTTGGGCAATGTTACAGAGGTTGAAATAGGCAGTCTTAGTGATGACGTGGATATAATGTCGGAAGCTCATCTCAGGGTCAAATATGACACCAAAGTTGTGAACAGTCTGGTTCAGCCTCAGACAGTTGCCAGAAAGAGGGACGGAGTCAGTAGCTATGGAACAGAGTTTGTGGCGAGGACCAAAGACAATGGCCTTGATCTTTCCAATATTTAGTTTGAGAAATATCTGCTCATCCAGGACTGGATGTCGGACAAGCAGTCTGACAATTTAGAAACCGTGGAAGGGTCGAAAGAACTAGTAGTGAGGTAGAGATGGGTGTCATCAGCATACATGTGGAAACTGACACTGTGTTTCCGGATTATGTCGTGAGGAGCAGCATTTAGATGAGAAATAGGAGGGGGCCAAGGTGTGCCTTCTGTTGCCTAGGCCGCAAGGTCTGGATCTCCCTGTCTAAAATCGGCGCCTCTCTACCTCTCTTTCCTCCTTCAAGATATAACGATGCGGAAACAGGAAGAGAAGCCATTGCAGGTGATTCTCTGACTATGATTAGATGGATAAGAATGGAAACAGGCGAGTGCAGTCCCACCCAGCTGGATGACAGTAGGGAGGTGTTGGAGGAGGATAAGTGTGGTCAACTATGTCAAAGGCTGCAGACAGGTTAAGAAGGACGATGTGGGACAGTTTACCTTTGTCACAGTCAACAACAACTTGTATTTATATAGCACCTTTAATGTAGTGAAACGTCCCAAGGCGCTACACAGGACTATTATGCGATAAAGTTTTTGACACCGAGCCGCATAAGTAGAAATTAGTGCAGTTTAACAAAACCTTGGTCAAAGAAGAATGTTTTTAGGAGCGTGTTGAAGGAGGAGAGAGGTAGAGACGGCGATTTTAGACAGGGAGCTCCAGACCTTGGGGCCTAGGCAACAGAAGGCACGGCCACCAATGGTTGAGCCATTATAATCAGGGATACTCAGGAGGGCAGAATTAGAGGAGCGCAGACATCACAGGGGGTTGTGGGGCTGGAGGAGATTAGAGAGCTAGGGAGGGGCGAGATCATGGAGGGATTTAAAAATAAGGATGAGAATTTTGAAATGGAGGCGTTGTTTAACCGGAAGCCAATATAGATCAGCGTGCACTGGGATGATGGGTGAGCGGGACTTGGTGCGAGTTAGGACACGAGCAGCCGAGTTTTGGATCACCTCTAGCTTACGTAGGGTAGAATGTGGGAGGCCAGCCAGGAGTGCATTGGAATAGTCTAGTCTAGAGCAAAGGCATGGATGAGGGCTTCAGCAGCGGGTGAGCTGAGACAAGGGCAGAGACAGGCGATGTTACGGAGGTGGAAATAGCAGTTTTAGTTATGCTGCAGATATATGGTCGGAAGCTCATTTCAGGGTCAAATATGTAACCAAGGTTGCGAACAGTCTGTTTCAGCCTCAGACAGAAATTGGGGAGAGGGATGGAGTCAGTAGCTAGGGAATGGAGTTTGTTGCAGGGACTGAAAATAATGGCTTTGGTCTTAATATTCAATTGGAGAACATTTCTGCTCATCCAGAACTGGATATTGGACAAGCAGTCTGATAATTTAGAGACTGTGGAAGGGTCAAGAGGTGTTAGTGAGGTATAACTGGGTGTCATCAGCATACATGTGGAAACTGATGCTGTGTTTCCAGATGATGTCGCCAAGGGCAACATGTAGATGAGAAATAGGAGGGGCCATGGATAGATCCTTGGGGACACCAGAGGTAACGATGCGGGGGCGGGAAGAGAAGCCGTTGCAGGTGATTCTCTGACTACGATTATATAGATAAGAATGAAACCAGGCAAATGCAGTCCCACAAAGCTGGATGACAGTGGTGGGGTATTGGAGAAGGCTTGAGTGGTCAACCGTGTCAAAGGCTGCAGACAATCAAGAAAGACATAGAAACATAGAAAATAGGTGCAGGAATAGGCCATTCGGCCCTTCGAGCCTGCACCATCATTCAATAGATCATGGCTAATCATTCATCTCAGTACCCCTTTCCTGCTTTCTCTCCATACCCCTTGATCCCTTTAGCCATAAGGGCCATATCTAACTCCCTCTTGAATATATCCAATGAGCTGGCATCAACAACGCTCTGCAATAGAGAATTCCACAGGTTAACAACTCTGAGTGAAGAAGTTTCTCCTCATCTCAGTCCTAAATGGCCTACCCCTTATCTTTAGATTGTGTCCCCTGGTTCTGGACTTCCCCAACATCGGGAACATTCTTCCTGCATCTAACCTGTCCAGTCCCATCAGAATTTTATATGTTTCTATGAGATCACCTCTCACCCTTTTAAACTCCAGTGCATACAGGCCCAGTCGATCCAGTCTCTCCTCATATGTTAGTTCTGCCATCCCGGGAATCAGTCTGGTGAACCTTCGCTGCACTCCCTCAACAACAAGAACGTCCTTCCTCAGATTAGGAGACCAACATTGAACACAATATTCCAGGTGAGGCCTCACCAAGGCCCTGTACAACTGCAGTAAGACCTCCCTGCTCCTATACTCAAATCCCCTAGTTATGAAGGCCAACATACCACTTGCCTTCTTCACAGTCTGCTGTACCTGCAGGCCAACTTTCAATGACTGATGTACCATGACACCTAGGTCTTGTTGCACCTCCCCTTTTCCTAATCTGCCACCATTCAGATAATATTCTACCATCGTGTTTTTGTCACCAAAGTGATAACCTCACATTTATCCACATTATACTGCATCTGCCATGCATTTGCCCACTCACCTAACCTGTCCAAATCTGCAGCCTCTTAGCATCCTGCTCACAGCTCACACCGCCACCCAGCTTAGTGTTATCTGCAAACTTGGAGATATTACATAGAAACATAGAAAATTAGAAAATAGATGCAGGAGTAGGCCATTCGGCCCTTCGAGCCTGCACCGCCATTCAATGAGTTCATGGCTGAACATGCAACTTCAGTACCCCATTCCTGCTTTCTCGCCATACCCCTTGATCCCCCTAGTAGTAAGGACTACATCTAACTCCTTTTTGAATATAGAAACATAGAAGATGGGCATTGTCACAGAACAGCCAAACTATGACAGTTGGCATATGGACTACAATAGCGAGCTATTCATGTGGCCATCCATGTCCATTGCTTATTGCTTAATTCACCCATTTCTGCAAACACCACTCTTTCCTGTACATGTGAATTCTGATCACCTTTGTTTCTGAATGACCTCTATAATATCATTGTACAAGTGGAGTTTGCAACTTTCCTTATTCATTGTTAGAAGGATGTTGATTCAGTCAATGCCATGTTCTTCAGTGGTCTTTAGTGAAGTCAGTAAACTGACTGATTGCTGTAGTTTGCCATGCTGTCCATACTTGTGAAGTTAAGTAGAAAATCTAATTGCCAGTATACAAACTTAGGACCAGGAAAGGGCCATTGAGCCCTACAAGCCTGTGTCTTTATCATTGATCTCAACGCCATCCATCCACTTTCCCACGTAAAGCATTAAGCGCATTTATGAGGATATACTTGATTAAGATCCCTACCTCTCTAGTTTTCAACCAATTTGTGAGTTGGCTATCAGAAATTTGGATAAAGTAAATTCATCATTCTTTGTTTATGTAAAAAGTGCTCCTTTTTAAAATACAGCTGTGTCTCATTATGAGACACTAATTATTAAGGTTTTCAATTCCAAGGCTGCGCAAACAGCTGGACAGCCAGAGCTGGGGAGGGGCCCAATACACAATGCCCAAAAATGCAGACTGAGTCGTTTGCGAGTTTTTCAACCTCAGAGACAAAGCCAATTAGAAATTAATAGGAGAGTTGGGACAGCAGCTACATCATGAGGGAGTGGGTGACGTGTTAGCTGTGTCGCCTTCTGAGAAGTTCTATGTGTTGCCAGACTAGGACAGTGGCAGGTAGAGAACCAACACAAGGAGAAACCTACTTGACCTCATCATTGCCAGGCAATGATTATCTCCAACAAGCAGGAGTCTAACCACCGCCCCCTGACATTCAACTGCATTACCATTGCCAAATCCCCCACCATCAACATCCTAGGGATCACCATTGACCAGAAACTTAACTGGACCAGTCACATAAATATTGTGGCTACAAGAGCAGGTCAGAGGTGCGAGTGTCTCACCTCCTGACTCCCTAAAGCTTTTCACCATCTACAAGGCACAAGTCAGGAGTGTGATGGAATACTGTACACTTGCCCAGATGAGTGCAGCTCCAACAACACTCAAGAAGCTTGGCTCCATCCAGGACAAAGCAGCCCATTTGATGGGCAGCCCAACCACCACCTTAAACATTCACTCCCTACACCACCAGCACACTGTGGCTGCTGTGTGTACCATTACAAGATGCATTATAGCAACTCATCAAAGCTTCTTCGTCAGCACCTCCCAAACCTGTGACCCTCTACCATCTAGAAGAACAAGGGCAGTAGGCACATGGGAACACCATCACCTGCAAGTTCCCCTCCAAGTTACACACCATCCTGACTTGGATATATATCACCGTTTCTTCATCACCATGAAGAAATCTTGGCACTCCCTCTCTAACAGCACTGTGGGAGAACCTTCACCACAAGGACGGCAACTGTTCAAGAAGACGGCTCACCACCTCCTTCGCAATGGCAATTAGGGAGGGGCAATAAATGCTGGCCTTGCAAGTGATGCCCACATCCCAGGAATGAATTTTAAAAAATGCTTAAAATGTTTTAAAATAGAAATTTCTCAATATTTGATTTTGAGCCATTGAGTGAAATAAGTAACTTTATTCAAACATGCAACCATGGTGTTGAGGAAGTGGAGGATTTGTAGGAGTTACATATTACTTTTTAAAAATTAGCCAGTTTGAACAGGTCTTCAGTAACTGGGAGAAATGTCTCCATTGTTAGCTACTTACAGTCAAATTATAAATGTATGTGTAAGAAACAGATTTCCATTTTACTGTAATGAACGGTGGAAATCTTCCCCAAATATTCCTTCGCTTGTGTGTAGTGTAAACACTGGCATGGACCAGTTGGGCCGAATGGCCTGTTTCTGTGCTGTACCTTCTATGTAATTTTTCTAAGTAAAGTGCTGCTCAATATCATCTCATTTTCACTGACAGGTTTCCCTGAGCCCTGTGCTCAAGGCATTAAATTTAAATGCCTGTTTAAATCAATTTAAAATTGCTGCATTACCATGTACTAATAATATGAACAGCTGTGCTAATTAACAACCCGCCTGTCCTGACAATCTTGTCGTCTCTGGCGATCAAGTTACGTGCACGCAGCCAAATGTGTTTCCGCTAAACCTGGTAGGCAAGTTGCAAGCGCGCTTGAAACTTCTACAATTTTTCATTCCTTCCCGACACCCAATCCACCAGTTCTTGGGACTTAAAATTCCTCCCATACCGTTTAAATATCGTAAAAAGAACAAAAAAAGTATCAAAGGAATTAAAATTTGTTCCATGTTAGGAAACCGAACAGGAGTAAGTGCTGACTTCTATCGCATTGTAAAAATGTGTGTGTGTCAAAGTACTACATTCAGTTTGACAACGTTCTAGGATTTTACAAGTTTCAGGTACTTCAGAAAAGGCACAAAACAGATCCAAATCAGGTGCACACAAATATCCAAGATCCAATGTAAACTTCTGGAAGAGCTGAATTTTGCAGTTTGAATTATTAGAAGAATTTTCTTACCCCAATAATGTTCAATCCATGGTTGGGCTTGAGGAACACATCCAGCAACTACCACCTTTTTATCTTGTTCTTGAGCTTTCTTAATCGAGTTTCTGAATTACACTCAATTCCTTCATCTAATTCCTTGATGTATATTGTAAATAGCTGGGGTCCTAGCACTGAGCCCTGCGGCACCCCACTAGTCACTGCCTGCCATTCTGAAAAGGACCCGTTTGTCCCAACTCTCTGCTTCCTGTCTGCCAAACAGTTCTCTATCCACGTCAATACATTACCCCCAATGTCATGTGCTTTAATTTTGCACACCAATCTCGTGTGGGGCCTTTTGAAAGTCCAACTACACCACATCCATTGGTTCTCCTGTGTCCACTCTACTAGTGACATCCTCAAAAAATTCTAGAAGATTTGTCAAGCATGATTTCCCTTTCAAAAATCCATGCTGACTTGGACCGATCCTGTCACTGCTTTCCAAATGCGCTGCCATTTCATCTTTAATAATTGATTCAAACATTTCCCCCACTATTGATATCAGGCTAACCGGTCCATAATTATCCATTTTCTCTCTCCCTCCTTTTTTAAAAAGTGGTGTTACATTAGCTACCCTCCAGTCCATAGGAACTGATCCAGAGTCGATAGACTGTTGGAAAATGATCACCAATGTATCCACTATTTCTAGGGCTACTTCCTTAAGTACTCTAGGATGCAGAATATCAGGCCCCGGGGATTTATCGACCTTCAATCCCATCAATTTCCCTAACACAATTCCCCGCCTAATAAGGGTTTCCTTCAGTTCCTCCTTCTCTCTAGACCCTCGGTCCCCTAGTATTTCCGGTACGTTATTTGTGTCTTCCTTCGTGAAGACTGAACCAAAGTATTTGTTCAACTGGTCTGCCATTTCTTTGATCCCCATTATAAATTCACCTGAATCTGACTGCAAGGGACCTATGTATGTCTTCACTAATCTTTTTCTCTTCACATATCTATAGAAGGTTTTGCAGTCAGTTTTTATTTTCCCAGCAAGCTTCCTCTCATACTCTATTTTCCCCCTCCTAATTAAACCCTTTGTCCTCCTCTGCTGAATTCTAAATTTCTCCCAGTCCTCAGGTTTGCTGCTTTTTCTGGCCAATTTATATGCCTCTTCCTTTGATTTAACACTATCCTTAATTTCCCTTGTTAGCCACAGTTGAGCCACCTTCTCGGTTTTATTTTTACTCCAGACAGGGATGTACAATTGTTGAAGTTCACCCATGTGATCTTTAAATGTTTGCCATTGCCTATCCACCATCAATCGTTGAAATATCTTTCACCAGTCTATTCTATCCAATTCACATCTCATATGTAGGGATAGTCACTTGGGATAGGATGTCATTTGTGACTTTGATAAGAGCCATTTCAGTACTGTGGTGGGGCGAAAGCCTGATTGGAGGGATTCTAACACGATGCCCTGGGAAAGGTGGGCACAGATTTGGGAGGTGACAACACATTCAACGACTTGAGAGAAAAGGGAGGTTGGATATGGGGCAGTAGTTTGCAAGGACAAAGGAGTCAAGGCTTTTTGTTTAGAGGGGTGGTGATGACAGATTTGAAGGAGAGGAGGACAATCGCAGTACCCAAGGAGAGAGAATCTTTAACAATATCAGCTAGAATTGGAGCCAGGAAGGGAAGTTGGGTGGCCAGCAGTTTAGTTGAAATAGGTCTGAGGGAGCAGGAAGTGGGTCTCATAGAGAAGATGAGCTCAGAGAGACCATGAGGGGAGCTAGGAGAGAACCAAAGAAAGATGCAAGTTAAGAGCTAGGGCAGGGGGGAACATAAGAGTAAGTTTGGCCTTGTGGACTCGGAGAAGCGAGGGAAGTGACAGACAGCTGATCGGATGGTCTCAATCAGTGATAAAGAATTCCATGAGCTCCTTGCACTTGTTGTTGGAGGTGAAGTTGGAGGAGACGGAGGAGATGGGTTTCTGAGGATGGTTTGCAGTAGAGAAAAAATAAGTCGGGGTATCTTTGCAATCTAGGGTGATCCTGGAATAGTGAGCAGTTTTGGCAGATGAAAGCAGGTCCTGAGAGTGCTTTATGTGGTCCAGCCAGATCTGGCGGTGAATGGCTAAACCAATTGTTCGCCATATCCGTTCAAGTCTGCGTCCCTTGGACTTAAGGGAATAGAGATGAAGGCGTACTGGGGAATGGCCAGAGTGAGAGAGTGCAATGGTTTTAATGGGGACTAGAGCATGCAAGGTGCAGGTGAGGGTGTGACTGAGTAGATTGGTAGCTGCAGCAATGGTGAATGGAGGGCCAAAGAATATACAGTTGGGATTTTGAAAGTGCTGTTGAAAATGAATTGGGAGAGAGTTTTTTCCAGGGACGGACACAAAAAAAAGTACGGTTGGGAGGGGAAATAAACATTTGGATGAAGAGCAATTCAAGGAAGTGATCAGAGATGGCCTTATCTGAGATTGACATAATGGGAGTAGCGAAGCCACACGAGATCGCAAGGTGAAGCGGGTGGCCATGAATATGGGTTGGGGAGTTTACATGGAAGGAGAGATTAAGGGAGGACAGGAGGGCAGTGAACTCAGAGGAGAGGGAGCAAGATGAATTGAGATGCATTAGAAATCACCGAGGATGAAAAGTTGCTTGGTGCGATAGCTGAGGGAGGAAAACAGGAAAAATATCTTGGTGAGAAAATTGATATGATACTTGGGAGGGTGGTAGAGAACGATTATTTAAATGAGAGGCGAGAGGGGTGGAACAAGGTGAGAAGCTCAAAGGCGGAGAAAACTCCAGAAGAGTAGGGGGACAGATCTGTGTGTGATTTGGCAATATGAGCCACACTGCCACCGCGACGGTCTGGGCGGGGCAAGTGGTGGAAAGTATAGCCAGGTGGGGAGGCTTCATTTAGGGGGAAGGTGTAATCACTCCTCAGCCAGGTTTCTGTCAAGGCCATGATGTTGATGCAATTATCCACAATAAACTTATGGATGATAAGGGCTTTGTTCACAATGGAATGAATAATCTGGAAGGAGATGTGGTGAGGGGTTTTGATAACTGATCCATAGGCAGAGTCCACAGGTTCAGCATTGGGAGGGGCGAGTTGGATGGGGAGGGCTTTGGCAAGATTAATCCCCAGTGAGCGCGCTGGGCAGGAAAGTCAGTGAGAGAGTAGGATGGAGCAGTTGGGGGTGCTGCTCGTAAGGAGGCAATAACAAGTGCCTCGATGGGTTCTTTGAAGGAAAATGCACACGCAAATATTATAGGGAAAAGCTCTAGTTACATTGGCCTGGTTACATAGCAATTATTAGGATACATATATCCTGGTAAAAACAGGGGATAGGAGACAATAGAAAGGAGTCCAGAGTTAAAGTCAGAGGTCCTGTGGTGGGATAACGTTGGTGTAGATAGGGTGGAGTTGGCATAGAGCATCAATGAACTGTTATCCAGGTTCGGAAACAGGTGTAGTGGGCGAGTGAAATCCAGAAGTTATTTGAAAGGTAGAGTGTCTGAAGATGGAGGTATTTCCGTGGGAATGAAGATTTTGGTAAACCTCACAGAATAGCATATAGCATGATTGTGTTCCCTGGCTGTTGGTATCCCAGTGCTACTGCCACAATTAACTATGGAGTTAGAGGGTAACAGGCAGCCTGGATAACTATGCTGCACCTGCAAACATCACCCAATATTCCTCCTGGTCCAACATCACCACCTCAAATTGATATTGGCACACTGGGACAATCTTGCCATTGTCCCATTCTCTACTGAAAGCTTTCCCTCCTTCACACGCAGTGCTCCCCTCTCCTACCCCGGCTCCTATGTTCCCTGCAGAGCTCCCTTACATTCTCCGCCCTGCTGAGAATGTTTGTCAGTTTGGTCCAACCTCCTGCTCAGAGAGAAAGCCAGCTTGACCCATCCCCCAGTCCCTACTGAAACAGTTTGCCCATGCCCACTTCTGCTCAGAATTCATTATTATTTTGCATTGTGCCTGCACTGCTTCTTCATTATTAAAGTGACAGGTATTCTCTCCTCCTCCTCTTGTGCTCAGACTTCGGATTGGAAAAAAAACAAAGTATAAATCAAAAGGGAAGAAAATTTATATTTGAAATGAAGAAATACCAGCAAATGAAGTGTTTTAAGGAAAGCTGATGCATATTACTTAGCAAAAAGTGTTCATCAGCGTTGAGAAGAAATCTCCCTTTCTCCCTAGTGGATCCACTGAGACAATGGATCGATGCTCTGTACGACAGACTCAAAGAGATAGGTTCAAAACAATTTATTCCGGAAAATGCAGGGGAAGGTCTGTTCTTAGTTGCCCAAGACAGACTCTTCAAAAATCCAAACATCTCACCGGTCTTTATACAGATTTAACGGGCGGTCTATAATGAATCTTTTGAAGTGACAGAGATCAAGAACGCTACCGGTGACAATAACACAGATGTCTCTACAATCTTTGAAATGACAATTTAACCACCACAAATCACACAGGTGTTAGGCAAAGACAAATAATGGAATTTGTTACCACATTTGGTTCGGTCAAAGAAAACATTCTATTCACAAAGCACAGAAACTTTTGTTAACATGAAAGATGGGAATTTAGTTCGATCTCAGCACAGCGTTATTTGTTAACACATTTGTTAACATGAAAGACGGGAACTTTAGTTCAGTTAAACATTGGTTTAACCCTTATCAGACTGCCTGCTGTGTGAGCGGATCCCTTCATCTTCCTGAACATTTGGCTTCTTTCAATGTGTTATCTCTGCTTCTCAGAATGTGTTTGTTTCTACAGGTTTGATTTTATGGGCTCTTCTCAGGTGCTCCATCATTCTTTAAAAGTTAAACACACAAACTGTTTATGTATTCCTTCAAAATCTAAGATTAATTTTCCTATCTTAACCTACAACAATTCCCCCTTATGCCTTTGGCTATACACAAGTCGGCCATACCTTTGAGATTTGTTGACAAACACCTTCTGGTTTTCCTTGACTAGTGGCCATCTAGCCTGGAGTAGCATCACGTGTCTCTCCAAACTTCAAACAGTGCGCCCCTTTGTCTGTCCTCTGTTCATAAAGATTTTCTTGCCCCGAGGTTGACCTAGCCTCTATTGCCCTTACTAATCAGCGGGCCTTCCGTTATCTTGCTGCAGCACTTTGCAAACACAACAAATCACGATAAGTACATGGGATATTATCCTTATCCAAGGATGAATTTGAATGTTCGGTCCTCAGTTCCATAGGTCATCACACCATGTGGTGACCTTAATGTCCTCGATATCCTTCCAAATGTCCTGATTGTTCTGCCTGAGAGTATAATAGACCCTCTGACTCTTGGCGACTGTTTCTCGCAGTTTGACGAGGTGTTCTGGTAATGGGGGTACCTCATACCCAAACATGTTCGTTCACGTACTTGGCGAGTTCCTCCTTTATGTCTCCTGACATCTGTATCGATGTTGACTCTCGGCGATGGATATTCCTCCTTTCCGATTCTCACAGTTACTTCCGGAACAAAGCAAAATGTAGCAGTGGGGATCTGGCATTCCTACTGATTGTACTTAAAGGATCTCTGATTAATCGTTACACAGTATTCTCCGTTGCTTAAAAACGCCACGTGTATCTTTCCCCATTGTGCGCCCATGGTTTCCATGGTGCAATTTACCTGCGTACTAGTAATATTAAATCCGCAAGCCTCCTCAGGATCATAACTAATTTTATGAGGGCATATCATGGTGCCCTGATGAGTAACACATCCTTCCAATTTTGTTCCATCAAACTGTCTCCATACGTTACAGCATATGGTAACATCTTGTGATAAGCTACATACACACCTTCTCTAATAATTGTGATTTCTCTAATAATTGAGAAATTTCTTCTCTCAGAGGGTTGTAAATCTGTGGAATTTTCTGCCTGAGAGAGCTGTGGAAGCTGGGACACTGAATACATTTATGTCAGAAATAGACAGTTTATTAAACGATAAGGGGATAAGGGGTTATGGGGAGCGGGTGGGAAAGTTGAGTCCATGATCAATTAGTCATGATCTTATTGAATGACGGAGCAGGCTCGAGGGGCCATATGACCTACTCCTGTTCCTATTTCTTATGTTCTTATGTATGCAATTGCTCGCATAATTGTTTAATAAACCTCCTGACTCTATCCCTAGCCAGTCCTACATTCTCCCCTCCTGTCATTATTCCCTCAGGTAATCTCATAGCTCTACCCGCCATCAATTCGAAGGGAGTCAGTCCTGTCGTTCTATTCGGGGTGGACCTAAGTCTCATTAGAATACCGGGGAGCAAATCTGCACATCCCTTCCTGGTCTCCTCTATAGCTTTAGCTAAGGACAATTTAAGAGTTCGGTTCATTCTTTCCACCATCCCTGAATTTGCGGGTGGTATGGGATGTGGAATCGTTGCTTAATCCCTAGCAAGGCACATATTTGTTAGATTATCTTTTTAGTGAAGTGTGTGTCTCCTGATCTGAATCTAACTGGAGGGGAACACTCAAGCGAGGGATTATTTCTTCTGCAAATATTCTTGCAGTGCAATCCCTTGTGACAAACGCTTCCACAATTGATCACTCACCACTAGACAATATATTTTTCCCCTAGGATTCGGGAGGGATCCAGTAAAATCTATTTGTAGGTTTTTTCACAGTCCTGTGGGCCTTAACTGGTGTTCCATTCCTACCTTTATGGGCTTCCCGATAGTCACCTACTTAAAACAAAACAAACAGAGAATTTCTGGTTCTCTTCAAATTAAGATTTCCGATATTCAAAAGATATCATCCTCTGAGTTAAACCAGAGTTCACAGCTACCTGTGAAAAATTTAACTTCCTTAGTTTCGAAAGCTGACAAACACAGACACCATCAACCAATGTCGACTTCAGCCTACAGTCTTTTTCAGTTTAAACCTTCCAGTTAAAAATCTTACTTTTGTAAAGTCTCTGTGTTTTTATTCTCAAAATAAACATTCAGTAAAGCAACTTTGCATATAATAGCAGAGAGTTTTAAAAGTTTGGTTTGTAATAGGTTAATTAACCTCAATAACTCCGATCTTAAACTACTCAATGCCACTTGGAAAAAGGGGAGGAGCCACAGCCAAAATTCTCCAGTCCAGGCCACACTCTAAGTCTCCTCCCCACCTTTCCAGTCCAATCACATCTTTCCTGCCTTGTGATGAACAGAATTGCACACCAGTTGTGACCTAACTAGAGTTCTCTATAGTTCAAGCATGACGTCCCTGCTCCTGTATTCCATGCCTCGACTAATAAATGGAAGTATTCCATATGCCTTCTTAATCACCTTATCTATCTGGCCTGCTACTTTCAGTGACCTGTGGACCTGCACTCCAAGGTACCTTTGTTCCCCTACACTTTTCAGTGCCGTACCATTTAATGTTTGTTTTATAATCTGTTGCTCCCTGTAACTTTTAGCACTTTCCTCTGCTATATGCCTACAATTCATGGGTTGGATTCCCACTGAACATCTCTTTTAAAAAAAATTCTTCCCTGCTTTTTTTTAAAAAAACCGTCACCATAGCAACTAACTTCGACCCTCATTTTTTGCATTTCAAAAAGCAAACTTTCACACCATGTTTGGCGGAGTCTGTTGCGGTTATAATAGACTTCAGTGTCCTACCCTCCCCCCCTGTTTCTAATTAATGGGGGCTGCTGGCAGTTTTCATGTGTCCTGCCTTTCTTTCTCGAAACTGGCTACCTCATCTTTTAACCTTTTATTCTCCACCTGCAGCTTTCTTTTCCGACTCCCAACATTTTCTTTGTTCAGCGGGTGGGTCATCTGGTTTCCAATTAAGAACTTAAATTAATAATGTATTTTGTAAAATTTCATGCAGCAATGCAAGAGTTGTTTGGTGAACTAAATAAAGCAGCTGTCAGCAGAAAGAGTCAACTCCTTTGCAGCTTTGTAAGAAGACATGACTCATTATGTGACTTTGCGTAATTCTTTTTTTTAAATACCTTCCCTGATATGAGACTTGTGCTCACAATGACTGTCTCTCATCAGAGAATATGACATTTTAGATTGCCTCTAAACTTTCTAGCATTTTATAAAGGTTTCCAAACCCGACATTTAAATTTCTTTTACTGAACTAGAAATTTTCCCGTAATTTAGAATAAAATTTCCCAAACAACCGAACGCCAACTTTTATTTTTCCTCGCAAAAATGAACTAAAAATACTGAATTTGTTTTTATTTTTAACAAACCACACATTTTACACAAAGGGAAAAAGAGGGTGGAGCTTCCCTTAGCTTGTAACTCCAAGAAATTTATGCTTTTTACAAAGGGACACTAAAGCAAACGGTGCTTTTAAACGTTCAAATTGATAAATCCGTACCTGCGTTTTTAACTTAAAATCTAATTCAATTCTAAGTACACAATGAACATTTATTCATACTTTTACAGATTCTGCTTTCTTTTTAAAAGATAGGCTTTCAGACAAAATAAAAAATTCATTAAATACCACCCCAAACATTCCACAGTCAGGAAAACTTCCAAACAAACACACACTTCCACATCTTTCTCTTTTTTTCCCCTCTCTCAGCTAAGAACTTAGTAATCGACCCCCCCCAGATCCTCGATAGTTATTTCGTCCATCGGCTAAGAACTTAGTAATCGACCCCCCGTCCCTCCCCCCCCTCAAGGTCCCCAACCCATGGTTGTTTCGGCCATCCCTTTTAAATCATAAGCCTAGCGGGTTTTCTCCCTACCACTACTTTTGGGTGGTACTATGCAACTTGCGTTTCTGCTCTTTAATAAATCCGACTCTCTGGTTCACTCTATAGATACGCAGCTTTACAGTACTTTCCGACCCGATTTTAAATCGTAAGCCTAGCGGGTTTCTCCCTACCACTGCTTTTGGGTGGTTCTACGTGACTTGCGTTTCTGCTCTTTAATAGATCTGGCTCTCTAGTTCACCCTCTAGATACGCAACTTTACAAATATGTTCCGACCCCGATCGCGCCTTCTTCTGGGTCTGTCTCAAATTTGTTCGGATACCTCGGTCTTACCAGGTGACCAGTATTGGGTTGAACCTTAACTATTGGGTGGTAACTTAAAATACTCATCCCTTTTGCTTCGCCTTTGCTGGCCACACTCAGGTGCTATAAGATCCTGCCGACTGTGCCAAATGTTGAGGAGAAATCTCCCTTTCTCCCTAGCGGATCCACTGAGATAGTGGATTGACACTCTGTATGACAGACTCAAAGAGATAGGTTCGAAATGATTTATTCTGGCAACTGCAGGGGAAGGTCTGTTCCTAGTTGACCAAGACAGACTCTTCAACAATCCAAATGTCTCACTGACCTTTATACAAATTTAGTGGGCCGGTCTATAACGAATCTTTTGAAGTGACAGTGATCGAGAACGCTACCCGTGACAATAACACAGATGTCGCTACAATCTTTGAAATGACAATTTAATTGCCACAAATAACACAGATGTAAAGCAAAGGCAAATAACGGAATTTGTTACCGCATTTGATTCGGTCAAAGAAAACATTCAATTCACAACGCACTGAAACCTTTGTTAACATGAAAGATGGGAATTTAGTTCAATCTCGGCACAGCATTATTTGTTAACACATTTGTTAACATGAAAGGCGGGAATTTTAGTTCAGTTAAACATTGGTTTACCCTCATCATACTGCCTGCTGTGTGAGCTGATCCCTTCATCTTCTTGAACATTTGGCTCCCCCTTGGCTTCTTTCAATGTGTTATCTCTGCCTCTCGGAATGTGTTTGTTTCTACAGGTTTGATTTTATGGGCTCTTCTCAGCGTGCTCCACCATTCTTTAAAAGTTAAACACACAAACTGTTCGATGTATTCCTCCAAAATCTAAGATTAATTTTCCTATCTTAACCTACAACAATCAGAATCACTGTGGCTGCATATTATAAACTCTGAGTGTTTAAATAGTTTGCTTTTACTTCAAATGTACCCATTAAGTTAAGGGCATTGTTATGTATGCATGCCTACAATGTTATGATGTACTGTAACATTGAATGTACCTTCACCCGGTACACACCGTACCTGTACACCAGAGGATGCTGCTGCTGGAGACCTAAGGGCCACCTGTACACTGCAGGTAACCCAGTATAAAAGGGAGCTCACCTCTTGGTGTCCTCACTCTCGGAGCTGCAATAAAGGACTACAGTCTTCACAGTTTAAGTAACATACCCCTGCTTCATGGAGTCATTAACAGAGTGCCTACATACACAATAATTGGCAACGAGATCACGAACTACACGCACAACATGTCGAATCTCAGCAACTTTCAACAATTCACCGATGGGGAAGATTGGGATGCCTTCGTGAAAAGGTTAGAACACTTCTTCATAGACAAGGACCTGGATGGGGACACACTGGCTACACTGCCAAACAAGCGCAGGGCCATCGTGCTTAGTAGTTGTGGGCCCACTATCCACGGCCTCGTCAGGGACTTGCTAGCCCCAGCGACGACAACAACCAAGAGCTATGGGGAACTTGTAATCTTAATACAGGAGCAACTAAAACCCAAAGAAAGCATCCTGACAGTCAGGCACCGGTTCTACACTCACCGGCGACCCGAAGGCCAAGAAATTGTGAAGTAATCTGCAGATTTACGAAGATTGGCTGCACCGTGTGATTTTGGCGACCACCTTAACGAAGCAGTAAGGGACATATTTGTTATCGGAATTGGCCACGAGGGCCTCCTCCACAAGCTGCTCTCTGTGGACATCACAGCCACCCTGCAGAAGGCAATTAATGTGAGCCAGGCCTACATGATTTTGGTCAGCGACTCCAAGCGAATGATGACCCACACCCAGGACGCTAAACTGATGAACGCAGTGAACCGAATGGCAACTTCTAAAGGCAGAAACGCTGCCCCGAGTCCCGCAACCCTGAGTCCGCCACATGGGGCCAACCGGCTAAACCTGTGCGGTCACTGTGGAGGAAACCACAGGACCTACCAGTGCCACTACAAAGATTATACCTGCAAAGGCTGCAACGCGAAAGAGCACCTTCAGAGAATGTGCAGGAAAAGCTTTACTCACCACGTCGCTGAAGAGTTGGCTGATCACCTGGGCTCCGACACAGATAGAAACATAGAAATATAGAAAATAGGTGCAGGAGTAGGCCATTTGGCCTTCGAGCCTGCACCACCATTCAATAAGATCATGACTGATCATTCACCTCAGTATCCCTTTCCTGCTTTCTCTCCATACCCCTTGATCCCTTTAGCCATCAGGGCCATATCTAACTCCCTCTTGAATATATCTAACAAACTGGCATCAACAACTCTCTGCAGTAGAGAATGCCACAGGTTAACAACTCTCGGAGTGAAGAAGTTTCTCCTCATCTCGGTCCTCAATGGCTCACCCCTTATCCTTAGACTGTGACCCCTGGTTCAGGACTTCCCCAACATCGGGAACATTCTTCCTGCATCTAACCTGTCCAGTCCCGTCAGAATTTTATATGTTTCTATGAGATCCCCTCTCATTCTTCTAAACACCAGTGAATACAGGCCCGGTTGATTCAGTCTCTCCTCATATGTCAGTCCTGCCATCCTGGGAATCAGTCTGGTGAACCTTCGCTGCACTCACTCAATAGCAAAAACGTCCTTCCTCAGATTAGGAGACCAAAACTGAACACAATATTCCAGGTTAGGCCTCACCAAGGCCCTATACAATTACATTAAGACCTCTCTGCTCAAATCCCCTAGCAATGAAGGCCAACATACCATTTGCCTTCTTCACCGCCCGCTGTACCTGCATGCCAACTTTCAATGACTGATGTACCATGACACCCAGGTCTCGTTGCACCTCCCCTTTTCCTAATCTGCCGCCATTCAGATAATATTCTGCCTTCATGTTTTTGCCACCAAAGTGGATAACCTCACATTTATCCATGCATCTGCCATGCATTTGGCCACTCACCTAACCTGTCCAAGTCACCCTGCAGCCTCTGAGCATCATCCTTACAGCTCACACCGCCACCCAGCTTAGTGTCATCTGCAAACTTGGAGATATTACACTCAATTCCTTCATCTAAATCATTGATGTATATTGTAAATAGCTGGGGTCCCAGCACTGAGTCCTGCAGCACCCCACTAGTCACTGTCTGCCATTCCGAAAAGGACCTGTTTATCCCGACTCTCTGCTTCCTGTCTGCCAAACAATTCTCTATCCACGTCAATACATTACCCCCAATGCCATGTGGGATCTTGTCAAAAGCCTTTTGAAAGTCCAAATACACCACATCCACTGGTTCTCCCTTGTCCACTCTACTAGTTACATCCTCAAAAAATTCTAGAAGATTTATCAAGCATGAGTTCTCTTTCATAAATCCATGCTGACTTGGACCGATCCTGTCACTGATTTCCAAATGCGCTGCTATTTCATCTTTAATAATTGATTCCAACATTTTCCCCACTACTGACGTCAGGCTAACCGGTCTATAATTCTTCGTTTTCTCTCTCCCTCCTTTTTTAAAAAGTGGTGTTACACTAGCTATCCTCCAGTCCATAGGAACTGATCCAGAGTCGATAGACGGTTGGAAAATGATCACCAATGCATCCGTTATTTCTAGGGCCACTTCTTTAAGTACTCTGGAATGCAGACTATTAGGCCCTGGGGATTTATCGGCCTTCAATCCCATCAATTTCCCTAACACAATTTCCTGACTAATAAAGATTTACTTCAGTTCCTCCTTCTTGCTAGACCCTCGGTCCCCTAGTATTTCCGGAAGCTTATTTGTATCTTCCTTCGTGAAGACAGAACCAAAGTATTTGTTCAATTGGTCTGCCATTTCTTTGTTCTCCATTATAAATTCACCTGATTCTGACTGCAAGGGACCTATGTTTGTCTTCACTAATCTTTTTCTCTTCACATATCTATAGAAGCTTTTGCAGTCAGTTTTTATGTTCCCAGCAAGCTTCCTCTCATACTCTATTTTCCCCCTCCTAATTAAACCCTTTGTCCTCCTCTGCTGAATTCTAAATTTCTCCCAGTCCTCAGGTTTGCTGCTTTTTCTGGCCAATTTATATGCCTCTTCTTTGGATTTTACACTTTCCCTAATTTCCCTTGTTAGCCATGGTTGAGCTACCTTCCCCATTTTATTTTTACTCCAGACAGGGATGTACAATTGTTGAAGTTCATCCATGTGATCTTTAAATGTTTGCCATTGCCTATCCACCGTCAACCCTGTAAGTATCATTTGCCAGTCGATTCTAGCCAATTCATACCATCGAAGCTACCTTTCCTTAAGTTCAGGACCCTAGACTCTGAATTAACTGTGTCACTCTCCATCTTAATAAAGAATTCTACCATATTATGGTCACTCTTCCCCAAAGGGCCTCACACAACAAGATTGCTAATTAGTCCTTTCTCATTACACATCATCTATTCTAGGATGGCCAGCCCTCTAGTTGGTTCCTCGACATATTGGTCTAGAAAACCATCCTTAATACACTCCAGGAAATCCTCCTCCACCATATTGCTACCAGTTTGGTTTGCCCAATCTATATGTAGATTAAAGTCACCCATGATAACTGCTGTACCTTTATTGCACGCATCCCTAATTTCTTGTTTGATGCCGTCCCCAACCTCACTACGACTGTTTAGTGGTCTGTTCACAACTCCCACTAGCATTTTCTGCCCTTTGTTTTTCCGCAGCTCTACCCATACAGATTCCACATCATCCAAGCTAATGTCCTTCCTTACTATTGTGTTAATTTCCTCTTTAACCAACAACGCTACTCTACCTCCTTTTCCTTTCTGTCTATTATTCCTGAATGTTGAAGACGAAACTGCTCAAACCCTGGAAGATGAGTATGGAATTTATACCTGCTCCACCGAAAGTTCCCCGTGGAAGATGGAAGTAGACATTAACGGAGATCCAGTTTCAATGCAGATCGACACAGGGGCGAGCCAGTCTTTGATGAGCCAGACGACCTTTGAAAAACTTTGGATCAATCCCGCCAAACGAGCAAAACTGTCTCCTGTCCAGGCGAAGCTGCTCACCTGCACCAAAGGCAAAATCCCAGTCGTTGGCTGCGTAGACGTCCAGGTCTCCGAGGGCGGCGTGATGAACAAACTCCCCCTGTGGATCATTGCCGGCGATGGTCCAACGCTGCTGGGAAGAAGTTGGATGAAGCAGGTCCAAGTCAGTCGAAGTGCCGACGGCCTCCAGGCTCCAGCAATCCACATCCCACGCAATCCCAAACTTGGATCCATCACTGCACCTAGAAATTCTACTGGCCAGCTTGACTGCGCGGCGACAACTTCACAACACCGTGGTGAGATCACCAAAACCGAACGTCCAGACTTCACCTTCCGGGCCGTGGCAGAACTCCAAGGGAAGAATATCATTGTAAAAAGTGGATTCCCGATGTCTATGGCTGCACCTGAGAAGGAAAAAAATCACCGCAGCCTACCTGGAGGAAAGAGAGAGAAGATGGCGGCCGCACCACGAGGCGAAGAATGTAAAATCAAAATGGCCGCGACCAGACTACGAGGGGCAGCATTGGAGGAGCGACACATGGCATTGACTGGTGAACCAGATTGGAAGGCCCCCTTAAAGGAGACCGGTAACCCAAAGAATTTAAAGGAACAGTTTCACTCTAAAGATGACAAGGGCTTTAAAGTTAAAAATGCAGTTAGCGAATGCAGGTATGATAATGTAACGTCGAATTGTGAAGCCAGAGTAACTGATGAGAAAAATGAAATGAATGCTTGTGTAAGTAATGTTAAGAACAAGTTTGTAATGCTTAATGATGATAGAAATTTTAAAATGACAAATGTAACCATATATGGAGAGACCGAGATACAAGAAAGTGATGTAAATGCTGTAAGTTACAATGTAAAGAGAGATAACAGTGTAGATTCAACGATGTATGATTGGAGCCAATGTGTCATGTATACTGGAAGTAGACTGTTAAAGGACACCGGGTTCTACAGGGACAATGTAAATCACAGAGGAATCCCCCCGTGGGAGACCCATCAGATCCAGCGGGCTACCTGACCATGTAGCCTGGACTTTTGGGACAAATGTGATGCCCCAGGAAGGGCTCACACACACTCAATGGGAGCAGACCCACTGCAGGGACAGCGGTCAATGGGCAGCACAGCCACCACCACTGGTGACCTGCCCCAGATTGGCCTTACACCCTCTGGCCACCAGGGCCAACACCAGGAGCGAGAGGCCAGTACCCTCCAGCTTCCCTAGCGGACCCTGGGATGACCAGACTTTCATCACAATGGAGGCCCTGCCCACCACCACACACTTACTCACGTTACAGAGTATGTACCCTACCCACTGCTGCACTGGCTCTCCAACTGAGGGATCCCACAACAATAACACCCACATGTTCTGTGTGGGGGGGGGGGATGTATGAGGCCAGCCTCAAGCACAGGGATCACACCTGGCACCTATACAACCCTCACCACAACCTCCCATAGCCCACCACTGACCACCTCCCCAGGTCATGGCAATAAGGACTTGAAAAATGCTTCGGGGCGAGTGTTATGTATGCATGTCTACAATGTTATGATGTACTGTAACACTGAATGTACCTTCACCCTGTACACACCTTACCTATACACCAGAGGGTGCTGCTGCTGGAGACCTAAGGGTTACCTGCACACTGCAGGTAACTCAGTATAAAAGGAAGTTCACCTCTTGGTGTCCTCACTCTAGGAGCTGCAATAAAGGACCACAGTCTTCAGAGTTTAAGTACCATACCCCTCCCGAATGGAATCAGTAACAGAGTGCCTACATACACAATAGGCATATTCTAGATATTGGTTACACAGAACCAGACAAAGTAAGCTTCAAATAAGAGAGAGAAACACATTTTGTGAGAAATGCTTGAATTTGTTGCTGGAATTCATATTACAATCCCGACAAATCATGTGGATCGCTGCTGGATCCAGACTAAGGGTGTGAAATGTAAGCACAGATAAGCTTAATGCTTTTGTTTTACCCTGGAACAGATCTAATGTTTGATTGATTACTGACCCTGGGCTATGTAATTAAGTATACATTGGAGGAGAATTTATTTGTGTGCACAGGACTATGCATGATGCATTGATTTTAGGCCTCAGACTGCCTGATCTTCATTCTGGTGTTGAATGTCACACAGACTGAGCACCGAAGAAGACAGAAACCCTGTTTATTATTGTAAGAGAAATTTGGCATTAGGGGTACCAGCAGGACAAGGGTTAAAGTGCTGGTTCCTGCATAAGGAGGCAAAGGCTTTTCTTCTCACGCCTTGTACATTCCAGCTCCAAGGCTCCAGAAGGTACAGTTATGGGTTGGGATACCAGATAGTATTCCAACATGGAATGTCAATAGGAGAGAACCTAAACAGACCGCTGATAAGGCGGTGAGAAGAGACCAGAGAGAGACTTCATGGCACCAAAGGAAATGTATAACAAAATCCAACATAATGATACCATTCTGGGAACGGTCTAAGACGGTCACGAGATCATGGCCTGTCAGTCAGAGCTCATGACCTGTCAATCCGGAGTAGTACTGATAAGGTACTTATTACTGATAAGGTAATTATTAGAGAAGTAGCGCTGATAAGGTAGTCCAATTAGCTGATAAGGTAGTCCAATTAGAGATCTAGGGAGGTCTTGTCCGGGAACAGAGGGGTTTTTGAAATGTATAAAAGTTATATGATTGTGCTGTTCGGGGAGCATCTCTACTCACAGGCGGCTGTGATGCGGGTTGTTCCCGGACGTTCGTAATAAAGATCGTTATACTTTGCCATCCGTCTCTGTCTGCTAACTTCGAGAATCGCCACGTGGGCTGGGGCGAGCGTCGACCCTCTATATCAGTGGGCCTGCTCGTGGGAAAAGAAGCCTTCCTTCTCTCCCCCAACAATTATACCA
This sequence comes from Pristiophorus japonicus, assembly GCF_044704955.1. Classification (NCBI taxonomy): domain Eukaryota; kingdom Metazoa; phylum Chordata; class Chondrichthyes; family Pristiophoridae; genus Pristiophorus; species Pristiophorus japonicus. The sequence continues at coordinate 137,549,181 of NC_091986.1, read as the reverse complement.
CTCAGATGGAGCTACCGATGTTCAAACTAGCAGTTTCACAAAATCTGAAGCTGGTCTCTATTCCAAGGCTAATGGGAACATTACATGCATCCACTCAAACAAATTAGGTGAGGGAATCTCAGTGCTGGAGAATGGAATATTTTCCACTTTCTTAGCACAACCGGAAGCACAATAAAGTTCCTCTACTTGGGACCTAGCCACAGCCTCAGAAGAAAATGTTATTACACCAATATAACCTTTCCCAATTTCTGCTACCTGTCATCATATTTTGTGATTTAGATTGTTACTTACAGAAATGACTGCTGAATTATCAGTAATTTTGTGCTGTGGATGGAGAAATGCAAAAACCACATTATATGGATGTTGGGTTGATTAAAACGCACATCCCAAAACTAAAGCTGCCCATAAAGATCTAGTGATCGCTTTGGCGTGGATTTCACCTCACCCGACGTTAATTTGAATCTGGCGCCAAGTCTAGGGGAACTCTAGCGCCCAGCGACAGTGATGTCAGCAAACTGGCTAAGCAGCCAGTCACATTGAAGAATGCTCACGGACAGCAAATCAGGAATAAAGATTGGGGCATACACATGGGATTAAAGAAGAAGCTGAACTATCAAACATACTTAAAATATATATATCAAAAACCATGGAATTATCATTATGGAAAAATTTGACATTCGACAAATATAAAATTAGTTTTTCAGGGCCAGAACAATTGTTCAGCAGCAGCAGTATGCCTTTAAAAACCCAGTTACACCTCATTGAACAAGGCATAACTTTTGGGTTTTTTTTAACAGCGATATTAGAGCGTGAAAGTTGAAGTTCTTGACAGTTCTGTGATTTCAATTGACTGCCGGCTGTGGGGTCTTCAGCAGCGTGCTCTGTGGAGGAGCAGGGAATAACTGACAGTAACTTCTGGATTTCCACGTTTAACTCTGCATGTACGGACACCAGAAGTTGCTGTCAGTTTCACAGTTGTGATGAAGGCGAACGCTGGCAGTTTTGCGTTATTACAAACATAAATTATGTGTTATATGTAATATTGCTGCCGTTAAAAAATAGCATATTTTCTGGGGTTTTGATAGGGCAAGTAAGGAGAAACTATTTCTTCTGGTAAGTGGGTCATTAACCAGAGGTCTCAGATTCAAAATAATTGATTAAAGAACAAGAGGGGAAATGTGGACAAATGTCTTCACACGGAAGGTTATTAAGATCTGGGATACTCTATCTGAAAGGGTGGTGGAATCAGATTCCATCGGAACTTCCAAAAGGCAATTGGATAGATACTTGAAGAGAACTAATTTGCAGGGTTAAGGGGAAAAATCTGGGATGTGTGACTGAATTGGACAGCTCTTTCAAAGAGCTGCATTAGATGTGATGGGCCAAATGGCCTCCTTCTGTGCTGTCAAATTCTATAAGAACATAAGAAATAGGAACAGGAGTAGGCCATAAGGCCCCTTAAGACTGCTCCGCCATTCAATAAGATCATGGCTGATCTGATCATGGACTCAGCTCCATGTCCCCGCCTGCTCCCCATAACCCCTTATCGTCGAAGAAACTGATTATCTCTGTCTTAAATTTATTCAATGTCCCAGCTTCCACAGCTCTCTGAGGCAGTGAATTCTACAAATTTACAACCCTCAGAGAAGAAATTTCTCCTTATCTCTGTGTTAAATGGGTGGCCCCTTATTCTAAGATCATGCCCTCTAGTTCTAGTCTCCCCCATCAGTGGAAGCATCCTCTCTGCATTCACCTTGTCAAGCCCCCTCATAATCTTATATGTTTCAATAAGATCACTTCTCATTCTTCTGAATTCCAATGAATAGAGGCCCAACCTACTCAACTTTTCCTCATAAGTCAACCTCCTCATCCCCGGAATCAACCTAGTGAACCTTCCCTGAACTGCCTCCATAGCAAGTATATCTTTTCGTAAATATGTAAACCAAAACTGCATGCATTATTCCCGATGTGGCCTCACCAATGCCTTGTATAGCTGCTCTGCTTTTATACTCCACCCCTATGTAATAAAGGCCAAGATACCATTGGCCTTCCTGATCACTTGCTGTATCTGCATACTATCCTTTTGGGTTTCATGCACAAGTACCCCCAGGTCCTGCTGTACTGCGGCACTTTGCAATCTTTCTCCATTTAAATAATAACTTGCTCTTTGATTTTTTTCTGCCAAAGTGCATGACGTCACACTTTCCAACATTATACTTCATCTGCCAAATTTTTGACCACTCATTTAGCCTGTTTATGTCCTTTTGCAGATTTTTTGTGTCCTCCTCACACGTTGCTTTTCCTCCCATCTTTGTATTGTCAGCAAACTTGGCTACATTACACTCCGTCCCTTCTTCCAAGTCGTTAATATAGATTGTAAATAGTTGGGGTCCCAGCACTGATCCCTGCGGCACCCCACTAGTTACTGGTTACCAACCAGAAAATGAACCACTTATCCCTACTCTCTGTTAGTTAGCCAATCCTCTACCCATGCTAATATATTAACCCAACCCCGTGAACGTTTATCTTCTGCAGTAACCTTTTATGTGGCACCTTGTTGGGGTAAAAAGGAGGCTTCTCTCCTCCAAGGTGGACTAACTGATATAGTTAATCGACACTTCGCCCATCTCCCACTGTATAACGACCACGGAAGTAAACAAACAAAATCCCAGGTTCAACCGACTTTTATTTAGAGCAATTGCAAGGGAAGGTTCAGTCGTGGAACCTCCGAAATACAAGAGTTTTCAAGTACAATTTATACAGGTTTTAGAGAGGAGCTATCCTCCTACAAAATCATCGATAGGTCTATTGCTAAGCTACAGCGAAGTTACATTGATTTGTCGACTCTTGTCAGATGGGCTCTGAGTGGTACATGCAACTGTCCATCTCTCATCATTGTTTTATTCCATTTTGCCCTCTACCCCAGTCTATCCAACGCCTAGTGTGGCTGTACTGGCTTCCTTATCTCTTCCTCAGGGACTTCTAAACAAAACTGCTGACTTCGGCTGTTTAAGTGTTACTAAGGTTAAGCTATAGTTTAATGCGTATAAGTGTGCTATACCTACAAACCGGACGTTCTGCACCTCGGCAGGACCGGAACCAATGTCCTAGGGGGAGTGTTTGCTAGTGCTGTTGGGGAGGAGTTAAACTAATATGGCAGGGGGATGGGAACCAATGCAGGGAGACAGAGGGAAACAAAAAGGAGACAAAAGCAAAAGACAGAAAGGAGATGAGTAAAAGTGGAGGGCAGAGAAACCCAAGGCAAAAAACAAAAAGGGCTACTGAATATAAAGGGGCTGCAGGAGGGGTCAAAACTAAAAATCATGGTTTAAAAACTAGTTTTAAAACACTCTACCTAAACGCACGCAGCATTCGAAATAAAGTAAATGAATGGACGGCACAAATCATTACAAATGGGTATGATTTGGTGGCCATTACAGAAACGTGGTTGCAGGGTGGCCAAGACTGGGAATTAAACATACAGGGGTATTTGACAATTCGGAAAGATAGACAAGAAGGGAAAGGAGGTGGGGTAGCTCTGTTAATAAAGGATGATATCAGGGCAGTTGTGAGAGACGATATTGGCTCGAATGAACAAAATGTTGAATCATTGTGGGTGGAGATTAGAGATAGTAAGGGGAAAAAGTCACTGGTGGGCGTAGTTTATAGGCCCCCAAATAATAACTTCACGGTGGGGTGGGCAATAATCAAGGGAATAATGGAGGCATGTGAAAAAGGAACGGCAGTAATCATGGGGAATTTTAACCTACATATCGATTGGTCAACTCAAATCGCACGGGGTAGCCTTGAGGAGGAATTCATAGAATGCATACAGGTTTGTTTCTTAGAACAGTATGCTACAGAACCTACAAGGGAGCAAGCTATCTTAGATCTGGTCCTGTGTAATGAGACAGAAATAATAAACGATCTCCTAGTAAAAGATCCTCTCGGAATGAGTGATCACAGTATGGTTGAATTTGTAATACAGATTGAGGGTGAGGAAGTAGTGTCTCAAATGAGCGTACTATGCTTAAACAAAGGGGACTACAGTGGAATGAGGGCAGAGTTGGCTAAAGTAGACTGGAAACACAGACTAAACGGTGGCACAATTGAGGAACAGTGCAGGACTTTTAAGGAGCTCTTTCATAGTGCTCAACAAAAATATATTCCAGTGAAAAAGAAGGGCGGGAAGAGAAGGGATAACCAGCCGTGGATAACCAAGGAAATAAAGGAGAGTATTAAATTAAAAACCAATGCGTATAACGTGGCCAAGGTTAGTGGGAAACAAGAAGATTGGGAAAATTTTAAACAACAGCAAAGAATGACTAAGAAAGCAATAAAGAAAGCAAAGATAGATTACGAAGGTAAACTTGCGCAATACATAAAAACAGATCGTAAAAGCTTTTACAAATATATAAAATGGGAAAGAGTGACTAAAGTAAATGTTGGTCCCTTAGAAGATGAGAAGTGGTTTTGATAATGGGAAATGTGGAAATGGCTGAGACCTTAAACAATTATTTTGCTTCGGTCTTCACAGTGGAAAACACAAAAACCATGCCAAAAATTGCTGGTCACGGGAATGTGGGAAGGGAGGACCTTGAGATAATCACCATCACTTAGGGGAGTAGTGCTGGACAGGCTAATGGGACTCAAGATAGACAAGTCCCCTGGTCCTGATGAAATGCATCCCAGGGTATTAAAAGAGATGGCGGAACTTATAGCAGATGCATTCGTTATAATTTACCAAAATTCTCTGGACTCTGGGGAGGTACCAGCGGATTGGAAAGCAGCTAATGTAACGCCTCTGTTTAAAAAAGGGGGCAGACAAAAGGCAGGTAACTATAGGCCGGTTAGTTTAACATCTGTAGTGGGGAAAATGCTTGAAACTATCATTAAGGAAGAAATAGCGGGACATCTACATAGGAATAGTGCAATCAAGCAGACGCAGCATGGATTCATGAAGGGGAAATCATGTTTAACTAATTTACTGGAATTCTTTGAGGATATAACGAGCATGGTGGATAGAGGTGTACCGATGGATGTGGTGTATTTAGATTTCCAAAAGGCATTCGATAAGGTGCCACACAAAAGGTTACTGCAGAAGATAAAGGTACGTGGAGTCAGAGGAAATGTATTAGCATGGATAGAGAATTGGCTGGCTATCAGAAAGCAGAGAGTCGGGATAAATGGGTCCTTTTCGGGTTGGAAATCGGTGGTTAGTGGTGTGCCACAGGGATTGGTGCTGGGACCACAACTGTTTCCAATATACATAGCTGACCTGGAAGAGGGGACAGAGTGTAGTGTAACAAAATTTGCAGATGACACAAAGATTAGTGGGAAAGCAGGTTGTGTAGAGGACACAGAGAGGCTGCAAAGAGATTTAGACAGGTTAAGCGAATGGGCTAAGGGTTGGCAGATGGATTACAATGTCGGAAAGTGTGAGGTCATACACCTTGTGGAAAAAAAAACAGTAAAAGGGAATATTATTTGAATGGGGAGAAATTACAACATGCTGTCCCTGTGCATGAAACTCTTTTTGGGGAAATTACAACATGCTGTCTCTGTGCATGAATCCCAAAAAAAGTTAGTTTGCAGGTGCAGCAGGTAATCAGGAAGGCGAATGGAATGTTGGCCTTCATTGCGAGAGGGATGGAGTACAAAAGCAGGGAGGTCCTGCTGCAACTGTATAGGGTATTGATGAGGCCGCACCTGGAGTACTGCGTGCAGTTTTGGTCACCTTACTTAAGGAAGGATATACTAGCTTTGGAGGGGGTACAGAGACGATTCACTAGGCTGATTCCGGAGATGAGGGGGTTACCTTATGATGATAGATTGAGTAGACTGGGTCTACTCGTTGGAGTTCAGAAGGATGAGGGGTGATCTTATAGAAACATTTAAAATAATGAAAGGGATAGACAAGATAGAGGCAGAGAGGTTGTTTCCACTGGTCGGGGAGACTAGAACTAGGGGGCACAGCCTCAAAATACGGGGGAGCCAATTTAAAACCGAGTTGAGAAGGAATTTCTTCTCCCAGAGGGTTGTGAATCTGTGGAATTCTCTGCCCAAGGATGCAGCTGAGGCTAGCTCATTGATTGTATTCAAGTCACAGATAGATAGATTTTTAATCAATAACGGAATTAAGGGTTATGGGGAGCCGGCGGGTAAGTGGAGCTGAGTCCACGGCCAGATCAGCCATGAGGCTAGCCCCTCGAGCCTGCTCCGCCATTCAAAAAGATCATGGCTGATCAGGCTCGAGGGGCTAGGTGGCCTACTCCTGTTCCTAATTCTTATGTTCTTATGTTTTATGTTCTATACCTATATAAGCAAGTATTACATACATAGGCAATTTATAAGTTTACTACCTTCAGCATAATTCTGACCCCCTATTTGCAACTTTTCCAATTTATCCCTTACAATTCCCCCCCCTAATGGCCCTTGGCTATATGCCCAAGACAGGCCATTTCCCAACTAATACCTCATAGGTGAGCTTCCAGGATTGTCCTTTCGCTTGGGTAGCGCTACTTTCCGAGCTGCAGGATCTACCTGTTGACTTTCCCATCAAGGTTATACTAAGTAAGTCCTGTGTGGTGGACGGTCTGATTTCCCTTTATTCAATGTTTTAACTATAGTATGGGCTAGGGCCTGCCTCTTACGTCGGTTACACCTTTTTACAGGATAATACTAGCAAGATGAGTTCCCTTGCACTACAACCAGTACATTTAGTCCAGCTTAGTTCGTGTATAAGTCCTTTTTAGCCAACATTTTCTCGGTGTTCGAATTATGCCCCGCCTGGGGTATCCTCTGTTTCTTCTACCTTTCCTCCACTTGGGGTCTTCTCTATTCTGCTGAATTTCTGCCCTGCCTGGGGTATCCTCTATGTTGTTGAATGGTGTCCAATTCTGTCGAGTTGTTCCTCTTTCAGTTCAAGTATCGGTTTTCCTTGTGGCCCGATGGCCTTCGCAAAACCTCCTCAGGTAATGTCCATCATTGTCCCATCGATCTTTCCTCCTTAAGTTCAGGGGTTATAATAAACCCGTTTATATCTGTCTCGTCAAGCGGAGTAAAGCAGAAGTCAATATCCATCTTCATTTCCTCATGGAACAGCGATAATTTAGTAGTCCTGTGTTAGGGGGGTGATACTCAAGGTGCACCCGTCCACTGGTTATATCCACAGTCATCTTTGATCATTCGTAGTGGATCTCGACATAAAGCAACTTGGTTATTTTTAGAACAATCATCTATGCTGAGACTCTTAATACTGTTGTTCTCTTCAGTTACATTTCTGGTATGTCATGGTATCGCATGCGAATTTGATTTCTTATTTCTCCTACATTGTTTTGTATAGAGGATCTCCGTTTGTCACATCATGCTGTGGTATAGATAATACAAAACCTATTATTTTTAAATGTCTGGCTACACATCTTGCCTTTGGGACCCAAGCATGACTGTTTCTCTGCACCTCGCAGGCATGAGTCATGTTTTTGTCCAAGGTCCAGTTGGTAAATACATCAAGTGTTATCCAATCCGGCATCTTTCCATTCTGAAACTGCTCTAGGTTATGTTGTATTCCATTGAGCCACCATGCTCCATATCCTGTACATGCTAGTTCTGTCTGTATGGTTTTACTTAAGTTCCGTTCTGCTCTATTCATTTATAGTTCTGGCGTGGTCTCGCAATGTGTGGGCCACTTGTAATAATTCCCTTCCTGCGCCATTACCCAGTTGTGCCTGTAATCCTCATTATCCTCATCCCTTTCCAGCAATCCCTGTAAGGTTCATGTTAGAGCGTTGACTCAATCATCTATCGTGTGTAGGTCTATAGTGTTTATCGTCGCAACTCTCGGCGTGTATCCCGCGCCTACCATTTCCAGTATCCCTCTTTTTTCTCGATTTCATTGATTGACATTCTTGCCACATTAAACTTCATGGTTCTTGATTCAGGGCCTTCTGTTCCTTAGTGTCGTTCTCCAAGTCCTTGATTTGCTATCTCTAGCCTGTTTCTTTAAATCATGTAACTGCTTTCAGAGTTCCATTACAAATTTCCGTATCCTGTCTTTTTTTTAGTTCAAAGTGTGTCAATCCTGTCGTCCGACTAGGGGTTGCCTTGAGCTTCATTAGTACTCGGAGTATCCTGTCTACCCATCCCTTTCTAGTCTCTTTGATATGGGATATTTTTGCCTAATCCCTAGTAAAGCGCAGGCCTGTTTCATCACCTTTCCTGTGAAGTGGCTACTGTAGTGGCATTATTTCGTCTGCTAGGACCCTGGCCACAGTTTCTGCTGAACAATTTCTAGTGGCGAAAGCTTCTACCCACTTCGTAAACTGGTCTGTTACTTCTAGGCAGTATGTCTTCCCTTTGTTGCTGGGTAACGGTCCAGTAAAATCCATCTGAAAGTTTTCCCAGGGTCCTTTTGGTCAGGGCTGATGTCCCATTCTGACCTTTACTTTCCCCCCTGGGTTGTATTTTGCGCATATCACGCATCTTCTACAGTGGTCCTCTATATCTCTATCCATTTCCTTCCACCACCAGCATCTGGACATCGAGCTTATCATGTTGGTTCCATGGGGAGGACAAGGACATTGTTTTAACCTTACAACCACAATTTCCTGATCTCGGCATTACTGCAGTAGTTGAATAGCCCTAGTACCTGCCTTACCCCTTTCACGGTTCCTGACCTGGGCATTGATTGAATTGCTTCCTTTCTGTCCTCAGACATCTGTCATGTATCCTAGATGTTACTTCGCTCCTTCCCACCTGCACCTTCCCAGGATTTATTTTTAATCCTGCACTCTGTATAGCTTCTAGCATTGTAGTTGAAGCTCGTACATGTTGTTCTGTGCTGGAGGCAATAAGGATATCATCCACATACTGCAAAAGGGTGCTCCCTTCTCCTACATCTACTGGCTCCAAAATTCCTGACAATACACGATGAAATATGCTCGGGCTATTATGGAATCTCTGTGGCACTCTGGTCCATGTGTATTGTTTTCCCTTTACGGTGAAGGCAAATTTCCCTTGGGCCTCTTTGTCCAAGGGTATGGCCCAAAATCCATTTGCTATATCCAGCACGGTGAATATCTTATGTTCTCGATCCAGGCCATTAAAAATTGTGGCCGGACTTGCCACTATTGGGTGTTCTCGGGGAGTCACCTTATTCAGGGCGGTATAATCGATAGTTAGTCGGTAAGACCTGTCAGGTTTCTTTACTGGCCACACAGGTGAATTAGTGGAGGCTATTACATGTTTCACTACCCCTTGGTTTTCTAATTCCTGCACTGACAGACTGCTGCCTCAGCTTCGGGTCTTAATGGATACTGTCAGTGAGCTTTGTGTTCAGGTCCAGGAATTTTGATGGGTGGTGTCTCTGCTAATCCACAACCTTGCTTGTTTTGTGCCCACAAAGTTGGGTATAATTTCCGTAACCTCTCCTTTTCTGCGGTCAATCCTTATTGAAGTGGCCTTCCTGATTGCAGTTAAAACATGTCAGGGGAGCTGCGCGGGGGTGTGTCTCCTTCTCCTTCGTTTCTGCTGCGACCGCTATTGCCGCTATTTTTGCTATTTTCTCCCTTTGTTCTAACTTTAACTCCTCTACATATTTTGCCCATTCCAAGGTTTCATCGTAATCATCTCCTATCTTAAATCCTAACTTAATTATCTTTTGATGTGCCTCTCCGAGTCCGTCCTTAAACATTTTCAAGAATGCTGCATGATTTTTGTTGGGGTCATCAGCCCCAGAGTGGTCTTTGTATTCAATCCACTTTCATCCCACGTACTCCCCCACCCTTTTGCCTGCCTTTTGAGTCACAGTATTCTACTCCAATCTTTTGTCAGAATTCTGTATTTCTACTATTTTGCTTTAGGGGTTGGTAACTTATTCAATAGAATTTGTCTCTCCTGTGGACTGAGGGGTAACTCCTGTATGGTAATCTGGGCTGCTCTACGTCTGCTGGAGGCAATGGTGGTAGTGCGTATCGGTGCTGCTGATAAGTAGCCATTATCATGTGCCGAGGGCCACTCTACTCTGCACTTGTTATCCCAGTCTGGTTTACTGTTAGGTTGGGTTTGTAGACTACATTTACCCACTGTGGAGTACATTGGCTCTATTGCCGTATGGCTATGGATGTATACTGCACTATCCATCTGGTCCTGTCTTTTTTTTTCTTCCAGTTTATTTATCTTAGCTTCCAACTCTTGAACTTGTTTTGTTTGAGTATCTATCTATCCTCTGTAGCAGGCGAGTATTATTACATAGGCTTTCTTCATTTTATTTTTATCCAACTATTTCCTCTGTCAGGTGAATAATCTTTATTTTATTAAGAAATCCAAATTAATAATGTCCAGTATAAAACAGCTGTCAATGGAAAGGGTTAACTCCTTTACAAGTTTGTAAGAAGGCCTGACGTCATTACATGGCTTTGAGTAATCATCTGAAAATTTTTTCCCAAGTCTTTGTGCTTTCAAAACTTGCTGAGAAATTAGGAATTCGTTAAAACAGCAGAAATCATTAATAAAGTTGTCATAATAAAACCTTCCCATCAGGAAAGACAGCATTTTAGATTAAACTCCAATTTTTCTAAACTTCCAATTCAAATACTTGCCAAAGATTTTTATTAATTGATTTAAAACAAGACCACACATTTTTACTAGCTATTTTGTTTACTGAAATCAATTTTCACAAAAGCTATATATATTCCAGCATTTTGTTTTTACAGTCCCGTTCACTGAGCAAATCTTGTGTTTTATTTCTCTCGCCACAAAATCTAAACTTCCGTGCCGGTTCCATCTTTAAGAATTTTCTAATTCCCAGTTTTTTCTTTCTGTGCTGAGTTCGCATAGCTTAGATCTTTTCCCCCTTTTGAATCCGAACTTAATCATTTTTTGATGACCTTTCTCCAGTCCATAGTTAAACATATTTGTTTCTCTTTCCCGGCACAAAACTTCTGTGTCGGGTTTAATTCGTAAGTTTTTATATTTAAACCAATATCTTTCTCACAGCCAATTTAAATCTCCTTTCTTCAAATTAGGTTTTGTATTTTGATGATCTTCCTCCAGTCCATTTTCCTAAACATCTTTGTTTCTCTTTCTAGCATTCAAAGTCGCATTTTACGCAGAGGGCTTATGTCTCCGTGAATTTGTTAATTTAAACTACATAAGACGATCGCAAACACTTTTTTTCCCCCAATTAGACGTTCAATTTTTCTTTTCTTTTTTTAATTTTCCATTTTTCTCAGCTAGCATATATATCTGGGATCTTTGCAGGCCCCATTCCCCATTTTACTTCACTGGCCATTTTTCCTCTAACGATCGCTGGGGTCCTCTTCCCCTTTTTAGGTTGCATTCCTTCTTGTTTGCGCTGCATACGATCAATACCGGCTTTTCCGTGTTATTACTGTGTCATGCTTCGGGACAAACATCTTATTTCACCTTGGGTTTCATCCTTCCGTGGTTCACTATAACTCAGTTATACAGATTACCCTCTCTTCATTCCTCATACAGATTACCTCCTATCCCCTCAATGCTACAGCTCTAACTTGTAGGTGGTAAAAAGAATTTTTCTCAACACAGTTGCTGCCACATCCTGGGGTTGGAGGGTTTGTATCCTGTTCGTGATGCAAAATGTTGGGGTAAAAAGGAGGCTTTTCTCCTTCAAGGTGGACTAACTGATATAGTTAATCGACACCTGCCCATCTTCCACTGTATAACGACCACGGAAGTAAACAAACGAAATCCCACGGAAGTAAACAAACGAAAAATTGCTGTTCCTCCAAGTCTAGCCACTTGTGCATCCCAGATTTCCTTCGCCAAACACTGGCGGTCGTACCTTCAGGTATCTAGGTCTTAACCTCTGGAATTCCCTCCATAACCGCTCCACATCTCAACCTCTCGCTCCTTAAAATGTACCTCTTTGACCACCTGTCCCAATATGTCCTTGTGTAGCTTGGTGTCAAATTTTGATGGATAACACTCCCGTAAAGTGCCTTGGGATATTTTACTATGTTAAAGGCACTATATAAATGCAAGTTGTTGGTGTTGTTGAATTTTGATCATTCTGGCAAATAACCCTTGATTTGCCTTTTTGTTTTGCTCCAGCTGGTAATAAAAGAATTAATGAAAAAAATAGTATTTTTACCTTTATTGAATATTGATGTTTCCATTAGGTGAAATTAAACATCTTACATCATATATAACACTAATGCATTATCTTTAAATCATGAAGCCAGAAATGTAATTACTTATAAATTGTTGGTTATACATTACACTAGTGAATCAAAGTGTTATACAAATTAATATTTTTTTTAATCAAAAGAGTAGACATGTTTGAATGTTTAAGATGCAACATTAAATTAAAAACATGGCGTCACACCCAGCTTTTATTGTACTTGTGTTCTTGGAAAAATTGATAACCAGAAAGGAGTCTGAAGCCACATTCAGTGTCTATTCTTCAGGATCAGGAACCTCGTAACCCAGTTTGCTAGCTGATGGAAAGTGAGCCCAGAAAATTCTACCTATTTCATTCATCTTTTAGTACCCTGCCAGACGACAGAGATTTTTAATCCAGGCAAAGAAATCAGAAGTCAAGTCACTCCAGTAAGGCAGTGAACGCTTTTCTTGGGCCTCAACCATAAATAAACCAGAATTACATTAATACATGCAGCAGTTCAACAAATGCAAGATTCAATCGGTTACATGTCTACTGTGAAAAAAAGAGAATTACTTACCTTAACGGGGAAGATGACTCAACCGTGGCTAACAAGGAAAATTAGGGAGTGTTAAATCCAAGGAAGAAGTATATAACTTGGCCAGAAAAAGCAGCAAACCTGAGGAATGGGAGATATTTAGAATTCAGCAGAGGAGGACAAAGGGTTTAATTAGGAGGGGGAAAATAGAGTACGAGAGTAAACTTGCAGGGAACATAAAAACTGATTGCAAAAGCTTCTATAGATATGTGAAGAGAAAAAGATTAGTGAAGACTAATGTAGGTCCCTTGCAGTCAGAATCTGGTGAATTCATAATGTGGAAAAAGGAAATGGCAGACCAATTGAACAAATCCTTAGTGAAGACAGAACCAAAGTAAGACACAAATAACCTTCCGGAAATACTAGGGGACCGAGGGTCTAGAGAGAAGAAGGAACTGAAGGAAATCCTTATTAGTCAGGAAATTGTGTTAGGGAAATTGATGGGATTGAAGGCTGATAAATCCTCAGAGCCTGATAGTCTGCATCCCAGAGTACTTAAGGAAGTGGTCCTAGAAATAGCAGATGCATTGGTGGTCATTTTCCAACATTCTATAAATTTTGGATCAGTTCCTATGGATTGGAGGGTAGCTAATGTAAACCCACTTTTTTTTAAAAAGGAGAGAGAGAGAAAACAGGGAATTATAGACCGGTTTGCCTGACATCAGTAGTGGGGAAAATGTTCAGATCAATTATTAAAGATGAAATAGCAGCGCTTTTGGAAAGCAGTGACAGGATTGGTCCAAGTCAGCATGGATTTATGAAAGGAAAATCATGCTCGACAAATATTCTAGAATTTTTTGAGGATGTAACTAGTAGAGTGGACAAGGGGGAACCAGTGGATGTGGTGTATTTGGACTTTCAAAAGGCTTTTGACAAGGTCCCACACAAGAGATTAGTGTACAAAATTAAAGCACATGGTATTGGGGGTAATGTATTGATGTGGATAGAGAACTGGCAGACAGGAAGCAAAGAGTAGGAATAAACGGGTCCTTTTCAGAATGGCAGGCAGTGACTAGTGGGGTACCGCAAGGTTCAGTGCAGGGACCCCAGCTATTTACAATATACATTAATGATTTAGACAAAGGAATTGAATGTAATATCTCCAAGTTTGCAGATGACACTAAGCTGGGTGGCAGTGTTAGCTGTGAGGAGGATGCTAAGAGGCTGCAGGGTTGAACAGGTTAGGTGAGTGGGTAAATGCATTGCAGATGCAGTATAATGTAGATAAATGTGAGGTTATCCACTTTGGTGACAAAAACAGGAAGGCAGATTATTATCTGAATGGTGACAGATGAGTAAAAGGGGAGGTGCAACGAAACCTGGGTGTCATGGTACATCAGTCATTGAAAGTTGGCATACAGGTACAGCAGGCAGTGAAGGCGGCAAATGGCATGTTAGCCTTCACAGCGAGAGGATTTGAGTATAGGAGCAGGGAGGTCTTACTACAGTTGTACAGGGCCTTGGTGAGGCCACACCTTGAATATTGGGTACAGTTTTGGTATCCTAATCTGAGGAAGGACATTCTTGCTATTGAGGGAGTGCAGCAAAGGTTCACCAGATTGATTCCCGGGATGACAGGACTGACATATGAAGAAAGATTGGATCGACTAGGCTTATATTCAATGGAATTTAGAAGAATGAGGGGGGATCTCATAGAAACATATGAAATTCTGATGGGATTGGACAGGTTAGATGCAGGAAGAATGTTCCCGATGTTGGGTACGTCCAGAATCGGGGTCACAGACTAAGGATAAGGGGTAAGCCATTTAGGAACGAGATGAGAAACTTCTTCACTCAGAGAATTGTGAGTATGTGGAATTCTCTACCACAGAAAGTTGTTGAAGCCAGTTCGTTAGATATATTAAAAAGGATTTAGGTGGATGTGGCCCTTACGGCTAAAGGGATCAAGGGGTATGGAGAGAAAGCAGGAACGGGGTACTGAGGTGAATGATCAGCCATGATTTTATTGAATGGTGGTGCAGGCTCGAAGGGCCGAATGGCCTACTCCTGCACCTATTTTCTATGTTTCTATGTATCTGATCTTGTATGTTAATGTAACGGGCCTGCTGCATGATCTTGCTGTTGGGGGAGTGGGGGGGGGGGGGGGGGAATGGATGTATGTAGTCATGGACACACATGGTTCACACCCATAACCCACTGGAATCTCCACTGCATCATCAAACCATCCAAACTGGTAACCACTACCCAACGTTGTGGCAAAAGGACTTGGGGGTTAATGGAGAGGGCCAAGCCAAAGCACAGCCAAGGTGCAAGGGCTATTGGCTATTGACTTAAGTCTGGGGAGAGCTAAGCTAGAGCACATAGTGCAAAGGTAATCGGCACAAAGGACTTGGGGGAGAGTGATGTTATATATGCAAACTATAGTTATACTCTCGGACGCCTGTGTCTGTGCACACACAAAGGCTGAACTCCAGGACATAGTCAACGTATTTACTGAGGCATATGAAAGCATGGGCCTTACGCTAAACATCAATAAGACAAAGGTCCTCCACCAGCCTGTCCTCGCCACACAGCACTGCCCCCCAGACATCACGATCCACGGCGCGGCCCTGGACAACGTGGACTACTTCCCTTATCTCGAGAGCCTCCTATCAACAAGAGCAGACATTGACGACGAGATCCAACATTTCCTCAGGCAGCCGAAGGCTGCACTGGTGCACTGGAGGCAAAGTGTGTTTGAAGATGAGGCCCTCAAAACTGTCACCATGTTCATGGTCTACAGAGCCATAGAAATACTCACCCTCCTGTATGACTCAGAGACATGGACCATATACAGTAGACACCTCAAGTCGCTGGAGAAATACCACCAATGATGTCTCTGCAAGATCCTACAAATCCCCTGGGAGGACAGATGCACCAACATTAGCCTCCTCGTCCAGGCCAACATCCCCAGCATTGAAGCACTGACCACACTTGATCAGCTCCGTTGGACAGACCACATAGTTCGTATACCAGATATGAGGCTCCCAAAGCAAGCGCTCTACTCAGAACTCGTCCACGGCAAACGAGCCAAAGGTGGGCAGAGGAAACGTTACAAGGACACCCTCAAAGCCTCCCTGATACCTGGGAGTCCTTGGCCAAAGACTGCCCTAAGTGGAGGAAGTGCATCTGGGAGGACGCCGAGTTCCTCGAGTATCGTCGCCGAGAGCATGCAGAAATCAAACACAGGCAGCAGAAAGAGCATGCGGCAAACCAGTCTCCCCGCCTACCCTTCCCTTCAACCACTGTCTTTCCCACCTGTGACAGAGACTGTGGTTCTCGTATTGGACTGTACAGCCACCTAAGAAATCATGCTAAGAGTGGAAGCAAGTCTTCCTCGATTCCGAGGGACTGCCAATGATGATGATGCATTAAATGGAGACTTGTCACCCGATGTACTATCAATAAAGTTTACACTGTGTATATACTATGCTGGCACCACTAGAGGGTGCAACTGGTGGAGACCGGGTTTTCCTGCCCCTGTGGCAGAGGCTATCCACCAGAGGACACTGCAGTGGGAGACCTGAGGGTCACCAGCATAGGTGTGCAGGGCCCAGTATAAAAGGCTGTCCACCATGCTTGTGCCTCACTCTGGAGTTACAAATAAAGGACCAAGGTCACTATAGTTTGAGTACAACACATTGCCTTGTGGAGTCATTCATAAGTACATTACAGACATAACATTCTCGATCAGGCCAACATCCCTAGCATCGAAGCACTGACCACACTCGACCAGCTCCATTGGACGGGCCACATTGTTCGCATGCCTGACACAAGATTCCCAGAGCAAGCTCTCTACTCGGAGCTCCTGCAGAGCAAGTGAGCCCCAAATGGGCAGATGAAACGTTTCAAGGACACCCTCAAAGCCTCCTTGATAAAATGCAACATCCCTACTGACACCTGGGAGTCCCTGGCCAGAGATCGCCCTAAGTGGAGGAAGAGCATCCGGGAGGGTGCTGAGCACCTCGAGTCTCGTCGCTGAGAGCATGCAGAAAGAAAGCACAGGCAGCGGAAGGAGCGTGCGGCAAACCAGACTCCCCACCCACCCTTTCCTTCAACAACTCTCTGTCCCACTCGTTACAGAGACTGTAATTCCCGTATTGGGCTGTTCAATCACCGAAGAACTCACTTTTAGAGTGGAAGCAAGTCTACCTTGATTTCGAGGGACTGCCTATGATGATGATGGAGACACATAAAGTAAACCTCTCTATAAAAATATGTGCCTTTTACCACATACATTGATAGTTCATTTTTGACAAAACAGATTGATAGGGTGATGTGTGTGTGTGTTTGGAATTACTATGGTAATCAATTTCCCTTTATTTTTAAGTGTCAGCCGTGGTTCAGTTGGTAACACACTTGCCTCGGAATCAGAAGGTTGTGGGTTCAAATACGACTCCAGAGATTTGAACACAAAAATCTAGGCTGACACTCCAGAGCAGTGAGGGAGTGCTACACTGTCAGAGGTGCCATCTTTCGGATGAGACGTTAAACTGAGGCCCCGTCCGTTCAATCAGGTGGATGTAAAAGATCCCATAGCAGTATTTCAAAGAAGAGCCGGGGAGTTATCCCCAGTGTCCTGACCAATATTTAGCTCTCAATCAACATCGCAAAACCAGATTATTTAGTTATTATCAACACTGCTGTTTGCGGGACCTTGCTGAGCGCAAATTGGCTGTTGCATTTCCTACATTGGTTGTAAAGTGGTTTGGGATGTCCTGAGGTCATGAAAGGCACTATTTAAATGCAAGTCTTTTTTTTTTTAAGATTGGTCCCAACAAAGCAACACTTTTGAGGTCAACAACATGACTGGCTAAGCATCTCTAACTAGTAGCCAAATAAATATGATCCAAGATGAGAAGACAGTAGCATTAGAAAAAAACACAATTGGGAAATAATTTAAATCAAGCGTATCAAATAGAGAATATAATGGATGACTGGGAGGGATTACAACAAAATAATTTTACCAAGTCGTTCAATGACTTCGTCTAATTATCTGAATTCTGGCATCTAAATCATCTCGTCATTCTTTACTTTATATCATATATATGTAGAGATAAATATTATTCTAGATGATAAAAAAATTATTTGAAGCAATTGGTGCGTACTGCTGTTTGCGCCAGTATTTAAAAAAAAACATCGACAGGTGGATCACAGCCAACATCAATGAATCAAGTGCTCCATTTGGTTGGTATGTCATGATAATGTCCTGATTAAAGAATTAAATCTTTGGAACATTGCAGGAATTTAAACTATGGTTTTCTTTACATAAAATGAACCAGTACAATTTGACTTAAAAATGATTTCCCTCTAACTCTAATACTGTCTTGTTATATTTACGAGATTATCCCATGTCGAGGTACACTTAGCTGTAGATTAAAAAAAACATTTCAAATTGTCAAAGCTTACCATCTTGTTCCTCTTTATGGCCAGCAGCTTCTGATGAGAAATTTATAAAGTCCCTGATGAAGTGTAACTTTGGTACTCATTGTGATCACTAGCAATCTTATACATGTTGTGAAGTAGAATTTTTTTTTTAAATACGAGAAACATAGAACTCATAGGTCACAACAGATATTTCTATTAAAGGGACAATGTCATTGCTGTAAAGTTTTTTCCTCATTGCTTAGAAATATGCAGTTCGCACCATGAGAGTATAACTTAAATCAAAAAGCACTACATATTACTTGTTCAAAGTTAACTTTTTACTCTATGATACAATTCCAAAACAGCAGTATTCAGCCATTTTATTTTAACTGGAAAACAACATGTACAGCACTGGGTCAAATAAGAAAATCTTCAGTTATACCACACTCATCATCATCATAGGCAGTCCCTCGGAATTGAGGAAGACTTGCTTCCACTTAAAGTGTACAGTCCAATGCAGGAATCACAGTCTCTGCCACAGATGGGGCAGACAGTGGCTGAAAGAAAGGGTGGGTGGGGAGTCTGGTTTGCCCCACGCTCCTTCCACTGACTGCACTTGTTTTCTGCATGCTCTAGGCGACAAGACTCGAGGTACTCAGCGCCCTCCCGGATGCTCTTCCTCCACTTTGGGTGGTCTTGGGCCAGGGATTCCCAGGTGCCAATGGGGATGTTACACTTTATCAAGGAGGCTTTGAGGGTGTCCTTGAAATGTTTCCTCGGCCCACCTGGGGCTCGCTTGCCATGTCGGAGCTCAGAGTAGCGCACTTGCTTAGGGAGTCTCGTGTCGGGCATGTGGGCGATGTGACCTGCCCAATGGAGCTGGTTGAGTGTGGTCAATGCTGAGGATGTTGGCCTGAGTGAGAACACTGACGTTGGTGCGTCTATCCTCAGGCCTGCTCAAGGAACAAGGTGGTAGTTACACCTTCTTCTGGAAAGGCAAACTAGAAGAACGCCGTGTCCATGGAGTTGGCTTCGCCATCAAGAATCTTCGCCATCTCAGAGACTCCCCCCTGCAGGATAAACGAACGTCTCATGACGCTCCAGCTCACCCTAGCCCGGAACCAGTGTGCCACAGCCATCAGCGCGTACGCCCCAATACTCGACGCAACTGATGAAACCAAAGAGGAATTCTACTCCAGCCTTGACCAATCCCTGTCCCGAGTCCCTACGGATGACAAGCTGATGCTCCTTGGTGACTTCAACGCCAGAGTCGTTAAGGACCACACTACACAGACCAGAGCTACACTGCAGCCCATTAGCTAAGAATTCTGAATGTATGTTTATATGCATGTGCGGAACTCCGCTTTGCCACAACATTTAAATGTTTTGAAGTAGGCAGGAGCTCAGTTTTACCATAAAATTAAGTAGTATACACTAAGTTTATAAAGTGCCCAAAAAGTCTAATAGATTGACTGAGCACCTTTAAAAAACACCTTGATACTATATTGGAAGTGAACTCCACAATGTGCCAGGCCCAAGCAGTGCAACAGTGCATCCCCACCCTGCCATTTGGCTTTAGTTCTGAAGTTAGATCAAGACCGGATTCTGGAGTTATGATGCTATTTCTGATTAGGTGCACACCCAAAGCCATATTTGCATCAACATGAAAGTGGTTAGAAACTGTAGCTGATAAGATTGCAGGCTATAACATACATTAAAATTAATACCCAGATCAAAAGTATATATGATATAGAACAAAAATACGTGCAAGCTTATTTAGACTCGGAAAGCTGGTGATAGTTCCATCTTCAAGAAGCGCAATTTCAGTTGACTTTAGTGCCAGGACCAGCTGGTGGCCCTACTCTCCTTTATCTGGAGCAGGAAGATTAGTTTGTTTCTGCGAACCTGGGCCTGGGATGAGTTGTAGTGACTGCCAGTCCTTGTCTATTGATTGAATCCGCATGTGTGTCGATATTCATTGTTTAAAATATAGGCGGGCCGAAACTGCCCTTTTTTTTTTAAAAAAAGATCCGTTTGGGCGGGAAGGCCTTTTCTGACTGGGGGCGGTAGAAGCAGGTTTCCACCACGCCCAGTGTTTCTGCCCGGCCTGGCACTCCAACCCATTGTCAGCTGCATGCTGACCCCTTACTGACTGGTGGCGATCCCTTTTACACCCGGCGGGAGTGCAGCCACCGCGGGTTGGTTCGAACCCCTGACAGCTTTGCACGGTGGGAAACTGCCAGTGGCTGGGTGGCACGTCCACCCTTAAAAGGGAGGGTGCGTTGCCGTGGCCGCCATTTTGTTTTAATTGTTGGCCGACATCGCAGTCAGCCTGACAAGGGCGGCCGCTGGATTGGCCGGGCCACTAACAGGCAGCCCTTCAGCCCCTCTAGGGTGTCGGGTCACTGGCCCAGCCAAAGCCCTCCCTGGTGGACCAGTGAGCACAAAAGGAGGTCTCCCAGCGAACCTCCACTTTAAGTGAAGGGGAGGGACGTTGCCACGCTTCACCGTGTCGTGGCACATCCACGTCGCACTGATATGCTCAGTGCGGCGCAAAATGACAGCACCCACTTCCTCCCCGCTCCCGACTCTCTTCCGCCCCCAACACCGCCCCGTTCATTATTGAACACAAAAGGGATGAAGTTCTCGCCAATCTCCACCCCATCTGTCCTGGCAGTAATTTATAATTTAATTTGAATTATCCACCCCAAACGGGGTGGAGGACAATTTCGGCCCTAGGATCTTCTCTAAATGGATACACACAGACAGACAGTTGTTGGGAGTTCTGGAGATAGTAAGCAGATATCTACTTTTTGCTTAATCAATTTTAAACTTTTACAATATAAACTAAAACACATTTAAAATCACTCATTGCAAAGAGAAGATATTGTTTCAATAGGTTACTTTGTCCTGTAATGCAAAATATAGAATGAAGAAGTTACAAACTTGGCTGCCTGTTTTTCAGCTACGTATCCCTTGAAGCTCGGAAAGCAATCAGCCCACAAAGTATCAAAACCTGAACTCGCTTCATGGCTTTGAACGGCTTGGAATTCATTCCAGGAAAATTGTATGTCACTGTGCCACGAAATGACTTGCTTATCCAGGACCTGCAGAGGATTTTCTTTAAAAAAAACAGGTTATTTAAACGTATTGGATTTGTCATTAAAATTGAAAAGGCCAGAGGTAGAAATATTCTGCGTCTACTTGGGTTCCCCTAACTAGGCTGTAAGGATTTCAATTTGTGCTGGTGGATAACATGAGTTTCTGAGTCTGTTTATCCAATCGTCAATCCTGATATATCACAGGACTATGTGATCCATTGGGGATGCAAAATGAATTTCAACAGCAAATTAAAACCTCAAAAACTATTTTATTTCTAAAATTGATTCTCTTTCTTTTAATTATAGTATTAAAACCATGTTTTACAATGATCTGAGCTGTAATCGGTAACCAAACTTATGCATTTTAAAACTTTAATACAAGCAAACATGAAATATGTTTAACTTCAACCCATAATGACCGACGAGCAACAAAATCAGAAAAGAGGCAGCAAAAATTAAGCAAAATACACAATTTAAAAAAGGTCAGTAGATTCACTTTTATGTTGCTGTCAGATCGCATCTCAGCATCTTGCACTGGACTGGCTTTGACAGTTTAGTTAATTTAATCCTTATGGTTGAAAAGGATGATGAAGAATGTAATTCTAGGCATAATAAACTATGATGATTACCCTCACCACAAGCAAAAGGGCTGCTCAAATAGTTCTAATGACAATTAAGTGTGACCACCAATCTTGCGGTCTGGTGGTATTAAAGCAGTGTTGTTCAATAGAAATTGCTGACTCGTTAGACAGATCTGTGGTGACACCTTTTTAACCATATGCATTAATTTTAGTGGAAAATGTCTTACATACTCATACAATACAGGTAAATGTACTGCACATATGTATATTTACCACCATTCAGTAACCAAGGAAGTAAAACACAGCGATCAAAAGGCACTCACTCACACTACTTTTCATCTTACCATTTACCAACAAACGCACGGAAAAATTTCAAGTGCACATGCATACGCTGTGAAAAAGCGTATTGAGATCACATGTTCAACGACTGTGTTTATTATTCATTTTAATTGTCCAGAAATGCAATTATCCACATCTGAATTCCAAATTAACCACAGTATTGGACAAAATGATTTTAAAGCATTTGGTCGAAACTCTTCAGGACAGTTGGTGTTCAGTCCTTCTCTAATCACCAACGACATCCTTTATGACTATGACCATAGTGAAATATTCCTCCTTGTCCTCTTCATAGCAATGGAAAGTCAATCTTACCATTTCCCAATGCATCTCTTCCATATCCAGCTCCACAGGACTGCCCCATCCATGGTTCCATTCTCCTTGTACCTCCACAACATTACCTATTTCTGCCCTGACTTCAGCCCCTTCCCCACAGAAACCTTATATGCGCCTTCATCACCTCCAGACTTGAATATTCCATTGTTCACCTGTTCCACTCAAGTGTAGCCAGAGCATCTCCAGCAATGGCTTCTCTTTCCATTTCTGCACCATCATCTCTGGAGTCCCCCAGGTCAATATTTGGTCCCCTCCTCCTCTTCACCTACATGCTGCCCCATATATCATCTGCAGACATGGGTCAACTTCCACATGTATACAGCCAACTCTACTCTCCTCGACCTCTCCTGACCCCTCCACTGCCTCTGTGCTGTCAAGACTACATGTTTACACACAGTTTTGAAGAAAAAAGTCACCAGCTTTAGTCCCAGCTGCAAACACCATTCCCTTGCCAATGATTCTACCCCCTTCCCAGTCACACACTCAGACTGAACCACTATTTACAACTTTGGCCTCCTGTTTGAGCTTTAGATGGTAAACCCTCTCCATCACATACACTACTTATTTCCATTTCCACAACATTACTTTACCTCTGCCCCTTTGATGCTGAAACCCTTATATGTGCCTTTGTCACATTCACACTTGATGACTTCATTGTCCTCCTTGTTGGCCTTTCATCCTCCATTCTTCATAAATTCCATATTGTCCAGAACTCTGCTGCACATATCCTATCCCACATCAAGTCCCACCCCCTTGTCGACTCCCCATCCCCTCTCCCCCTCCTCAGTCCTTGTCAACTCCCCATCCCCCCCCAATCTCCTCAGTCCTTGTCAACTCCCCCCTCCCCCCAATCTCCTCAGTCCTTGTCAACTCCCCATCCCCCCCCCAATCTCCTCAGTCCTGGTCAACTCCCCCCCCCAATCTCCTCAGTCCTTGTCGACTCCCCATCCCCCCCCCAATCTCCTCAGTCCTTGTCAACTCCCCATCCCCCCCCAATCTCCTCAGTCCTTGTCAACTCCCCCCCCCAATCTCCTCAGTCCTTGTCAACTCCCCATCCCCCCCCAATCTCCTCAGTCCTTGTCGACTCCCCGTCCCTCCTCCCCCTCAGTCCTTGTCAACTCCCCCCCCCCCAATCTCCTCAGTCCTGGTCAACTCCCCCCTCCCCCCAATCTCCTCAGTCCTTGTCGACTCCCCATCCCCCCCCAATCTCCTCAGTCCTTGTCAACTCCCCATCCCCCCCCAATCTCCTCAGTCCTGGTCAACTCCCCGCTCCCCCCAATCTCAGTCCTGGTCAACTCCCCCCTCCCCCCAATCTCCTCAGTCCTTTACGACTCCCCATCCCCCCCAATCTCCTCAGTCCTTGTCAACTCCCCATCCCCCCCCCAATCTCCTCAGTCCTGGTCAACTCCCCCCTCCCCCCAATCTCCTCAGTCCTTTACGACTCCCCATCCCCCCCCAATCTCCTCAGTCCTTGTCAACTCCCATCCCCCCCCAATCTCCTCAGTCCTGGTCAACTCCCCCCTCCCCCCAATCTCCTCAGTCCTTGTCGACTCCCCGTCCCTCCTCCCCCTCAGTCCTTGTCGACATCCCCCATCCACCCCAAATCTCCTCAG